>NC_079461.1:34894254-35210861 GCF_026250575.1 Diorhabda carinulata | reverse complement strand
TTTAAATTCTGCATGGGAATTGCTTCCCAATGCATATATATTTTTTTCGTTTCCACTACAATATATTGATTGTCGATTATTATCCTAATATAGACATTCGACGGCTATTTTAATATTGTTATATCAAACACAAAAAACATACATTCTTCAAAAATAACGAGGAGAATTTAGACTGTACTATCAATTTGTATCTATAATTTTTAAAATTTTTTTGAAAGACTAAAAATCCTTTTTAAGATCGTTCCCCTCTATCAAACTTTAATTTATATAGATCCTTGATCTTTCCTCATCCCAACAATAATTTTATTTGAAAATTGAAAAGCTTTTCGCTGTATATGATACGAAACCAAGTAAACCAATCGAAAAGCATATGAATATTTGATGACCTCATATAAGAACGAAAGGAATGGTTTCTTAACTATGTTCTCGTCATCATCGAAACGAACGACGTTTTACTGCGGCTTTGTTTTCCAACCACTGACGTCCTTAAGGGATGGAAAAAATTATATTCACCAACAATTTCCAATAATATAATTGAAATATGGATTACTTTTCACAATATGAATGAAAATTTTCTATATTTGATTGACTGAATGCTGGAAATTTTTCGATACGTTATAAACGGGGTCTAGTTTTTATTTAGTTTTTGTTATAGGGTTTAATATGTAGTTATTACATTGAACACAAATAAAGTTTATTATTAAAACATAATTTTTATTCTTAAACTTGTACAGGGTCCTTGACGACGAGCTGAATCGTTAATCATTAATTTATCCTATTGTAATGAATACGTAAATTACTGTATTAAATTATACCGAATCGTATTTATAATAAAAAAATTGTTAGTCCAGTCAAAGTAATCATCCTGTAGGTAAGTAAGACCTGTAGAGAATTATTAGAAAGTTCAGATCTAATTCAGAATGTTGAAATTGGGCTGAACAATGTGATAATTTCCAAACTCCAAAGGCCCAAATATTATTTAGGAGAAGATGTAAAGTTTCTCAATACCTTTATGGCTATTGGTCTCAATAACTCAACAATTTGAGACAAGTACAGGGTCCTTCAAGACGAGCTGCATCGGTATGTATATGGGAAAGTACTGCGACTAGTGTTTTGAAAATTTTCTTGCATGGGTTTTCCGAAATGTTTGGTTCAGCTAAAATAATTTTAGTATTCTGAAACTTTCAGTTATTTCGTTATTTCAAACAGTATACTATGGTTTTTATTCAATATTTCGAATCTAAGCAAAATTTCAATATAACTTTATATAAGGCATCGTATGCCTAAAGTCCGAAATTTCATATATTCGAAATTTTTGGACACATACAGCCATCCACGTTTAAGTGAGTCGAGTCTAATATTTTTGGGATTTGGACAAATAACACTAACAGCTTTCAAAATCTGTAAAAACCTTGACAAAAACTCATATAGGGTGTTCAGAGAAAATGGTGACGAGTTTCGCTATCTAAAAACTTCGAAAACTCAGAAACTTTACATCTTCTCCTAAATAATATTTGGACCTTTAGAGTTTAAAAAATAATCACATTGTTCAGCCCAATTTCAACATTCTGAAGTAGATCTGAACTTTCGAATAATTCTCTACAGGTCTTACTTACCTACAGGATGATTACTTTGACTGGACTAAAAATTTTCTTATTATAAATACGATTCTGTATAATTTAATACAGTAATTTACGTATTCATTACAATAGGAGAAATTAATGAAAAAAATATAAGGTAAGTACGAAAAATTAGGTTCTCCAATTTATAACACTTGATTTTTTGGATCCACCAATCGATTCTCAAAAATATCATTTACTTTTGGTTACTTAATCAACCTAAGAGTACTTGATTTGTATTCTATTTTATATATGTTTAACCGAAGATTATTTCTTCTTCATAAATTAGATATTTATTACATAAATCATTCTTTTAAATCATCATTCGTTATCTATTTCTAGTTTTGCTTAAGTTATATTCTAATTAGGGTGAAATAAATTTATCGTTACACCACTGGTGGTTGTTGGTATTGGAAATTCGTTTTCCATAGATGGCACATTAATGTTTGATGAGGTTAAGACTCAAACCATGTTTCATACTCATTTGAAATACGTTTTATTCGTATAGTTTACTCGTCAATTTCAATATCTTCCCCTCTATTACTTTCTTATTTTGTACTTTCATATTAATTGTTTATGTATAGGGGAAATAGGGGTAGTGAATAGATAAACCAATATCACCAAAAAATCCATATTTTGATTGAAGGAATGCAAGTTTCTACTGGTTAAGAGGGTATTATCACTGCTTTTCTCTAGAAAACAGAATTGAACGAAACACAAACAAAAAGAAAACAATTGATAGTGAAGCATTGATCACAAGTGGGGCACGATTTAATATCCTGAATCCCATTTTACCTAAGTATGTACCCTATCTCGCCCTATAGGTGTGGAAAGATGGGGAGATTCAGTTTTAATTTGGAATTTCTGGAACCGTTGGTGATGATACTGAAAATACTGTTAACACTACTACTACACCGACACTCACTAACAAAATTATCGTTATCAGAGACTGAAGATGTATAGTATTTGATTTAAGTTATAATTTCTACGAGACGTATCAAAATTTTTTGGTTTCTACTGATTATAATTGAAAGAAAGAAGACTGATTACTTTGTTGATAAAAAATCCTGCAGTTTAAGAGTTATTTTTTGATTCTTACTTAATTCCGCAATTATCAACTTTGATTTTTGCAATTTTTTGCAGGTTTAGGTTTATCTACGTAACCAGCCTGGCCCAAAGTTGCTGAACAATCTTGGGTTTATCTAGGCAACCAGGCCTGGTCCAGTTTTGCAAATCAAGCGTTTGTTATCATCCCAGAGTTCCCCCAAGTCTGGGCCAATACTGGCTTCCAAGCTAGGGCCAGAGTTGTACATACTTGACCCAAGTCTGGGCCTATACTGAGCCCATAATAAAATCCTATGTGGGGACGCATTATAAAGAGTGTATTTTTTAAGGAATGTCACTCATTTTGAAACTTTTATAACGGTGGTGTGCGAGGAAGGTGGTGTCGAATCCGAAAGATTGTTCGACGAGCGCACAAGAAAATTTGATCTGCCAAAATGAATTTTAGAGATGGGCAAAATTGAATTTTTCAATAATTATTATCACTAAGACAAAACGAAAAATCATCAGTAACATCTAAGATTTTCCATAATAAGCAAATGTTTAATATTATATAAAATATTGGAAAAAAATTGATGGAAAAAATTACTTTTTAGGTTAGGTATAAAATCCGCATCATAATTTGTTTGACTATGACTATAATCCTATTTACAAGAAAGAATTAACTCTTTGTTAGTATTTTATTAACTCTTTTAAAATTTTTCTTGTTTTGTATAAACATTTCAAGCTAAATACAGGGATTGAAGATACTGTCTTTTTACCTGTAAATGTGCGCTCGATTCACGTGCACTCAAAGAAACTTTATAAGAATATAATCCTCAATGATACATATGAAACGTGCATCAAGATGGTTTAATCAAACAAGTGGTTTTCAATAAAGCACCACCAACGCCTTCTACTATGAAAATTTGTCTCTTTAACTTTTGTCTTTTTTTCAATAGTACCTATAAATCATCAAAACATACATACATAATCAATAACTTAAGGTTTCATGGAATAATATTTTAATTGTTGCATGAATTATGCCCTTCCCTTCTTGTTTGGTGGCATATTTTTTGTTTCATTCCATATCTTGTGACTTCTCCCAGGTTTTCGATGCTGGATTTTGTGCTCCCGGTTTAAAATCCCTTTTGGGGGCATTTACCTATACAGCAGAACAAGTTACAATAGTTCAAGTAGAACATTCATTTTTGTAAGAAGTAATTATCCCTCTAAGTAATATTTCGTGAAAATTCTGTATTTTGTATTTTCCTTTGGTAACCTTCTTTTTCGTTTTTGTACTGATTTTGCTTGCTATAATTTGTTTGTCTCGCTGTTATTTTAGCTAACTCGATCTCTTCCAAACCTCTTTCTCGAATATCCTTTTCGATACCCTCCCTCCAACTTAATCTTGGTCTTCCTCTCTTTCTTCTTCCTCACGGTGTGGGCATGCGGTTTTCAGGTATTCTTTGGACATGTCCGTACCAACCGATTCACCCTAATGTTTTCTTTAGTCGTATGATGCACTTTCATGGTCTCCCTGATTCTCTCGTTTCTTATTTTTTCACGTCTTGAGATTCCTGACGCGCGTCTCCAATAATCCATTTATGTGACTTCAAGCATTTTTACTGTTTTTTCTTTTAGCTGCCAGACTTCGCTACTATATGTTGTTATACTTTTTATTATGCTATTGTATATTCGATGTTTGTCTTCCTTGGTTATTTCTTTGTGCGATTGCTTCATCAAATCTTCCATCGTTAGTGATGATCATGCCTAGGTATTTGTATTTTGTACAACGACTTATTTTTTGTTGTGTTTCTTCAAGTATTAAATTTTGTTTTACTCAAATTTACTTCCAGACCTCATTTCCTGTATTCCTCTACTAGTTTTCTTCTCATATATTCTAAGTCTTCGTAGTCCTGTTCCAAGATAATTTGGTCGTCTGCAAAACACAGGGTATATAATGTGGAATCAATTAGTGGAATGACCATTTTCTTTTCCAGTGTGCTAGTGCGTGTTCTAGATATATCTTGAAAAGTGTGGGCTACAAACAGCATATTTCAACCTCTTATTAATGGAGAATCCTTGTGTATTGAGTTACCAAACCACCTCAAATCGTAATTCTTCTATTATTACTTTTTTTCTTATTTTTTCTCTTCTTGTAACTTTTCCTATACCTCTTAGACATTTCTAGAGATGTAATACTTAAAGTGGAAGAAAAAAAAATAAAGATTGAAGCTGATGAAAAATTCCAGGAACTGATTAGCCGAGAATAGATTGTGGATCCCATTTTAGGTTAGATGAATTTATGAATTAATATATTCGAATTGATTCTACGAAAGTGTACCGCAAAACAAAATGCCTAACGGTAAAATACAATTATAAACTCGTTAAATACACAACGAACATTTCCACGTACTGCACATTTGGTATATATGTATACAAGCATACGTTTTCAGTTGAAATATTCTCGGCACGCTTCAGTTGTACATAATCAAACAATATAAGGAGTGTCATATGCAAATATCATAACAAAAATATGTCATTCATATTTTCGCACGGTCTCAATGCATGAAGATATATCAACAGTAGCGACAGGTTTTTATTAATCACGCATTGTCATATAAATATGAATGAATTTTACTAACGTGCATACCAAATTGGTTTTTATCAGTAAAAATGAGGTCTCGACTTTAATATCGTTTTGCATTCGTGCCATGGATTTCGTAATAAAATATTAAAATCGGTGGCAGTTCTAGAAATTTAATGCATGACATTACATTGAAGAATTGTGTAATTTCCATCATTATAGCGTTAAATACATCAAATGAAGTCTGTTTCTTTTTCTTTTAGTTGAATTCTGTCTATTTATTTTCGAATATTTAGCATCTTCCTCCTTGAGACGCATTTATACCATCTTGTGGTTTCCGCGTGTTTAGTTTCTGCTATTTTTTCGACACGATCTCTCCAATTTCGTTTACGTTGTCTGTCCTGACTTCTCATTTTTTGAGACTCACTTCTAATTATTCTGTTGTTGATGTTTTCAGTTGGATTCAACTTCTCCCCTATATTTCTTGTAAACGAATTAGAAAATGACACTCCAACTACCTTTGCAGATTATTCTCTATACTATAGAAAAAAGCCATGATAAAGCGGCAAAAAATTACAGGTAACAATCAATAAAATAGGCGAATGAATAACACATACCCATACATGTGAATGAAAAACGAAACTCATTCACAAATACAGCAAAATGATTTTTTAGACGACGCCATCTGAAAGTTGTTCGTTCTGTAATCACTTACATACCAAAAGTTGCGTTTTGAGTGTTCTATGTAGTGAAAGTGACAGTTCCGTACTGCAAAACGCTTTCGGAACGTTCTGGAGTAGACAACTTTAACTTAACCTCAAATGTACTCTAACCACTTCAATGTTGACAGTTGACAGTTTAACTTCGATGATTTTGCATAACCTCAAATTCTTAGTTTTGTCTAAATTAATGAATAACAATGAATGATGATGAAAAAGAAAACATCATCAATTTCCAGAAGACTAAAAAATGATGTGTACGCCGCGGCTGAAATACTATTTTCAGTCCTTGGCATAAAAATAACTAAAGTATAACTCTCGATGCTGAGCTAACCTAACCTAACCTAACCTAACCTAACCTAACCTTGGAGCGGCCACTATTGTCCTTAATACTTTGTTTTGAAAGCGCTGTAGGACACCAAAGTTTAATTTTCTGGCTGACTCTGTCCTTTAGCTGGATACCAAAGGTCCATTTTTTAGGTTTTAACATGATTTTGTATATAAGAAGCTTCGTTCTTAATGGGTTTCTACCAATTGTCCAGTACATTCGTTACAATTTGAGCCCGAGCTTTTTCTCTTAGTGAATATACATTTATTCCAAGTAAACATTGTGTCATGTAAGACCAGGTATTTGGTATTTGTTTTCTGTTGTTGACATTTGACATTTTCTTCGGTTGATAATGTAGTTCAAGGTGTTGTTGATCGGATCTTTGACTATAATTTAGTCTTCTTGTTATGTGTCGATGATATCCTATGTCTTAGAGAAAAGTACATGCTTAATAACTAATTCAACACCTTTCTAAATGAAATGAAATGTGGTTAAAACTTACCAAATTTTCTTTTGAATAATTCTTTGAATAGATTGTACTAATTTGGTTTTGTTTGAAACCTATCCATTCCCTTTTTGCTCAATATCTTTTTGCCTGATATTTTCGAACGATTTTGGTCAAGCGTTTAATTAATTTTGAATATTTAATGATAGAAAAATACAATGAAAAATTTATCAGAACTTATGTTTCATTCGTTATATTCATTTGATTTTTTTATGGAAATAAAGAAAAAAGTTTTGCATCTGTTTAGCATACCGGTCGCAGTGATGAAACGTATGGAATCTTTATACAATTAGAATAAAAAGAAATACGAAAACATTCACTTAATTAAAACTTCCAATTGTAAACTGTACCTGCTGCCTTGAAATAAAGAATGGAAATTGAAAATAGCCGGACAAACATGGTCATGAAGAACGGCTGCAAGTTGAACTTTATAACTTTTGTACATGAATCGAATTGATATCGTCGTTGATGTACCAATTAATTTGTTTGTCATACCTTCGTCGTTATTGATTAGAGAAGTTTTCAGACAAGAGCATTCTTCTCATTTTTGAGTGAACGTTTTTTGTTCCGAGAAATGTCTATTGATGGCTAGGGTAAAAGTATAAACTTCTTCACCAATAAGCACTAATTAATTGACATCTTTTTTAAACATTTTTGTCGCTTTATGAATATTAAAAAGGATATAAATGAACGACTAATCACTTTAATGGTAGTTATGTTTGTTATTTTAGTTGGTGGAATTGTATTCTATAGAAATCTTTAAATATATTTCCAATCTTCTCTAGCATAAATGAAATACTTCAACTCACTTTCTAAACCGCTTATATTTGATTTTGAGGGCACGGTACACACAAAAGTTAAGCAATTATAATGGCAAGATTTAGATCAAGTTGAAAATATGATTCAATATGTATATTGGAATAAAAGTTGAAGATGAGACTTGAAGAAACAAAAAAAAAATCAGAAGACAATGTAGAATTTTTGTATTTACAAATAAATTGTAGACATCAAAATTATAGGGAGTTGTATGCCTCATTATAACACGACAAAACTCTATTTCGAAATCTTAAATATTAAAAAAGTGATGATTCCCATTTCGAGTCCGTTCAGGCGTTCTACCCAACCGATTTGCTTAATTTTTTTTTTCAATGGAAGGTATTGATGCACAGATCAGCCATCAACCATCGGATTTCATCTAATTTTCACCATTCTCAAGTTATACTCAAATGCGATTTCCCCCTGTACATTACTTATGGGAATTTTTCACATACACACGTTCTATCCTCAATATCTCAGGTTCTATTCAAGATAGAAACTTCGTTTTGGTTTGAGAACACTCGCTGAAACACCTTCTTTCTTTTGAGTTTTTGAACACTTAAATCGGTTGAGTTGGAAAGGAGCTGGGCGCGGACATTCAATGTGGAGTTATGGATTTTTGTAGGTTTTTCGCAATTTTTCTACATTCAAAGATCTATATCTCAGGTTCCAATATAGCTACAGAGTTCGTTTCAGTTTATGAACACTCGCTGAAACACCTTCTTTCTTTTGAGTTTTTGAATACTCAAATCGGTTGAGTTGGAGAGGAGCTAAGAGCGGACATTCAATGTGGAGTTATGGATTTTTGTAGGTTTTTGGCAATTTTTCTACATTCGAAGATCTATATCTCAAGTTCTAATATAGGTACAAAGTTTGTTTTGATTTAAGAACACTTGCTGAAACATCCTCTTTCTTTTGAGATTTTGAACACTTAAATCGGTTGAGTTGGAGAGGAGCTAGGGCGGACATTCAACGTGGAGTTATGGATTTTTGTAGGTTTTTGGCAATTTTTCTACATTCAAAGATCTATATCTCAGGTTCTAATATAGCTACAGAGTTCGTTTTGGTTTAAGAACACTCGCTGAAACACCTTCTTTCTTTTGAGTTTTTGAACACTTAAATCGGTTGAGTTGGAGAGGAGCTAGGCGCAGACATTCAATGTGGAGTTATGGATTTTTGTAGGTTTTTCGCAATTTTTCTACATTCAAAGATCTAATATAGCTACAGAGTTCGTTCTTTTCTATTATAATGATTTCTGATACTTATTTAATGGATTCGATGCGAGCGAAGCCGCGGGTAAAAGCTAGTTTGTATTAATTATTATTGAAAGATCATTAGAAGCCGAGATAACAAAAGTCAAACTCCACCAGGTTCTGACAGAATATTCTAGTGAATTTTGAGTTTGTGAATGATTCGTTAGATTGTTGAATCCAGTCGGGGAATGGATTTTTCCATTTCCATTGAATTACTGTATATATAGTAAAAGGATAGTTCTTCTTCTTTTGCGACAACGTTGGGGGGAAATCAACAGATTTGAATCAAAATCTTAACGATCATTCACGAACTCAAAATTCTTTATTTTACTCTAATTTTAATAATCTTATTATATTTTTTTAATTGTAGTTTTTGAATTTTATAATTTCGAATCACCAAAATTTGAAATTTGAAACTTTTTTGGAAACATTTCCTTTATATTTCTATACAAAATTAGTTTGATTTTCCTATTTATACTGTACTTGAAACATAAATGGACAAATTTTGAAATTTTTTAAAAATTAAGCATTGAGTTTACTTGGAAATTTGGTTTTATGTCATAAAATTTCCTTGAATTTCTTTGTATGAGTGGAAATGGAAAGAGATATCAGATGTGGAGGAGAATTTATTAGATAATGATTGGAAGTTCGTATATTTTTGAAAAAAAGACAAGATAAAAAATTTGTGGCTTTTCTAACATCTCCATACTGATATTACATATGTTTTTTGAGAAAAAATATAAAACTAACTTAAAAAAGTATTTATGAAATAAATAAATGGATAAATTGTGATGTTTCAAAATATGTTTTCATTTAATTAGATTGGCAAGAAGCTTTGTTTGGCTTGATAATTCACAGTCATCAATATTTGGAAACAAATCATGTTCATATTTCTGTTGAGGGCAGATTACATTTAAATGATGTGACGGTGCGTGCAAATTCGTTTTGTTTTTCAATATAATGGACCTGTAAGAAGAGGTTGATCAAAAGACAAATTACTCGCGGGGCTGACAATTACGGACAAATTATAAAATGTGGATAACTTCCAAAAATATCTAAGCAACCGAAACGGATGGTTTTGAGAAAAATCTCTAAAGAAGGAGTGAGTATTTCAATCTAGCTAGTAATTCTAGCTTGATCACGAAGGAAGAATCTTAAAAAAATATAAAATATCTCAATATTCTTTCTTGTGGTATTTATTATGTATTTTATTTCATTACAAAAAGCCCTAAATTATTACCATATTCATGATTTTGATATTCTCATATTGAACGATATCAAGTTTTATTTCTTTCGAACCATCTTTTCCAAAACATTTTTTTCAAAGCATCAAAACAAAAGGTCAATTCAAATAGCACAAGTTTTGAGTACGTTCACACAAATAAAAATGTCGTGTCATTGTCAGATTTGACATAATCACATCAGTGCTGCCATATGTCAAAACTTAAGCAGCAAACTTCGTATTAAGTACATTCCACTTTTCTGTATAGTGGACAAAAATTTTTAAATTAGGAATTAGACGATTTATATGTTTTTAAATCGAAAAAACAGACTAATGTCTACAACCAGCGATTGTTCTGTTCAATGTTGTGCTATTTTATAATTATTATATAAACATTAAACAAGTTAATGGCCCAATAAACAAATTTTATTGTTAACTATCGTAACAATAATAGAAAGCATTTGAAATAGACCACCTACAGTTCAAATTTCTGGATTCTATTAGATTCAATATAAAATTATTACGAAAAGAAACAAATCTGTAAAGTAAGTAAATTTTGGAACGTTACGTTTAGGTAAATAATCATTCCTATTTCGTGGAACATTGTCTGGAACGATATAGAATAAAATTCTAATTTTATTACGGGTTTTGTGTATAGATAGAGGATTTGTGGAGGTTTTATTATATATTATTCTAACGATTTGGGGGTTTGTTTTTTCACTGAACGCACATTTTCTTTATTATCTAGTAAACAAAAGAATCAAATGGATGTTTTCAAAGAATATATATAATTATGGATTATCTAGTTGTGCAATAATAATTTATATTTGATAACAATGACAATGACAATGCGGTCCATATGTATGAAATAAATTCAATTATATCGTTATTATGTCCCATGTGAAAAAAAAACACTTCAATTTTTATTATTAAATTGACAAATTTACAGTATGAAAATATTATTCCCCTCCAGCTCCCCCTCTGAATTAAAAGCACTCCCTGGAAAATTTTATTTAAGAAAGGGGGTCGTGTGGTACCTTACTGGAAAGGGATTTTAGTCCTGAGAAAATTAATGTTTATGATGTGAAATTTTCATAATGTCTCTCTAACAAAACAACAGATAATAATTGAATTAAATATTCAAAATGATTATTATCACTTCTTGACAACAACCGAGGCGATTTTAGAATTCTCGTACAACATTTTGTATGACCTCAGGGGTTATTTTGTTGATTTCTTCCGTTATCCTTTAACTTTTAAATCAGCTATATCATCTGGTCGCTTAAAATATACTTTAAAGTTTGCTTAACAAGTTCTAAATGAAAGTTATAAGGTGTGGTAAATGCAATATTAAATCAGGGATGAATAAACTCGGTATCCTACAGGAACAAATATGTTGCGCGTAGGTTTACCAACAATTTTATAAGAAAAAAATAATAAAACCGAGATACTTATAATAAAAAAGAAGAAGATTCGTTGATTACAATTCTTTGGAATGAGGAAGTTTTTATAAAGAGGAAGGAATTATTGGAATTAGCCCTGATATAGGAGCTGCACCTCTGCAGGGCTAGGGTCGTGGTTATAGGTGTTTGATCGCGTTGCTTTTCGGTTTTTTTTTCTGGACAAATTGGTCCCAATAGTTAGATTTTGTTGTCAAGAAAATTCCATAGATGTTTGTTCTGGAATACAGTGATAATCAATTCATAAAGTTGTTTTCTAACGGATACACAAGTTCTTTTTTCTAAACGATTTTTAGAAATAACTTTTGTAGGACAGTTAGTTTTTTAGCCACGTCCAAGTATTCTTAATTTTATGGTGGGTCTACACGATGCAGACTTCCATAAAATTCTATAGAATTTTGTCCGTGCAAACTAGACTTGTAAGTCTGCGTATTTATCGTAGCTTTGAAAAAATGAATGTCTAAAGTAACGAAAAGTCTGTACAGACATTATATCCAAATGTTTGGGCGAAATTTTTTACTCCGACTTCATAGTCTATACAGATATCTGCACGAACAAAAGTCTGTATCGTGTAGACCCGCCATTAGTCGGAATTCAATAAGTGCATGATATAGTTTTTAGACTATTTATATATGGGACTTTGTGGTGAATAATTTTTAAACATTTTCACCATGGTGATCATATCGTTAGATTCCACCATGATTCTGATACTATTAGTCAAAATTTTAAATAAATCTGACTGATAGATAAGTTTTGAATAAATATTATGTAAAGTTACACTATTTTTGGAATAGTAAACAAAACAAAAGCTTTTTAGGTAAAATTCAAAAAATATATTTGATATATTATGACACAAAGTAAAGTTCGGTGGTAGGACTATTGACATGTGTAAGATTTTTATGATAAAATAGACGATGTTAACTTTTTTCGACATATTTTATAATTTTTACGACAAAAGGAAGAACAAGGACCATAAACAGTTGAAAATTAAAGCTTATAAAAGTGGTACACTATCTTGTCAGAATGAATTGTGTCTAGGCGCTTTTAAACAGAAAAAAAAATGTTTGGGATACAAAACATTTTATCATAAAAGTTATGGTCAATAAATCAGATTTTTACGAACCCTCTTAAAAACAAGATTATTTGATAAAGATGACTCAACCTTTTTTCACATTTTATGACGTTTGCCAATTCCTCAATATGTTCATTATACAGGGTAGAACTTTAAAATTTTGTTTTGTACTATACTGAGATCATATTAACTTATTCATTATTAGTGTGAAAATTCAATTTTCACGTACAATACTAATTTAATTTATGGAAAATCGATAAACGTTACAAATTTCAAACCCTTCGAGTATGTTCATTGTCCCTTTAAACATTTTTGTCGTATTAATATTTCAATGCACCATTGGCTGGACCTAGTCAAACACATTACCAAATTTGAGAGAATTTTAAAGGCCCCTTCGATAATACCGACCCCATGGGGATGTTAGTCCGCATAGAGACACACAGTATGGGATGGACTCAAGTACCTGTTCATCAATAATGCACTACGTTCAATCTGATATATTTCTAGTGTGTGAATCACCACCTAACGGAAAATCACATTTAACGACGAGTCGATTTTGCTTAGATAATTTTTGTCATATTAATTCAGGAATTGGATATGGGATAATTAAAATATAACTTGATAAAACGAATCAGAGAAATATCTGAAAGCGTAGAAACTCATTTTTATCCCCTCGCTACTGGCGTTGTCCACTCTATCCATGATTTATTACGTCACACAACCCCATTTCAAATTAATTCTCGGGAATTAAGCGTCCACAATTGGTGACCGTTGTGCCACTTACTAAGCATATATATATGAAATGCGAGAACATTTTTCATGTCATTCTGGCGTTCGTGTCTTTGTGAAATTCGAGTAGATAAATATATAAATGTAACCATTAATTTTAGAGGTTCATTTTATGAAGAAACTTTGATTCATTTTATGGGGCTAGAGAATGATTTTTATCATTTATTTCATTACTTAATTCAAGTCAATGGCTGTTATAGACGACAATGAAATAGATCTACTTCAAATTATTGTTGTTTTAGTTAATCATAATAACCCAGAAGAAGTACCACACACTCAAAGTGTTACTTAACGTTCGATAAGAAATAAATATTGAAATGGCGGAACGCAGTCCGGATTTAGACATGTATTTGGTACCAGGAAAGGAAATATCCTATTCTAAAAGTTTCGAGATCAACTTTAGTATGTTTTAGTGTACTTTATTGATTTTGTAAAGGCCTTCCACTGAGTACAACACGGAAAATGTTTTAATCTATTCATGGAAACAACCTACGTTTGATTGAGAACTTGTACTGGTGACAAAAGGCTGTCTATATACAGATAAACGTCGAATCCAACGAGGTATTCGATAAGGACACTTTTGTTTAACATATATTACAGATCATCATCATCATTAAGCCTTTCAATCCCATATGGATAATGGCTATCGCTTTTGGCGCTTTAAATTTTATTTTTTTGAGGTGGATTACTCCTCGTTTTCTAATTTTTATTTTCTTTATAGTTTGTCGTTTGTGTTTTTTAGATTTTTATTTTGTTCTGTTTGTTTTGTATCCTATCCTTTATCCTTTCTCTGGTTGTTTGTGTCAAATATTACAGATACACGACATTTTTCATAATTCGACCTTTTTCCTTAAAAACTTCCCAAATAAAACTGATCTGAACTGACTGATCCAAAAAATTCTAAGCTTCTCACTTTTAAGAATTCCAAAGTAAGCCGCGCGGGCCTAATTACTAGGAGTAGCGTAGCTCCTTTGGAAGCCGACTTTATAAACGATTTGAATTTATTACTTTCTAACAATTTTAATCGTGTACAGTTTCTAAATTCATAGACGTCGCTTTTCACCCGTAGACGGAATTAAAATTTGTTTATTCACTCATAATAATAATTAAATATGAATCTTACATTAATCAAAAATCAAAATTCGATGCAGTTCACTTTTTCGCAGTTTTGTTAAATTTTTCGAACGGCGCAGATAATCCAAACAGAAGCCCTTAATTTAATTCATAAATCAGTGTGACTAAGAGGATACTCAAGAATCCATCCAGGGAAAAAAGGGAAAGGGCGAAAGAACGGTTTCCGTGTATTACAACATGTATAAAGACGCCTAACACTGGCCGATTGTGTCGCACAGTATGTGCAATCAATTTGGATACTATATTATTTGAAAAAGGGAGAAATCTCTTGAGGATATACATACAAGGTCTAAACTGACCGGCGCCGGGACCAGTATCAAAAGGGCAGATGAAATTGACCCTTGTACTTTTTCTCGGGGACACTCATAAAATATTACTGCCTTTGATATGTGAGATGGATTCCCGATTGAAAATTCTTTGCTTATATTGGAATTCAATGAACAGAAATTTCGCGTTAATCTAATATCCGAAGTGATTTGGTTATAAGAGTTGAACCAATCCGTTCTGAAAACAATTTCAAGACAGTTATTTAAGGAAATGATAAAAAAGGTAATTAGGAGTTTACAAAGTAAAAAGGGGCATAAAAACGTGGTACAGTAAGTTATGAGAATCTCCATGGAGTAGAAAGTTTGGCTTAAAAAAATCGTTCAGTTCATGACATTGACGATGGTCTGAGATATATTTCCGCATCGGGAATTGGACTTTTTCTTTTCATGATGATACTGACAATGCTGCGAAATACACGACGATGAATGTGAATTGATGGAAACATTAAATGGAACAACAGATAATATCCACAAAAATAAAGCTTTTTATTTATTCTCCAGCTATTTTTGATCCTTTGCTATTTCATCCGTTTGTCATATTGTTTAGCTGGATTTCACTCAGTATATTTGGTTGTCTTTTCTTTTTCCGTTCGATATCTTCATGTGTATTCTCTCATCTTTTGTTAAAACGATTCTCGACCTATCCTTTGTCCTTCCAACGTTCCTTTTTTAGTTTATTACCATTCTTTTCCATATTTTGATGTGTACTTTCATTCTAAAGCTTCAAGATGCCCACAACCAACACCATCTACAGAGTACCAGAGTAACAGGAGTCAGAAAGCACTGTTACCCCTCTGTCCATTTTTTAATATACTCTTTGAAACTCCAAGTAACAATATAAATGAAAATAGAATATTACCCCAATGCCCCTCCTCTTTTCAAATATTTTCATGTACCAAAACGTTTTGCAATTAATCACTAGCAGTCAAAGCTGACTTTAACACGTGTACCCTCCTTCCTCATAAATTGTCGCACTCATAAATTGATAGAAGGGGAATCGTTCAGCGAATTTGAACAGACTCTTTCTGTTGCTCTTAACTATTTAATTCCGCTTTCCGCCGACGACGTCGCGCATAGAGTATTCCCGATAGAGACCATATTTCATTAAAAGTATGAAACGAAGGGTGTCAAATAATCGTCACACCTAAAAAAATCTAAATTGAATCATTGATTGTTCTGTTATATTATTTGAGGGCGCGACCCCACTTACAAGAAAATGTATTCAATAGACGATCAAGTGCTGTATATATGAACACTTACGATTATATCTAGGGGGTAGGAAGATGATGACATTATGCTTATGTGATTGAATGATCATACTTTACGCAATGGACTTCGATTCCCCTCATAATTATTATTTCACTAACTGCTTAAAGTGTATAAAGTGAAAACAGGGTGTTTAGCCTTTAAATTTTTTTAGCGGCAAGCTGTGAACCAATAACTAGAAATATAAGAGCTCCTTGATCAAAAATGAAGCTCCAGGTTATTATAATCGAAAAAAAATTAAGCTTCAACACGAAATATAAAAAGAAATATAGAGCCAAACCAACTACCGGTAGCAAAAGCGATAAAGAACGTGTTGAACGTTCACTGTTGACCCTTTTTTTTTTCTTTGGTATGGTTCTGTCTCTATTTTTGTTCGCTTTCCAGCAATCCAAAACATGATTAGAACGTATTAAATTGTTAGAGTATGTGCCACCGAAAGATACCATTAGTTTTAGAACAGTTTTTCAACGGTTTCGTCTGCTAATCATTATTTGATTCAATAACTTTGATACAGATCCAATTTGTTCATCTGAGCAGAAATCTTCTTTATGTGTGAAGAGAGCCGTCTGCTAGATAATTGTTTCTTAAAACTCTGAAATATGGGTCCAGATTGTTCAACTAGAGTATGACAAAAATTCCTGCAAGACACTGTTAAGCAACATTACAAGTTATGATAATGATTTAATTTTTTCAACCGAAGAAGAAAGAAATGCATCCGCACCATCAGTGGCCATGCTTTCCATCCGGAAGCTGCTCTAGAATTCCACAAAATAGCAGTTTTTCACTTGATTTGCCTTTGCTTGGTTTAAACATTGCTCTGTGATCTATTTACTGGTTTGGTCAACGACCAAACTGTCCAGTTTTTTTACAATTAATTCCTACGATATTCAATGGAGTGAATTTCCCAAAATTTCCTGTATTTCGCGTTGTAAGTTTCAATAACTGTTTATGAAGAATTTAAGCTCTGCATTGTCTTTAGCTCGTTCCGAAGCGAGACAAGTGATGTAGTTAATAAGTAGATAGTAGTTGAGTCAAATAATATCTCACCTCTACATTACTGCTCTCCATCTAGTCTTTGGCATATGGTAAAAGACACGCAGTCTACTTACCTCGTTGAATCACTTCCGCTATGGCCAATTGATACTAGTGCTCATACAGAGCGGTTTTCTCTCTAAGAGCAGCTATGCGTTGCACCCTGGATCTCTTTTTGCGTAGTATTTCTCCATACCTCTAAGTCACACAGAATTATTGAATTTGTAACTGACATAAACAATCTCCTCTTGGTAGCAATCGAATTCCTGATATTTCGCTTATGGTTGCGTATCAGATAGGTCGCCATTAGCTTTTTAGCACCTTGTCCATATACTTAGAGGACGATTTACTTAAGAACTGCTATGGTCCTCTTCTGCTTTGGATATAAGAACCAGTTTTGATCATTTTATCTTTCTGGGAAAGTTCTAGTTTTAATTCATGTATTATACATGTGTAATACTTACTGATACAATTATATGTAATAATTATTAAAAGATGATTGAAGAGAAAAATGTATTGAGTTTCATTAATTCTTAATCGTTAGTTTTTATTGGATAATACCCTTGATATTTCGACTATATTGGTTGAAATTGGTTATTTTCGTGACATGTCAAACCCCTAAGAGGACACTCTCCCCCCAGGTTAGGTAATTCAATGCTAAGCTTTTACCATCAATCCTAATTTGAAAACTGACTGAAATTTCAACAGGTAAACCTAATTTATTAATAATTTATAATCAAAAACTATAGTTTTTCTATTCATTTAATTGAAAATCTTTTTGTTTTTCTATTATTTTGTGATACGAGATAAACCCCCTTTAGATATGTACGCCGCTGTGAAGGAGCGTGGCGCGACTTAACTACTATGACACGTTTCCGTCCTACTGTCACTTGTCATAAAATTGAGTCGAGATTCTGTATGCGTTTCCGGAAAAGGCAAAGGCCGGAACATTTAGGACAAAAAATATCGGGCTGACTAACGTATGTTTACTTTATGGTTGACTGGGTATTCATTGTTATTGGAACATGTGACTTTCAGATTTGTTTCATTGGATATTAAATTACTTTCTTGTTCTACGAAAAATTAATTATCTGATATATTGCAGTGGTATTCACGGTTCTGATTTATAAATACACATTTTTCTAAAAGTTTAATAGATTGCTGTAGCAAAGAACTTCTGAATCTAATAGTTGTTTATTGGAATCCATAGCAGCTTCTTCCGAAAATACGTTTCTTTGTTATATTCATTCCGTTTTGAGCGAAAATTTTGCGTTCACCGCTGCTAAAATCTAAACATATTTTCACCCCGATTTATACACCACACCCCCTCACGTGTCGAAGTCATAACAGATCGCGGTCTTTCCGGTACTAGCCGGAAGTACTCTTTGGCTGATTGGGCACTCTTCATTTATGAATCGCACAAAATTACCTTCAATCACGCTATGTTCTTTAATGAGAATCGTCTGGGAGGACGCTCGAAATTATTCAAAGCTCGTGTCATAATAATAACGAGCATAAATATTTTATAGTCTGTTGGTGATTGATGTGAGCAGGAGTGGGTTCTTCAACTACATATCTATCTTCAATTTGATACAAATCTAGGAGAAGTACAAAAAACCGTATACATGTACTCGTGTATGAGTTAAACTATGTCAGAATTGGAATTCTTAACTTTAAAAAGCCTTTAATCAGGAGATTGAAGACTTTTGCAAAGTTTGATGCTTAAGGATTGAAAACTGGGAAAGCTATTGCAAAAAAATAATTATATGAAAGTTTTTTAATGGTCAGACCTCGTAGTCTGTAGAATTTCATTTACTTAAGTATAGTTTAGAACCATGTAGCCCCTACTCAATAAGAAAGGCAGTTTCTTGATATTTTAACAACATTTTCAACATATATTTATGATAGAGGAATAATTCCTGCAGTCAACCTTCAAGCACTGTGAATAAACCTCTTAACAATCACATAATGAAGATTTTTATGAAAATTATACAAAATCGAATATCTGCAAAATGTAAAACAAACTTGTCTGAAACACAGTTTGGTTTTCGTAGCGTACTAGGTACAAGGGAAACCACTCCTGGGAGCTGTAAGACCTTGAAGTTGGTGGAGTGGCTCAGTAACTTTCTCTCTTCTTGTGCCGTTTTGGACTGGTGAAGAGGAGTGAAGCTAAGAAACAGCTCAAAAATCCAAAGGATTAAGTGTTGTACGCTGATGCAATGACAATTTGTTGTCCTCCCGGCGTACGACACTCCCGAGGATTGAGGAGGGTGGTTTAGTGGGTGAGAGTCCCACACAAACTAACAGCATTTGCACCCGTCTGTTGTGAGGAAGGCATAAACGTCCACCCTACCTCTGGGCAAAAAAAAGGTACAAGGGAAGCCATCTTAAGCCTACAGGCTCTCATCCAAAGATCCAGAGATATGAACAAAGATTTCTTCAAGGATTTCGATAACGTCAAACACGGAAAACAGGTTTTTATAAACTCTTAGAAAGAGAGAAATGCGACAGGTTTGCTTTCTGTCATCTCTTCTATTTAAAATTTACTCCGAAGAGATATGTAGAAAAACATTAGCAAAACTATCAGATGGCATCAAAACGGAACAACATTGAAGAGGTTCAGAATATGATTATCAGCAAAATCAACATCCTCCAGTGCGTCTAACGATAAACGGTAAAGACATAGATCGAGTAGAAACGTACATAAATCTCGAAGGAAAAGTGAAATGGGGCCAGGCATCAGATAAGCTCAAGCTACGTTTAACAACACGAAGAAATTATATACCAGCAAAGATATTTCTTTAGTTTGGTGTATGGTGTAGATGTAGAGGCTTGTACCACAACCGGGGCTACTTTAAAAAGACTGGGATCTCTCAAAATGTGGCTGAATAGGCGTCTTTTGAAAAAGTTATGCAGAGACTAAAGAAAGAGAAGAAGTTGTCTTTCAGTAACAAAAAACGGAAGCTGAAATAGTTGGAGTTGATCTTCTAAGATAAAGTTGTTAATAAGGGGATTCATGGTTGCCCAAACTACACCAGTGATTTGGAGTGTGATCTGTTGATCTGATTAGAAATGTAGTAAACAAGATAAGAATTGCTTTGTTAGTAGCCAACGTTCTTAACGAATAAGGCAGTTAAAGAAGAAGAAAATACTACTTTTTATACCATTTCTTGACGGACTATCATTGATTCAAAAATTCGTTCTTCTTGATATAAATTAAATGAAAGTATGATTTGATTGTACGTCCCTGGATTTGATTATCGTCGAAACTCCACTACAGAATTATGTATGAAATCATTTAAATATTAATGGTGCGCCATAAGCCATAAAAGTTCTATAATAATATCTATGGCAGCGATTGTTATACAGAAATCGTTCTAATTCAGGAAGTTTGTATTACTGGCATGTATTCTATTGATGTTTTCAACTGTGTATGAAATCGGTTTAACGAGATATTGGATGTATTTCTAGAGACGGTCGATCATACGAATTGTTCTCATTAGGAATCAAATATTAAAAGAAATTGTCGTTATTCGTTATAAATAACTGTAAAAGTTACTAACTAATGTTAGGAAAACAGTTTATGTCAAACTGGAAATAGTCCCGTTTTGATTTTATAAAACTATTACATTAAAGAAACGGTAGTTTATGTTTGAATGTAATTCTGGTTCATTTTTCGTACATTTTTACTTTCATTTTTCTTCTAGTAAATCCGGAATCTCGCGACACAATTGTAATTTCAATTATGAGCTACTAAGACCCTTCAAATCTCTTTAAACAATTACTTGGAATTGAAGTATTTTTTATTATATATTTATAAATTATTTAAAAATATAGAAAAACAATATGATGAGTACATAAAACAAGATGAGATTGTACAAAAAGACTTATTTTCAAGTCTCACCACCATCTTGGACCAAAATGATAACAACAATTAAGAGAGTGAACCTTAGCAATGAAAAAAGAAGTCAGGATAATAGAGAAGATCTATGAATTCAGAATTTGGTGTGATGAGCTGAAAAAGTGGGTAAAAATTAAAAACCTATACGTGATTACCAATAGGCTGATAAACAATAGTATAATATGAGAGTTGGAAGAGCCGTGATACTTATAGCATGCGGATGATATCTTATTTGACCGTGTCTAATTGAAAGACCAGGTACTAGTCAAAAATGGCGTCTATTTGAGTGAGGCAATTGATTGATTAAACAGGCGGAAGGTTCATTCATGTTCTATGCAATTCATCTCCATCTTGCGAGCAGACAACGCAGAGATAACGAATTGCACTTTCAGTTTCAACAAGATTTGGCTCTGGATCCATTGGTGGCTCTACTAAATCCTAGACTTGCGAAGGAAATAACCTCTTTGTTACCAGAGTATTCAGGAATCTAATAAGCTGGACCTCACAGTCACCACTTACCAGTTCATGTAAGATAAAGACTGAAATCGTTTTCACAAATGTTGCTTGTATCAATGATTAAAAACGGGAACTTGTCTTTGACGGGAATATCTTCTATTTGTCTACGAAAAGGTAGATATTTTGGTTCAAGAAAATCATTGGATCGAAAAATTTTGGCTCTCTAGATAGCTTACGGTTGGCTAGAAAAAAATATTGTATGAAATTTTGGTGCCTCTTCATAAAGTTCTTCAAACGAAACGGCGTGATGAAATATCAATTTCTGGAGTCGTCCAATTACTTGATATCAAAGTTTCAAGGCTTCTCGAAAACAAATTTGAAGAAATGTGTTTTCGTTGGATCAGATATTAGAAGGTGGATGTCCTTCAAAAACTTTTTAGACAACAAGACTCTGTTTAAAAGTATATTTTCATAATTCTAATTTCGAGAGAGATATGAAAGATCAAGGATAACGATTTCACCAAGATATTAAGAAGTTAGCAGAAAGATATCGGGGATGATGAAGCGTCTACAGTTGGAATGTTTATATAAATCTTATAAATGTTTTGTACAAGCGAAAAAATACCAAAAGGAGTCTAAATGGGAAAAAATATGTTCAGTTCTTACTAGTGCATGTATTTTAGACAAAAAATAAGTTTTGCATGCTGTTATAAATTGAATTTTATTATGTTTCTAAATGTTGTTGATTTTAGGCTCTATCTATTAAAAATTATTTAAAAAAACTAGTTTTGGAACGGAAAAGACCTAAAATCAAGAACATTTAGAAGTTTAAACAAATCAAAATGTCTAAGGAATAAGAAATTAATTTTTTTTATTAACATTAAGCGCTATGAAAACATGGAAGTCGTTTTCGAATTCAACACACATTAAAAACCCAAAAATTACGCAAATAAAAACCAAAAACGCTTCCAATTTTGAACAAACTCGTTTTATTTGTTCTTTTTATTGATTTATTCTTAGAATTGAGAATGCCAATAGTATTTTTTTTTAATTAATGACAGTTTATAGCTTACACCTTATAATCATGTTAATATTTTGAAGCTCGTCACTCCAGTGCCGGATTAAGGTTATTTGTGGCCCTAGACTTATTTCAATCCCACGTTAAAACAACTGAGTAGTTGGGATATTGATACATAACGTTGATTTTAAATACGCTACGACCCCCTTTTACTTGATACCTTAAACCGCGAAATTTGATTTTTACGATCAGGAATAACATCCTGTGGTGAATAGATCCTTTTCATAATAACGCAGGATATTGTTTAATGTTTTATTGTCTTATGTATAGGGCCCTGAGTATCGTAATATATTTAATCAATTTGTGCCTAAATGTTTCACGTAATAACAAACGAAATTTGTGTTTTATATATAGAATACTAGATCTAGAACTATAAGTATACCCAGTGATAAATAACCGTTTGATAGATAAACACCGTATATAAACAATAACACCGTTACGTGTCTGCCGTTATGGTGCAAATGAGGTTAAAAATAGTTTCGGCCGGTTCATGCGACAAGCTCGTCAATCGTACAATCTGCCGTCACCATCTCGACATGACCACCACCAGAAACATGTGCGAAAAAGAGAATGACGGGTCGACGCAACCGATACGCGATGCATGTCTCTGATCTTTTTGACTGACAACTGATGCTGTTCGGTGACTGCGTGATGCTATTCTCTTGTGCCGATCACAGAGATGATCATCGTTGAAAGATGCTGCGAGTCGCGTTGTGGTAATATATGTCCACGCAAAGTCGTTTCCTGTTAGATACAACAATGTTAAGAAAAGTTGTGGTACAATACTAAGTAAAAATTCACTTTTAAAATTAATCTTCTGTGGATCTACTTGTTATTAAGGTAGATGCAGTAAATATGCCCAAATTAAGCAAAAACTTTGACACAAATTAGAAAAAAGTACTTTATTTTTTAATTATATTGTTTTTTTTTTCAATAATGATCATTCAGGGCGTATTACCAGCCCTGTAAACAAACTAATAAACTGAACAATATTTCTGAAGAACTGAATATAAATTTTCATTCGTGTATCACAACAAAACAAAAAAGTTACCTATATAGTGACAAATTTATCAGCAATCTGAACAGACCGTACGCATTCTTCGTCAAAGTACACCGAACACACCTAGCACAATCGCATAACGTCTTCTTGGCAAGCTTTGCAGTAACATGGTGACTTATATTGGCGCTTTGGTAGCTTTTACAACGCTTAAAATAAGGGCTTTACTCTTTATAGTTTTTTTTCTGATTGGCTTTGGGTTATCCTTCCAACATTTCTGTAAAACTAACGTCCAGGCAGCTTCCATCTTAATCACTACTTGTATTCCTGTTATTGTTTTCTATTCCAAGTTGGACTTCTGAGTATTTATCTTCATTTAGCTTCCTCTGAATGTTTTCCGCGTCAATACTCGATTTTCTTACCCTTTTTTCTTTATTGCTTCGTCTTATATATCGCTGTTCCAGAAGAACAATGACTGTTCTGTACACTGTAAAATTTTGAGTAATTGATTTTTATTGCTTAATGGTATCACGAAGCCATAAAGTGTATGGTGGAACAACGACGTAATTGTATTTCGACTCTTGGCCGCTGGAGCGTAGTTGTGTCGTTTTTGAAACATCGGCTGTTTGCGTCCTCCAGTCTGGAGAACATCGTCGCAAGTATCAATTGACGAAGTAAGTGCCTAAGAGGAAATACTTGCTAGAAGAAATGTGACGCAGCAGAAAAATAGGTGAGAACAACTCCAAAATAGCGTCTATGATTTGTATTGATAAACTAATAGGTCCTTACTTTAGTTTCACCTGATAAATTCGTTCAAAAAGAAATAATTTTACTTAGGCATGGTCTTTTTTTTAGGTACATGATATAAATGTATTTGTATACCGTCCAACATCTTGATATCAAAGCTATCAGTCACAAGTATCTGATTCGTGGGCACACACGAAACGAAGGAGACGCAGTCCGCAGTATTATTGAGGGCGAAGAAATGTGGACTTGGTTGATCAGAAATGTGAAAAAAAGGGGAAAACGTCTTCAAGTTAGGGATGACACTAAACATTTCTAAGGATTCTAACTTTTAAATTATTAGAAGTAAGAGTATTGCGATTTGAAACAGGAGAAGACAAGTTTTTGTTTAAATACAGCTAAAAGCAAAACTACTGGATTGAAGTTACATTCAAACCAGTTAGGGACAGGCAATCAGGCGTTGAGGCAGAACAAACTAAGAATATTAGTTTGAAATCTGCATATGCAAGTAAAAACACTGTGCCTGACAAAAAAAAAAGACTTAATCAGCTTGTCTTGATTCCCCGCTGTTATAAAACGTTTTATCAAGCTCTGTAAATTCACATTTCTTTTTTAAAGGGACTAATAAATTATTAATAAGGTTATTTCTATCTATTTCATACAGTCTTGTCCGATGCCATACGAGTTTCCACTATAGATGGATCTAAACGGCAAGATGCACCATCGAAAATTAAAAGGCAT
Source organism: Diorhabda carinulata (assembly GCF_026250575.1). Lineage (NCBI taxonomy): Eukaryota > Metazoa > Arthropoda > Insecta > Coleoptera > Chrysomelidae > Diorhabda > Diorhabda carinulata. The sequence goes on along the minus strand of NC_079461.1, from coordinate 35,185,772 downwards.
TTTCATAGAAGCTTAAATTTTCCAAAGTGCTTCATCCATTCGTTGACTGTCTCAATGGTGATGCTTGCTTTCTTCGTCATGGTGACCATAGTTGTCACGCCACTCTTGTTTCATTTTTTCACCTTCAAATTAAACTGCTGGGGGAATTCTTCTTCCACTAGCGTTGCAACAAACAACGACAGTAACATTTTCGGCGTCTTCTGGTGCCACTAAGTAGACGCATTTCGCACCCTTTTTAGCTAGAATCGTTTGCTAGTGATGTAGAGTTAACCCTTTTCATCCATATTGTATATTCTCTCAGATTTATCGATCAAGTCAAGCTTTAGAAGCTTAGAAATAATTAGAAACAATATTTATCGAGCTTCTGTGCTCTGGCAGGGCAGGGACAAATTTCTGGGTGTCTATTTAAGAATGCTTTCAGCCAGTGACGGCCAGCAAGACGTTTTTCTTGTGAAAACAAATTGCAAAGATCATTTCGTTCACAATAATTATATACAGTTCTTCGAAGCATTCGTTTCGTTAGAGGGTAACCTACTTCAGCCAGCCTGATTATTTGGGTCGCCAATTCTGACTCTTGCTCTTTAGTAAGAATACTTTTTGGCCCAATGGCAGTTTTTCGTTATTATTTTGTTTAATATAACGATTAAGAGTCCTGCGAGGTATTTTATATTGTCTCAAAGCAGAGTTTTTCGACCCTCCGTTTTGTACTGCTATTAAGGCCAATTTAAGGTCATCTTCTGTCCACTGGGAACGATTTTTTTTTGTTAAAAAAGGTGATATCTTCGAAACAATAATTATTAACCGCGATATCGATCTCATATTTTTGGATCATCTCCATTTTTGTGAATTAATTTTTTTGTTTGAGGATGACAAAGATTCTTCTGATGAAAAATCTGTATATCTCAGCAAGTGATATATAGCTTATGAATTTACTGTGTAGAGGACTTCATCAGATAAATCAGACAGTCAAAAGACAGTCGGGAGCTGTTCAATAGACATCTCAAATTGATGAGGCTAGCAGAAGGTTATGTCGATTAGATCAAGAAACTTTACGAGGGTTGAAAAATGGACAAGGGACTTAATTAAAGGCTTAATTTAGGCTTTTTTGAAATTTAAAATAACCAAAATTAATCTAGAAAGGTTGCAGTGGAAAAAACCGCTCTGTACAATCCGTTTATCTAGTAAATCAGTGTGGAATGGCAGTATTATGTGATATTGGAAAGAGTGGTGATTCGTAATTATCAATATCTGTATCGATTCCGTGCTCCAGTTTTTATTGCATGATCCTGGATGTCTCTTATCATGGTTTGAGACGAATTCTCATTTCCAAAATCGTTTTTGCCCAGCGCAGACCGGTCAAATATAATATTTTCGTATATATCCGACTTAGTTGAGACTATTTTGAGGTTGAAGTAGAGATTTACTGCGTTTTATTATAGCTTTATAAAACTATATCTTAGTTTGAGTTTTCTTTAAAATGTGAAATAATTAAATGAAGTGACGGTACAATGAAATAATTCGCTTCTTTCGTATCGTCAACTGTATTTAAATGAAATAAACGAAACGAAAATCTCATGTCTGGTTTATAAAGCGACATTTTTTTCTCGCTTCCGACCGTAGAAAAATTAATTCAAGGTACCCCGTTGAAAAAACAGAGTCGTAATATTAAAGCAAATTAAAAGCCTCATTAGATTAGAGTTTATGACCGTTTGGCATTCAGACTCTTATATGGTTTTGAACAGTTTTAAGCAGGATGTGTGATTTTTACGAGCAAAACTTAAGTGAATGGTGTACTAAAAATGGTCGTGAAATAAACGAGTGCCGTTGTTTTGATAATTTGTTAATTTAACAACACAACACAGACACTACGATGTGTTTTAAAACAGCGTCAGTAGCCAGTTTAATAGATGAATTAAATACGAATTATGTGAATTTGATAGTTTTTTTTTCATGTCAACTCAATCAATCAAAAAAAAATAGTTTTTTTACTACTAGCACTGGTGAATGAGATAGAAACTTAATTGAATACAAAAAAAAAAAAGATGAATGAATATAAATAGAGGTACTGGGATTTATAAACGACACAATGCTTGGTAAAATGCTAATGAGAGATATTTTCAGTTCAATATTGATAAGAATAAAAAAGCAGGAAATAATTATCATCTCGAATATCCAAAAAAGCTTTGGAAGCACCGCTGTCTTCTATTATCAGCTCCAGAATGGTTTAGGAATGCTTGAGCGGTTTTAATGGACTAACAAAAAATAAAAAAGGAACTTCGCTGTAAATTCCAGTGCATTCTATAACAGGAAAAAAGGGAAGAAAGAAGAAAGGGAAGTCAAAAGTAACTAGGACTAGGACAAGTGAAGAGAAACTATGCATTAAATCTGCATTAAGAAGTTCTAACAAAACATTGTTGGTTGAATTGAAACTTTAACAAAATCAAACTGGTGGAAATAGAAAGCGGCGTATTCTATTGAAAGTTGGTGATATTTTTCAGAAATTGAGGTGATTATAGCTTCTAATGTAATATACAACTACCCCCTACCCGTTTTAAAATGTTTCGGTCATCAATAACCAAATTTATCTTCTGTATTTTGTCCTGTGCAAATTTGAATGGATACTTTTTAATATATTTAATCAATCCTGTATCTGTATCTCTCACTATAGCACTGTACTGTTTGTTGGTGTGGATGTTTAGGTCCTCCTAGTTGTTTTTTCTTGTCTAATTTATGTATTTTCGACGTTAGATTTAATCTAGATTCAGGCCAAGGTATATCACATCGAATGTTTGAGTCGGTTATTATTCAAGGCCGCTTGACATGATTCAATACAACGTGCAATGCAAGACGCAATATTTCTTGATCAAAAGCATGCGCAGATGAAGTTCATCTGATTTTTTCGTGCAAGATCTTGACATTATCAATTTTATGTCATTTTTATTGCAAGCAATCTAGTTACTTTTGGCTTAACAGATCAGCTGATTATCGTAAAACTTTGTTATTTTCATTGTTAAACTAGGTTTAACATATTAGTAAAAATTTGAGGTTAGGAATTTGTTTACTTTTACTGTTTACAGAAACTTGCATGCAAATTCTTGCACCTTATATTGCATTATGCCAAACGGCCTTCAATGTGACTGGAAGGCACTAGTATTTTCTAAGTTTAAATGTGTAAATATATAAAAATTCAGTATCCGTGTGTATGTACAGAATGAACTCAAAAACGAGTCAACTGATATTCATGAAAGTGTAATTTGGTTCAACTTAAATGATAGTATAGTTATTATTTAAATAAATGGTCTCAATAATTTATAATTAATAATAAACTGATCATCAACGTTGATTGTTGTTATTAATCGTAGTTTCCATAAGTCTAGAACAGATGGCGCCTTAAGCGAATTTCTTTACAGAGGACTGTAAAATTTTGTGCACCTAAAAGATGGCGGCACACTTTAATTTTGATTGTTTACATTAGTAATAAGACGTACCAAACTTGATAATTATTGATGCTTTTCGATTCCTCCAATTAAAGCGATGACATTGCTTTTCGAAAATTCGATAAAATGGGTTTCTGCTAGTTCAGAGCAGAACTGATTCAAACGTTTAATATCAATATTACAAATCTTTTATATTTCCAATATAACTACATTTTTTATTCCTTGTTTGTATCCATAATTATAAGAAAAATTCTTTAATTGAAATACACATGGCGTGAGAAACTTTCTTTAAAAAAAAAACCGTTTTATTCTCGAAAGTATTACTTTTAAGCATGGCTAATTTTTAGATCCCGATTAAAATTTAAAAAGTACCATATCATCAATCGCAGGATGTAAGGCCCAATGACTAGTTTATTAGATTTTATTGCAGATAATTTACGGCAGTTGCTGCCGACTAACATTTCGTTTTTTCTTTGTATTCGGCATAGTATGATTAAGTACACTAGGCATTTTTTCTCTCGCGAGGAATAGAAAAAAATAAATAAAAAAAATTGAGTCACTGCAGATTTTTGTGAGAAATCAATGTATTATTTTGAAAAATCCTAATTATTTATAAAACTTCAGTTTTATTATCACTAAAAGTACAGTTTTTCCTGGACCATTTCACATGTCTCCAATATTTTATATAATCTGAAGTGTCTCTAATTACAAACCAATAATAACCTGCAAGTATTGCTGGTTCTTAATGTCCTTGGTAGTTCTTTTCAATTGTAGCAATATCTTGATGAAAACGATTTCCATGCTCGTGTATTTTTTGGAAAAAACTGTATTTTCAAAAGCATATTACATCTCAATTTATAATACACATTTTTCTGATTAGGCATTTTGAGGAGATCTGTAGTTACCCAAAACGTTTAGACTTGACTTTCAGGTATCGATGCCCTCAATATATTTATAAGTCCTTCTCTTTGGAAAACAAATCAATTTAACACTCCAGCTTATTCTTTGGGCACATCCAAATTTCTTTTGAGATCATTGAGTTTCAATTGGATAATCAAATGCGATGCTTGAGGACTGAAAATTCACCAAAAATTGAGCCAGTCTCATCTGAAAGCCCTTCGGGGTTTAGTGCAACTATGTACAAAAACTTAGGTCTGGTCCGACTACGGGCACTTAGACTATTAGTGTCTAAATCGGACCAGAGAGTGATTAGAGGCGGGAAGAATCAATTTGTTTGAAACTGATATTTTTTCTCTCAAAATAAAATGCTGACTCTGTGTATTGAAGACCGATTGGCGTTAACTTACCGAAGTTTGTGATGAAACTTAAATAATCGCTTTGTTTTCATTGAACGTTTTCGATTCGCAATTCGGCGAAGTTACTTCGACGGCAATTAAAAAAGAAACGACAGCCTACTAAAATTTAACAGTTCCGAGTAACATACCGAACTTTTTAGAAGAATTCTTATTGAGGTATATTTGAAATAATTAATTAAATTTCTTTGAGAGCACCGGAATGTTTATAATGCTTTTTTTTGTATAATAAATCAGGTGACGATGCAGACGGCGGTAGTCACAAGGCTCGCACGGGCCGTTCCCACCAGAAGAATGACACATCCAGGACCGTATATCAATTTTCATTATTGCTACTCATTTTCTATAAAAAAATTATTACGCTGATAATTTCTATGGAATTTTAATCTATTCAATTTCCTCTTCCTTCTTTTATAGTGCGCTTTACTCTCTAGAACTTTTTTGTTTATTTCAATTTGTTTTTTTTCTCTTATTGAATATCTTTTGAAAATTAACAATCTTGGTCATGATCTGGGTTTTCTATTGGTCTAAAAACCTATTTTCAATGGAAACTTACAACAGGAACATAGATAAACAATCACTTATATTTGGAAACCTTTTATTTTCAACGGTTGAAATTTGATACATGGAAATTAAAAGATGAAACATTTTTTTCTATTCATTTCCTATGTTATACTGTGAATTTAATCTGCTTATTCTCATTACTTTTCCATAGAAAAATGTCGGGTTGAAATATTGAAGCCTCTCGACGTTTCGGCTCGCACTTTGAAGCCATTATCAAGAGAAGAATGGGGATAGGGTATTCGTTAATTTATAAAAAGTGATCTGATTCAGTGGTATCAATCTTTCTACGAATCATCCCTTATTTGGTTGTTTCCAAGGCCTCAATCTACCCTTTAACCGAATTTTTTAACAACTATTGAGAAAAGGATGATTCTCTGTACAATCTACTTGTTTTAAAATTGCCTGGCAGAGAAAACCAATCAAATTGAAAATTGAAAAACTTCATCCAAATAGTAGTAGTAGTAGTAGTAGTAGATTTGTCGTTCTTAATCTTTCTTCTGCTTCATTTCCTTTCTCATTAACGTTTTTATTACTAATTAAACATTCTCCCTAGCAAATTTCTCATATTTATTTTCTTTCGATTCAATTTCTGTATGTTTGACGAAAATGATATGAAATTTCATATTTGATTCTCATTTCTACGTATTTTATGTTTAGTTAAAAATAATAGAATCAACAAATATTTGACATAGACCTTTTTCAACAATAAAGTAGTAGAAGTAGGTTCCAAAGAATTTTCGATGTCCGTTTTATACAAATAGAGATTTCGGATAATACCAATCAAAGAAATTGGCCGTTTTAGCGTAGGTTCCCGATCCGGATCTGTCTAAAATAATGTCAACTGTCTATCACAATGGGTAATTTGATCTGACTGTCGATCACGTCTTTTCCAGGAAGCGGTTCAATCTGTCTGTCTTACAGGAGCAGCGGCGGAAGATGCTGAGGAACTTGATTCAGTTTTTAAATTTGAAAATTGTAGAAAATCTTCCTTATTAGACACGATTGTTTGAGATATAAGACGTTATAAATGATTTTCAGTTAAATTATCATATTATTTGATATTTTATTTAGAAATCTTATCTTTCTACATACAGAAGACGTAGATTTGTACATCATTTGCACAGGGCGAGTCTCAACGATCTTTTGGAAGTACTGTAAATTGCAGTAGAATTAAATATGTCACCTTTTGTAGGATGGATATTTACAGGACAATAAGAATTGTCAGGGCTTCCGAAATACTTCCAATTAGTTAGAATCAGTTAGCGAAATGTACATAAATTCAAATAGACCGTCATATTGATGCGGTGCATATATAAGATAAAAATAAGAATATGAAATTATAATATTTACCTGTTACCTACGCTACTGATATAAAAGGACGTATCTACAATAATTTTGGAGTCGGGGTGGCGGTCACTAGCGTGGAATTCGCAAGCTATGTGCCGCCGACCAAGACGTCCGTCTTTGATACTGTCATTAGGAATTATTAGCATTTTGCACGTATATCTCTAAATAAATATGTAACTAGTTTTTTGAAAGATTGCGAAGCGGATTTTTGGCGGACGTGTTGTGGCGCCGGGGCATAACGATCATCAGTAACTTGGACTGTACAAAAAGAGACAGTTGAATTTTCAGTCTGACCTATATAAATCAAAAATACAAGGGTAGGTTAATATTTTTGAAAAATATAACTTGAAAAATGGTTTTTTAATTAAATTCTACTACGATAAACGAATTAAACTAAATCTAATACGATAGCAATTCAATGTTTCAATAGTCCCATTGCAAGCGAGCTGGCCAGCCCTACGACCATCATCGAGATGAATAAATCAAAGCGAACTGTGTTCTCGGAATGATGAGGAGCTGATGATAGCCGCACAGTAGTCAACCTGGCGCTTACCTTAGGCCCTTATCACTTTGCATCTGTTTATTCATGCAAAATCGGACCATTTAAATTGGTTCTTTGTTTTCATTAAATGTTCGATTATTCGCAGTAGCGATTCGTAGAATTTTACACAAACTTAATTGACTACCTTACATGATTATCGATTTAAGTTTAAGTTTAATTAATCTTTGGTAATGTCTACACTTCTATTCTAATTTTAAACAAAAATGTTGTGAGAAATAAGAAAAACTGTAGATTCTGTATTAGCTTTGAATAGGTCGAAACAATAAAACATTTATCGACTCTTTAACGTTTTATAGATTACATTGACCAATAAACTTCAAATCATTTTCAAAATATTAATAGATAATATGATAAAGATTTATTTTTCCAAAATAAATAGTCTGTATCTATAAAAGAGGATGTCCTGACTGACTGACTGACTGATTCATTCACTCATCAACACCCAGCCAAGGCTATTAAAGATAGAGACATGAAATTTTGAGGATATGTTGGTATCGGTGTGTAGAGGTGCGCTAAAAAAGGATTTTGCGAAATTTCGATTTTAAAGGAGTAAAACGTGGTATGTATGCAAATTCGATTTTTTCGTTTTTCTCGGCCGCTAATTAAGATATCGATTTCATTTTTGCACTAAAACATTCTCCGTACAAATACCTAGAAAACAATTTCTGCGATTTTCAAAATTCGACTTGGAAAGGGTTTAAAGAGTTGAAAAAAAATTTTGATTACAATTCTTCATGACGAAATGAGATATCAAAGCGATTCTTTTTTAGGAATGAGTCCCGTGTGAATATCTGAAAACTAGTTTCTCCGTTTTTGGAAATTTCTTTTTGATTTCTTTAAAAATATGAAATAAAATTCCAGCGTTTTACGCAGACAATTCTGCATAGATATATGATATCGTATAAATAATAAATGTGCGCAATTTTTAAATGATAATCTGTCTTTTCTTTATAACACTTCCAAATTGAATTATTGCATAGAATAAATCATAAATTTCTCATTGAATTATCCCTATATTACGCGAGGTTCAATAAATCGCGGGCGAAGCTAGTTCGATATAAGGGTGATTCCGTTCTAACTGTGATATTCAATGTCCTGTATTGTTTTTTTGTACTAGTCATTAATTAATAATCAATTAATAAAAATTTTGTGTTAATTGAATAATTCTTAAGATATTTAAACATTATTTTTATACAATATAACTTGCCACTTAAAGAAAACTTATACTACATCACTTGAATGTCAGTACCGTGTCATGTCCATTCCTAGAATTTACCGATAAATTATTAATTTTTTTTGTCGTAACAAATGATTTAAACTAATTACCTTATAAATTCTAATGTTTATGATCAAACTGAGGAAAATTGATGCACTTGTTGTTTAATATCTTAAGTTACCATGTCAGTACCGTGTCATGTCCATTCCTAGAATTTACCGATAAATTATTAATTTTTTTTGTCGTAACAAATGATTTAAACTAATTACCTTATAAATTCTAATGTTTATGATCAAACTGAAGAAAATTGATGCACTTGTTGTTTAATATCTTAAGTTACCATGTCAGTACCGTGTCATGTCCATTCCTAGAATTTACCGATAAATTATTAATTTTTTTTGTCGTAACAAATGATTTAAACTAATTACCTTATAAATTCTAATGTTTATGATCAAACTGAGGAAAATTGATGCACTTGTTGTTTAATATCTTAAGTTACCATGTCAGTACCGTGTCATGTCCATTCCTAGAATTTACCGATAAATTATTAATTTTTTTTGTCGTAACAAATGATTTAAACTAATTACCTTATAAATTCTAATGTTTATGATCAAACTGAGGAAAATTGATGCACTTGTTGTTTAATATCTTAAGTTACCATGTCAGTACCGTGTCATGTCCATTCCTAGAATTTACCGATAAATTATTAATTTTTTTTGTCGTAACAAATGATTTAAACTAATTACCTTATAAATTCTAATGTTTATGATCAAACTGAGGAAAATTGATGCACTTGTTGTTTAATATCTTAAGTTACCATGTCAGTACCGTGGATAAATGAGTCAGTACCGTGGAACTCAAAATCCGACATTTGTGTCTTGCTCGTGATACTTTGAAGTTGTAGTAAATTCCTCTTAGAGTTTTATTTTTACAGTAAAATAGATGAATAATATGCATAAAAAAGTTAGAAAAGTTAAATTTTAAAATCTTGAAATTTTGAATACAAAAAATCACAGTTAGAACGGAATCACCCATAAATATTGTTTTGAAAATTATGCAGTGATGGCTTTAGAACAACAAACAATAAATAATATAAAAATAGAAAGATTAAATTAAATACTTTGCAGCAGAAATGGAAGATACAGCTAATGAAGAAACAAATATTGAGAACTAAAAATGCCTCAAATACATTTTACAACATATAAAACTAGAAACAAAGTGTCAAAAAAGAAAAAGCTAAATGTAAATGAAACAATTCGAAAACGAATATTGACTAGCTAAAACTAAAAAAAGATGTAGACCTGAAGCAAAATTGATTGAAGGAATCAGTACTGTACACGACGAGCTGCATCGATATGTATATGGGAAAGTACTGCGACTAGTGTTATGAAAATTTTCTTGCATGGATTTTCCGAAATTCTCCGAAAATAATTTCAGTTTTCTGAAACTTCCGGTTAAACCCAAACTTCGTTATTCTAAACGGAATGTTATGGTTTTTATAAAATTTTTGGAATCTGTTGATTTTTGAGCTTATTTTTTTGGTAGCTCCAGATCATTAAAAACTAAGAATTTAAGATATATGAATTTACTAACAAAGTACCCTTAATTTAAAGCCTAGAATCCATTAGTAAAAAGTAAAAAAGGGGTTGACATTTGAAGATTTTAGATAGCGAAATTCGGCACCATTTTCTGAACACCCTATATAAATTTTTGTCAAGGTTTTCACAGATTTTGAAAGCTGTAAGTTTTGTTTGTCCAAATCTCAAAAATATTAGACCCGACTCACTTAAACTCAGAAATATAAAGTTTTTAGTGGATGTGTCCAAAAATTTGGAAAATGTGGAATAATTTAGAAACGGTGGACTTTAGGCATACTATGGCTGATATGAAGTTATATTGAAATGTCGCGTAGATTCGAAAAATTAAATAAAAACCATAGCATTCCGTTTAAAACAACGAAGTTTCAAAAAACTGAAATTATTTTAGCTGAAACCCATGCAAGCAAATTTTCAGAACGTGCATATCGATTCAGCTCGTCGTGAAATATCCTGTACATGAGAAAAGACTCTCAACTTCGCATAACTTCAATCAAATCATATATAGGGTGTTAATTTGATAATGTATCACCCTCTATATTTCGGCCTCTACAAAAAAATTTTAAAATATGCAAAACTACAAGATTTTTAGTGGGAAAAGTTGTAGAATTATTTTTAATTAAATTAAAACAACTTTGAGGTAGAGGTGAATATTTTTCCAAATGAAAATGGGGATGATAGGACAAGAATTTAAATAATGATAACCGTAGAGAATTTGAGATATTATCGTGTATTTTCCACTACCATATAAATTGAGAAGGAAACTACAAATATATTTGTACGAATTAAGTATGTCTGTCTATTTATATACAGTGAACGTACGGCCTAGCTCAACCTTGAACCTTAGAAAAATATTAAAGTGGATCGCTAGTTCCACACCTTCGCGTCATCCGTGAAGAAATGTCAAGAATTTTTTATAGGAAATAAATAGAAACATTGTTAAATGCAAACGTTAATTTATGATAAAAATCCAGTTAAAAAATACGGATAATTAGATTGAAATATCTGTAACAGCTCAATTTGAGTTAAAGAAAGACAGGTTAACGTCCTATTTGGTAAACAAAACAAAATGTTTCCATTGTTCTTGAGAATTAGAATAGACAATCAACGATTAATCACACAATATTCGAATTCACAGCAACCAATAAGGATTTGTCGATAAAACAATATGTTAGTTAGACGTGTGATCTGCACTTATAACAAAACTCCGTGGGAATGTCGACAGAACGTAATACATGAACATTTACCCATCATTTAACCAACTATGACTATCTTAATCGTATCTTTTTCCATATGCCACGTCGTAAGTCACAATTACAATCATGTTCTCGTCGATTGACATGCATACCGTTCCCTCTTTCGCTAATTAACATGATCATCAGTCAATACATTAATTATACGAATTCATCGATGGTTAGGGAATTGGTATGCGAAGGAGAACGATGTGGGTCTCATACATGTCTCCACAATATATGGAATAAATACCCTCTTATAAATTTCAAACCGAAAGTATTTTCCACAAATAGGAATCTGTAATAAATAATTTATTATATACCATCAATTTTTATCATGAATAGTTATAATCAGATCTTGTATACTGAAGCTCAATTATTCGAATCCACAATTTCTTGATTTGATAAGTTTAATGTGACTTATTACAGTGTTTTTGTGGTGAAATTTGTTAAGTAAAATGACATTATTGGAAGCACCAAAAGAAATATGAAAAGATCAAGACATCATGAACCTAAAAGGTCACTTTTTGGGCTCCGACTAAGCTCATCATGTTAATGGGGTGTTTAAGGGGTATACAAATTTTGTACGCTTTCAATTGCCCAATAGGGCGCCACTCAATTTTTTTAACCTAAATTGAGAAAGGTATAGAAATAGGTTGAGGTATCTTTAGGAATAAAGCTACTTGTTGAAAATAAAATACAATGATTTATATTTGAAATTTGAAATTATATAAAAAACCAGTTTAAACAAAGTTACCCGCAAAACTCATGAGTTTTTGGTTTACAGAAAATATTGAAGTGAATTTTACAACAAAAAACTAATATGAGTTGATCTGACCTTTAACAACACAGGACCGCATCCGCGGAATGCGGTCAGGAACCAAAGAAGTTTATTCAGTCAATCGTCCCGGACTAAGTAGTTCCACGAGTCAAAGTTTGACGTTAAATCCAAATTAAGGTCATCTAAGTTTTAAATTCCAATAAAGGTCCTATATCCAAAACTAGGTCCCTAATTAAATTAAAAAAGAAAAGTGTACAAAAAACAATCTGTGAAAAATTTCGCTAATTTATAAACTACCAAAAGAAATAATTTATAACTTAATTTTTTAACATTTCTTGAATTCATTAAAAAAAGTTGTCTTGCCTAGTTCATATGTCAGTAATTAGAACTATTTTTTATTTCCTTTTTAACGAAGGGAACTTATATCTACTTCTTATTGGAAGTCAATTTTATATTGCATTTTATTTTCCAGAATTTTTGAAATCGGCGGAAGGCTCCTTTAGGAACGGCTAAATCCCGCTTTTCAAAAATCTCTGGAGAAATTAATCTTCACGCTATCACGTTCGTTGACCAAAAAAAAGGTAACTGCCTCTCCAATTGTCGAATTCTCAGTCGGAAATATCACGACTTCCGCAAATATAGAATTTGGAGCCAAATTTAAAAATTTATAATCAAATCCCTAATGAAAAATTGGAGAAGTATTGGTAAATCTTCTTTTCTACAGATCATTTATGTGTCTAGCGTTTCACCAGAAGTATATTGTTCTAGTAACATATTTTTTTCTTATTCACCTTTTCCTTAGATGTTTTTTCGCTTGTTCTGCAGACGATTTCACAAACCGGCTCAGGTTCTATGAAGAGTTTATCCTACTTTAACAAATCTGTCAGCTATTTTATTTCTCTCCATTCCAGTGTGTTCTGGAATTCAAAACGAAACTTTCTTTATTTGATTTGTCCAAGCGCTCCGAAACTTGCTTGAATGTTATGACGTTGGAGCTTACAGGTGTGGTTGCTGTTTGGTTATAACAAGATGTTAGTCTCCTATATGCGATTTCCAATTGAATTAGACACATTCAATTGCATATATTTCTACTCAAAAAATACTTGGTGTACTATTCAAGCTTCCAATTTTGTTATGGAGTCATCCGTATACCATTTTATGGCATTCCTGTTCATTTCTAGTATAATATTTGAATCCCATTTGCTTCTATACTTTGTGGTAAATTATCGAAGATTTACTGTTTTAGTATTTCATCCTGAGGCATATCCTAAATTTGAGACTGATCATTTGGTTCAACTTTCTTTTGGAATATTCTGAGTGAGGTTTTTTAACAAGACATTATTGCTTGTGCAGCTCTTGTGACCACCGCAAAAAAGTCTTCGTACCTTTGTAAAATTGATTCTCGTGATATTTAGATTATTTTTAGTACCCTAAACTTCTTCACTTTACGTCTCACTATCGTTTAAATCCACAACAGGATCTTTCGGTTGCAATCTCAATTATCTCTGCGAGTATTCTGCATATCATTAGGAATTTCCTCTTCATGATTGTTCCAGGGGAGAGGTTAAGTACTCTCTTTGTTGTCTTCTCAATGGCTTGCCTATTTACCTTGGTGGACTTGAGATTTTTTCTTTTGTGGTCAAGATGTTGTTCAGGTTAATATTTAATACCACTATTTGATACCAAGAGATTGGTAACTTCATTATCAGCAAATCCTTGAGAAATCGAGCTAATCTTGAGCTAAAAGGGTTAGGTACTGTCACCAAATTAACCCCAATCCACCCTACGATTTTCCAGAGAAGAAGTTGATGAACAATGGGGACTTGTTATCATCTCAGATAAAAGCAGAGTGTGCTTGCATCGTAGCAATAGAAGAGGACGAGTCTAAAGAATACCTGAAGAATGATTTGCATATCAATGGAAGCAAAAACAGAGTTGTTTTATTTGTAGTAATAAAAATATTTACAAGTCTAAGGGATGGAAAAATAAAACCACATATCTTTGTAGTCTGCTAATTTTATATCCTGCAATTGATTATTAACTACAGCTTCATTTTGTTGGAGCTGTTTCGGCGCCCTTCTACGTTTTTTGTTTTTTGCGTCGCTGGACATGGATGCCCAACCTGGACCTTCTGGACTGCAGAAAAAAGAGGGTGATTGTTGTGTTCAGAAAGAGTAGTGGTGACAAATATTTGTCACACGAAGATGAATATTGAACCTAAAGTGATTCAGATGCAGATGGAAATGCAGAAAATCGACTGGCTTCGCCTGTAAATACTGGTACAGCTCAAACTAAGGCTCAAGCAAATTTCCAGCAAAATATTAACGCCTGACGCCGACTAAAAAGTTAATGAAACTATCATTTACACAACAAATAAAACCTAAGAGTGCCTCTAAAATATTGTCGGCATTCAACCTATTAACTGATTCAACAAATGTAGAGTATACCTTGGTTAGCAAAAGAAAGGACGCGTTCTTCGTCGGGAGTATAATGTATAATGAAAAAAAAAATGTTAAATTCCAGTTTTGTGTAGCAAAAAAACATATTGTGTGAAATCCCATTAACTGTTGTCTACTGATATTGATGTACAATAGAAGACTGCTGAAACCTAAGTTTAATATCTTTGTGAAACTAAGCTATCAAGTTAAAACAAACATATTTAAGAAATGAGAATAGACACGAAATAAGAGGTACCCGTAAACTTTTCATGGTCTCAATTTCGATGATAAAAAAATCTTTTGTAATCGAAGATTCTATTCAAGTTAAATAAAATCAATAATTCAAGCAATCAGGATATAGATGCGTTATGTGCTTCCAAGTTGAATGTTACAAACCGTGAACGGTCAAATTAAGTTGTTCCCAGATTGTACAAAATATCTCATCAAATAAAATTAATGAATTTTATTATTATGAGTTCGTGATCTAATATAAGAATACATTATTTATTTTAAATTGTTATCCAGGACCGCATTTTGTAACTATAATTTGCTATAATGTCTTGAAAGAAAATTACTTTTTAAATTGAGAAAACTTTTTCACTGTCAACATCATATTAAGGAAAAATATGCAAAGTTAATAGTCTATAATTAGATAGAAAAGGGTTCTTTGATTTCTGATTTTGTGAGTACTGAAATAATATAGAAAGTACTGAAGATTCGCGGGAAATTGCTTGATTTTCTCCTGAAAAAGATTTTTCAAATTGATGTAGACCATCGAGGCAGGTTTCATGTTTTTTTGCAAAGGAAAATGTCTATGAAAACATAAGGATATTTCCAGAAATCGTAAGTACTTTCCATACTCTTTTAGAACTTGGACAGAAATCAGAAAATGTGGGCAATCACTGGTTCATTCCCTACAGGTCTAAGAAATGCCATTCTTAACCGAGAGAATACTCAATTCATGAATGTTAGCTTCGATAAATTTGACTCGCGGTCATAAATTGATGAAAAATTACAACAAAAAAATATTTAGAGTTCAATTAGAGCGAAATGGATTGTTTTTGATGAGTTTTCATACTCTGAAATATGGTTAAATAAAGGTTGCAATTTGAAAATTTGAGGTTGATGGTCAGTTGATGAAAAATTCGAGTTTTTTCAAAATACAGCTTTCACGAGAACCATAAAAAGCGGAGGAGGTCAAATAATTGCATACGCAGATCAAGCAGTTCCGATTAAAGAAGAAGCATCATGGAAAGTAGGTGGAAAAAGCGAAAAACAGAGAGAGAAGCAACGAGGTAAGGGAAAATTTTAAATAAAACATAATTTTAAGGTAAAGCGAGCGGTTTCAAAGGGAAGCAACAAATAGGAGATTATGAATTGGTAGAAGTACAAAAGATCAAATATTTTGAAGATGATGGAAAGCTATATAATGAAATAAACCCAATAAAGCCTAAGAAAATATAAGGAAGAGAGAATAAGAACAGTAATAAGACTAATCAGGATCGATTCAAATGATTACAGTCTTGGAGGGAAGGTATAGTTGAAAGAACCAAAACACAATAAATAAAATGGAGAGCAGGCAAAGACAGAATAGTTTTGTGATGATTACAACGGAATCTTGGTCATAGAGGAATGGAAAGAAAGGTTGAAAGAAGTTGTGGAGAATCAGAATCAAGCCTATTTTGATAAAGATCAAAATAGAATGGAATCGTCAATATTTGCACCTGTTTTAAAAAATTTAAATTCTTATTAAATGAATCTTTGGATTGATTTATAGCTATCCACTCCTCGTTGGTATTGATTTCCAAAATTTATCTTCACTTTGTTTATATTTAGTGATTTAGTACATTAGGAAGTTGAATAATAAATTTTCTGTGGGTCCAGCTCTGTCGTTAATAATTTTTTGTGGTATATTTCTGAATACGTTACAACCGAAATGATTATACTCTATATTATATATGAGTTCATAATGAGGTTCGAACAAAGAAAAAACGTAATACAAGGAACAGGGAGCTCAATATTCAACAAAGAAAATACTTAGTTTTTGTTGCATACACATCATTTCGAGATTTAAAAAAAAGATCGTTTAAATTTACAACCGATACATTCATATTTCACTTGAGATTGAAATAAAATAAGGTAGATGATCGTGCATTTTTTGTATGATATTATGCTATTTCACACTCCATAGTCAGTAATCTTTGAGAAATGATGATATGGGAAAGCAATGACTCGTGTGAAAACGGAGCTAATCTTTTGGTATCGTCCGAATATAAAACATGACCACGCCTCATGTTTTTTTTTTATATATTTGTATGTACAACGCTATAATAAATACCAATAGTTGATTCGAAGTCTTCAAATTGATGGGACTTGAAGATGAAATGTAAAGTTGTAGGAAAATATCCGGAAAATAATAAATTGCAAGAACATGATCCAATGAAGTCATTGCTGCTCAAAAGTGACCAGGTACATGTTTTAAACGTCGAAGAAAAATTCATAATTATCAATATTTCATTGAACTATGTATACATAAACGATTGGGACACTTTTAAAACAACACATAAGATATAAATTCAATAAATTTTGTATAAATCCAATAGGAATAGTAACCGCTCAATCAATCTTCTAATTCGCTGACTACCATTTTGTTCAGATTATTCGTTACTTGACTTTTCCATCCGCTTTTTGATCTTCCTCTGGGTCTGTTTCATTCTGTTATTTCTTTAACTTTACTATCATTTTTCATTCATTTTATTAGTCTTAGTCATCGTATTCGCTGCGATTTTATAAACCTGATGATAGTCTCTTCATATTTCGAAGATATTAAGTTTTTCTTCGTCAGCTGTTGTTAGATTTATCGTTTCTCCTAGAAAGGTTACTGTTTGTCTTATTCCCGTCTACTGATTTCTTTGCATAGCATTAAAAAAACAAAAAATGAAGAGAATATTTGCACGAAGCTTTCACGAAAAATTCTATTTGAGGATAACATATGCAGTGCCAAAACAAGAAATCTACAAGCAGTTCTAGATGCAACAAAATATAGTTCTGAAGCTCTGATAGTAATCAGCAGGATTGTGGAAAACTATGACGAAAAATCACCAGCTGGCTTACAAATTAAGGTCTACAAAATATTTGTCATCGAGCTTGATTGATGTGACAATCTTATAATCAGTAGATTTTTCTGAAAACGCAGTCGATATTTAAAATGTCTGGATTTATATGTGGATTGACATTCAACAAATTTTTTTCATAATAATCATAATAAGCAACCGTTAATTATTGTTAGGGGATGACACAAATCATCAATAAAGATAAGGAATATCTGGGAGACAAATGATCAGAAGAATACAAGAAGGAATCAAAATAAACGAAGCAGACATGAAAATCCGAAGAGAAAAATTGATGAAATACTAGGCAATTAACATATTGTTTGATTCATTCGAACCTAGAGGTTGAGATGGTTTGGCCGCATTCAAAGATTGGAGGATAAGATCATCATGAATGCTAAAATATACAGCAGTCCCCGATTACGAAGACTTATAAACAAGGAATGTGCGAGGATGAGGAACGTTGATGGAATTGTCGAGGAGACCAAAGCTCACACCGAGCTGTAGTGGTAATTTTCAGGCCTATTTCAACCATAATAAATATTTCCGTATACTTTTTCACTTTATAAACACGTGTGGATTTAATATTGTCCAAAAATATTGTAACTTTGTCAATTTGGTTTCAATTAACCCCTCATAAAAAGAAGGAAACTTAAAGTGTCTTTATGTTTCACACCGTATAAATTTTTTTCAAAGATACATTGTAGAAATTTAGTTGAATACTTTTTGGCGAAGAACGTATGTTGTTATAAAATTTAATAATGACAATATTTTCGTTGATAACTGCTTGAGTTATGTGATAGTTTTATGGAGAAACAGTCCGAACGTATCTCGTAAATATGTCAAAATCGGTGTTGTTTTAAACTGGGAAACAATGAGACGGGTAGATTTGTGAGTCTGAGTTTCATCGCTTCAGCTGTCACCCGATACCATACCATCTTCTACAAAGAAGTATATACCAAAAGGATCACAACAATGTATAGAGAATTCTAAAGAAATTTCTCAATTTTATCTATATAAATGTTTAATACTACGTTTCTACAACCTAGTTTTCGTCTTCAGAGAGTTAAACATAGTTTGGTGTAGAAGAATACCGAGTTTTTTGTACTTGCGTCGCGTTGAGACCTTTCAAACAAATGATTTTTTTCTGTATAACAACTGAGGCATCTAGATCAATGTTTTCTTTAACATTTTTTCTAAATGAAACTTTTTCATATAAGTACACACCAATTAAATTGAGTGAATCGATTCCAAGATTCCATTGATTATCAATTTGTTACATTCCAGTGTCTACACCTGGTTGTTAGGACCGAAACAATCGCCACAATTTTTTTATTAGAAATAAGGTACCAAAATATATGAAAGTTATAGTCATTTAACATGATTCACTTGAAACACGTTTAAAATTGCTTTTTTCGGTTAATTTATACATAATTTTATCACGATTTTAATGGTGAATAAGGTAATCTGGAAATAAAATTGATGGTATGAATAAACTTTGGCCAATCTTCGAATCCCTTTTGTTTGTATTCCTGGGCGTCACTTCTAATTTTTCGACTCAATCTTTACATTATTTTAAATATTTTTCCCATTCAGTTTTTCTCCTAAACGCGCCATATCTCGTGCCCTTCGTTTTCGAAGCAATTCAGACAAAAATAAACCGACAACCGAAGCGTTATTTCATCCCACCCTTCAGATATTTTTTTGTTGTTGGAAGAGTAATTTCAACTTGAATAATACTTTTGAGATTGCCAGATTTTGACTAATATTAGTTTTTAAGCTTCCGGCTTTCGAAAGAAATGACGAGGGATGAAAATAAATTGAATTCTTTATTTTTTACACAACCAAATTGGGTAATTAAAAAGATGCTTCCGAATAAAAATAAAAACGTTTTCAAAAAAATATAAATAAATGTTTGTATTTCATCACTGAGTCGTTATGAATATTTTTTTATGCTACAATTATTTTGACACAAAAATACAGACAACTGTGATACTTAATTGATTAAACGGCTACCTGGTAGGTTTTCTTTAATCATTCATAAATATTATGACTCAAAGATCAATATTAAACTTGTCATTTTCCCCGAAAAAAAATCAAACTTTTAAGATTTTTCGGGAGGATATCCATTTTTTCACCCCAAATTTTCTTCAATAATTTAAGCTTGAAATCTTCGCTATGAACTTCGGTTCTGAATCCAATTGGAAACTTGAATTCAAAAGCAAAATACCTTAGTTATCTTTCCTGGAATTCTGACGAAATTATATTACTACAGAGCACTCATTTGCTCTAAACTTGTGTAGAGTTGCTTCATCTATACGTCTTCTTCCACATCTGAGACTCATTTATAAAATTCTTTTCACCAGATCCGCTGTTAGTCACTCTTTAAAAAATGATACTATGAATGACAATCGTCCACTATAAATATCAACAATTTGATCCGTCATATGCATTGAGAAAGTTTGTGAGTTTCTCAATACTACCAACCCTTGAGTATTGTTCACTGATATTTGGCTGCCAACAAATGCAAGATTCAAGAGTATGTCAACATGGATCAACTCAACAATTTTGGGCAATGTTTTAGCTGTGAAGCAAGCTAATGCTACACTCGTACCAAAAGATAGCAATTTGCAAAAAAGATGCTTAACACGTAGCTGAACCTGCATTCATCAGATGCATCATTAGTGATGACGAAACATTGACGTCGGTCCACGAATATTATGCCCAAAGGAGGATGGCGATCCAGAAATGAGTCTAAGCTGGGATAATCTTGTCGAAACGATCCAAAATCAAAATAATTTTCATCATTTTATTACATTATAGTGTTGTAATTCATGAATTGATAGATGAATGATTATCAGGAGTACTACTAGGCCCTTTTGAGGCGTCTACATAAAGCAATTTGTTGTAAACGACCATACTGGTGGGTAGACAATTTATGAATAGTGTCTCGTCACACAAACACGAAAAGAAAGTCATCGTTAAGTCCCTGTATTTGTTAGAAATAGTTCCTTGTGAATTTTTCTTTCCGAATCCAGGGTTGGCATACTTGTATTGGCTCTAGGGGAGCTTATTTTGATGCCGATAATAAAATTTTGTATCAAATTGTTTTATTTTAAATCAGTTAAGGTTGAATTTGATTACAACGTAGGTCATGTTTTTATTTATTCAGTTTATATGGCCCATGTTTCCTGTTGATGCGACTTTGAACTTTTTTGTTTGTCAGTATTTCAAGGATTCTACAAAACAGCTACAATTTGATTGCAGTAACTCACAATGTCCAAACTTCTATGCCAAAAATAAGCACCGATCAAACGAAGCATTTGAGAAATCTTAGTTTTAGGTTAAGATCAAAATGGGGATAAATGAACAGACTGAAAGAAAGCGTGTCGCCTAATAGTTCAAATCAAATTATGTAATTTCTGTCAATGACAAAAGTTATCACATCCAAAATTAGAAAAACTATTGTTGTGGAAGACTAATTTCTCTAACCCACCTGATTACACAATAATTATCATCAATTTTCATACTTTACATGACTATTTTTGAAAATTGTATCTTCAAAAAGACATTCAAATTGTACATTAGTATTCTGATTTTTTCTTTTCGGTTACGTCCCTGTCTGTAGTTGCTGGAACCGTCCGTTAAATATCTTTCCTTTTTCATCGAATGGACACCATCTTTTTGCGAATCTGCCAACTTTGGTAACGTCGTTTTTAATTTACCCGTCAATTTGTTAGGAGTGGACACAAACGTGCATACTAAACATGTTTCACTCATGTAATATATGGGACATTTCGATGGTGTATGCGTGTTTGTTCAACGTGGTTTTTGTTAACCAGTTTGTTAAACATATTTAAGAAGAGTTTCTTTTTCGAAACGCGCGTTTTATCTTAGACGAGCTCAATTGATTCTTTCTCCCTACAATTTTCAATACAATTATTTATATTATTGTTTTGTAGTTATCCCATGTTGATCTGGCTAACCAGCTTTCAAAAATAACATTGAAATTAACAGACAAAAATTGGTAAAAGAATAAATAAATGGGAAAGTTTGAGGAGCACTTCTTTTAGTAAGGCGGGAATTAATTTTTTTTCGTGTTTTTACCAAGCTCAAAAAGCATTTAAGAGAAGAAGAAATATTATTGGAATTATACCTGTTTGGGAAACCAACAAATGAGTTTTGGAACCGTCTATTTTTTAACATTATTAAGAATTTTACACTTTAATTGGAGCAATTTATACAAAGATCAATATTCCATCTTTATCATAGCATTGATTTACATTTGTATTCTTTTCTCAAAACGGTGGATCCCATCAAACCTTATTGAATTAGAAATTTGTTTATCCGAGGAAAATGTACATGAAAACGACCGCTGTCCTGTTCCTTTTGCTTCTAATCAGGATTGCCATTACCCATAAGTAGATTATTTGTTTCAAAACTTTGGCATCTACATCATTAGAGCAATTGACATATTTTTCAAAAATATTTTCATTCTGAAACATACGCTTTCCTATTTTATTATTATATTACTTATTACCTCAAGGAAACACACGGTGAGGATGAAGCTGCAAGTTGTATAGTAGAGCAAATCATTAGCTCCATGCCGTTAGAGTTTCCAAGAGATACCGCGAGTATCCGTGCTGAAATAATGCTCATTGGAGTCCTAGCAAAAAAAAACAGAGACCACACTGTGACCGGTAGAAAAGAAAAAGGCAGAAGAGTGAGACTAATTACTAGATAAACTAAATTTTTTCTAAACGTGAATGCTTCCGGAAATATCTCCAGAGTTTCATACATGAAGATAACTTGGAGTTCTAGAAAGTTGCAGCTCCAGGAGAGGTCATACTTGGAATTATGATGAAAAATACACTTTCATCGGAAAATAAGGAAAAGGGGGGGATCTACTCTCCGCGAAGTAATGTCTAATGGTGGATTTACTGGGCGAAAGGCGAAAATAAATGTCCATTGAATTTGTACTTATACGAAATAAATTATTATGTTCCTAACCTCATTAACAAAAGAATTCAATTTACCAGTTTCTGGGTATCCGTAGTGGATAATTGAAATGTTCTTTTATAACCCCAAATAAAAAAATGTAACGGTATTAGTAGAAAGTATAACAAAACGTGACGTTGCAGGTAAATTAACCGTAAAAAATAAGTTGTTATTGAAATAATCCTTTGTACTTTTATTTATATTTTTTATGTTAGCTTCAAAGAAAGGTCGACGAGTTAACTATAGTATTTAAATAGAGTAGTTAAGTAGTTATGCCAATTTGAAGATTTATTTATTCTTTGTGGTATTTCAAAAGTCTACCTGACAAAAAAAGAGGTAGTTCCACTAAGAAATTTGTTATCTTTCTTCATAATTTATTTTTTACGTCTCATTTGTGGCATTTTGTTAGAAAATATTGGTTTTCCTGGTAATTTTGACTGCACATGAAGAATCAACTAGAGTTAAAAATAGATAAATAACACGAATTTCTACTTATAAGGGGAGAGTTCGATTTCCGTGGCGAAGCGATTTAATAGCGGATTTAATTAGGCCAAAATAAATCGAAAATGAAGAATGAAATTTTTTGATATCTCGCTTCGGTTTCGAGATATCGATACTTAAAGTTATAATCAAACGTTGGTTCAAAATTCGCTTTATGAAACAAATGGCGATCAATACTTCTTTTCAAATGAATATTTTATGATATGAACCTTGTAATTCAATAAACAAAGGATTTTTTTAGTTAATTTTCATATTATTTACCCTGATACTTCAAAATTATATTGAAAAAAACAGATTTTTATAACAAAATTCGCCATTTTTGATAACTTTCATGACTCTGTGATGGATATAACTCAACATACGATAAATACATGAATAATTTGATGTTTTTCATAAAAAATTGTCGGCGGTTGTTTTTATAAATAAATAATAATAAAATAAAACTAAAATAATCCTCACGCGAAGAAAATTTTTTTAGACAATTTGGGCTGTAAAAAGTTCACGATTTTTGACCTTTTTACACTCAAAGTGCACCATGAGAAAGTTATGTTAGGTTAGGTTGATATATACAAATATTAAATAAAAATAAATTTTTCCAGCTCGATATCTCGAATACAAATCGACTTATTTTGGGTCGATTTACAAAATGGCGTCATATTTTGACTTTATATAAATCAAAATTTTCGAATAATATAGTTTTAGACAAAGCAGTTGTTATCAAACTATTTTTTTCGCTTGAAACTATAAAATTGGGACGCAATAGATCACTCAATGAGTTCCGGATCAGAATTATCAAAACATAACATCAATCTCGGTAATCACTTTTCCAATGGAGCCATATCTTCTTCGCTGTGTGGTTAAGCAATTGGAGGCAGAAATTTCTCATTCATTTCTGACAATATTTTACTAAAATATCATTTTTTCCACATTTATCCACTTAATCTATTCAATAACGTATGAAATATTCAATCTTTCAAAATAGTAGATTTCATTGTCTGCTGTCTTTCCCAATAAAATAATGTCTATTCCTTTTAAACCACTCCAAGCAATTTTTTATTTTTAATTATCAATTAATGAAAGAAATCTCCTGTTTTTAGTAGAACTTGAACAGCAACTTATCTTAAGGATAGTCATACAGTCCTAACAAAAAACTTCGTATCAACGACAGAAAGTGGTACTGCACTAGCAGTGCCATCTGTGTAGATAAATCGAAAGTTATTACAATTTTTAATACAATAATTCCTTAATTTCTTCCTGTTTATAGAAATTCATCCTAATTTGTCTTTTCCGTATTCAAAATAAATACTTTTCTTTTCATCTTAAATTTTCTTAGTTGCTTATGGTAAAATATTAATTAGTTTGATTTGAAGATATGAAAGTATATTTTTTTATCAATAATAATTCGACAATAACGAGATAGTTGTAATATAAAATGTGCAAATTGATAAAGAATTTAATAAAAATAAACATATAAACACCACCTTCTCACTAAAGTTGTTTATAACCATATTTATCGTTTTCTAAAAGTTGACTTGAAAAGACGCCGCAATTTTGATAGAGGAAGGAACTGCCGGACCAAGTTTATAGATCTAACCGATAATTAGATTCCACCACACCCTTGTCTTGAGTTATAAGGTAATAAGAGGTTGGGACATACCTAATTTATAGTCAACCCGTCCATCGTTATACCTTACAGAGTCGCTCACTATTTTTTTTTTTCAAATTAGGCAAATACAATTATAGAAAATGATAATAATACCAGAAGTTCTTTGTCAAGAACACTGATAAACACTGTCTAGAATGTTTTTATTGAATTGTACATTACTTGTATTTATACGCAAAGAAACCCTTCGTAATTTTCTTTTATATCGAAATTCTGAATAACGTCAATCAGTTTCCCATCATTCTAGATGGAAATCTATTTGTCATATCCCACGTCAAAAAAAAGAATTTTTTGTTGGAGAGCTTGAAGTGACAGCAAGTGTTGTTCAAACTGGACTTTTATTTTCCACAGTCACAATCATTGTTGCTGTCAACGTCAAATTTCTTCCCAAGTAAACTATGCTTTGATTTTTCATTCAAAATAATTCCTTGATTATGAATTACATTAAGCTACACAATAATAATAACAAATATCCAATTCCGACTTTAAAAACAGTTCTAAAACTGAACTGAAATTTGATAAATTAACTTCGAATTTTAGTTTTTTAACGGAAATCTTCTAGTTTCATAGTTGTGTGATCAGATCTAGTCAACTTTTCTTTGTTTTTCATTTGTTTACGAATGATTCCGCCATCTCGTGACACCATTTTGGTTTTAATTTTGAGATACTCAAACACCTCTAATCCTGTTAAAACTATGTATAGTTTTAGTATTTTTTGTTCAATTTGTACTAAATTTTGTTTGATATTGAGCCCTTTACATTTGTCACTTCATATATATCATGTATGTTTAGGAATAATTTTACTTTCAGGAAAAATCTATTCAACTGAGGTATTGAATGAAAATCTATACACTTCACTCCTCCTGAAAATAAGTGATGATTTGGTTATTTTTAGAAGATTAAGACGATATGTAAGTTTGTTTTCAATAAAGCGATGACCACCCTGTAAAAGAACCCCACACCTGGGCGAGAGATGAACATTTTCTAAAAACTAAACAAAGAAAGAAACAAGCGGATGAACCTTTTTGGAAAGAACACCTCATAATTAAATCAGATAAAATTTTTATGTTTGGATTTATAAATTTTAACTTTTCATTCAGTTTTTTGAAACGAACAATCATTGGCGTGCAGTAAATTATTCTATAATGAATAATTTAAAGTTTTCATTTATATTTGGGAATAGAAAGGTGACAGAAATAAGCATTATGTGGTTATTTTGGAAAACCTCATTCGGATATGTGTTATTTTTTGAAATAATTTTTCGAGACACTTCCTTTTTGAACCCCACCCCATTTCTTTCAATAAATTACGTCTTACAGCTGCTGTGTTCCCAAATTTCACATGAAATTCTTTGCTGTACCTAACCTAACCTAACCACCGACTGAAAGCGGCGTTCACGATGTACGAGACATCACCAGATAATAATAACTATTTACCTCGACAGGTACCAGCAGCAGACCAAAATCCGTAACAGCAGCCTGACGATAACCAAACATAACAGATGGAGTTACCGGTAGAGGAAGACGCACTATCTCAACCACAACAGCAGCGAGAAGAGCTTCGGCGTCCAGAACGAGGAGTTCGTTTCCTTCAACGTTATCAATTCGAGCTTTCCCTAAATAAAAGGATAGGAAAGTCCAAACAGCATACAATTAAATCAATCTTCCCCAATATACCTGACTTTGGGAAAAACCAAAAACCTTCTACGTGATCTTTGTTTCATACTTCAAACGGGCCCAGGCGAGGCGTTGGGAATCGTGGAGAGAGAGAGAATCAGGCTTGAGACCACGAAGCTGCGTTGTTTCCTGAGACAAGGTATATAATTCGAAATACGAAATATCAATTATTTCAACTGTTAACTAAAGGCAATATCGAAGGCCAGCGAGGGATCGGAAGAAGGAAAATGTCTTAGTTGCGAAATATCAGACATTGGACAGTCCCACACGATACACAGTTGTTAATTCACACGGCAAGGAATAGATGATTTTAAAGGATTGCATTGCATGGACGTTTTCGAACTTTGAGAAATAGGTCGGGAACATCAAAAGTTTCTGTTATTGATATTTTGATTAACGAAAATTTTGATTATTTTCTACGCACCTGGCTTCGTTGTACACGCCCAAAACTAAAACCAAACATTGATTTATATGGGTTTCTTTGTCACCAATTAAAAGAATTTGATGTTGTTTTTAATCAACGTCATATTAGATTTTAAAATAACCAAAATGTTCGGTATCGAAGCGGTTTATATAAAAGACTTTCGAAATATTATATTAACATAAAAACAATAGAATACCTCCAATGCCCGGATGATATTTAATAACTCTACCGTTTTGTCCTTGACAAGATATTAATATTTAAGTTTTGTGTTTTGCGCCCTTTCCGCTGGTTTTATTACATTGTTTCTTTGTCAGTATTAAATCATGTCTTTTAATAAAAAACTAAACTACATTTTTTTATTGTTTTCTAAGAAGGTTTCCATTTTAATCGGAAGATAAATCAAAAAGACTGTCTAGTTTAAAAAATTTTAGACTCGGAACAACACACTGTATATACGGTAATTATTAAAAGTTTCATTGAAAAGTCAATTTGTATGAGTTTAATTTGAATGGAAAACATAATTAGTTCTATAGAATATTGGTAACTAGCATTGGGAATAATATTTGTTCATAATATTCTATATTATACGAAGGAGGTTTTTTTTCAACTTTCGATCGTTTGTTACGCGGGAATAAAAAAGCGGGCATGCGTTATAGGCGACTGCGAAACTCTCGCACTACCCATTCCGCCATTATTGACATTCAGGCGTCAGTCGGCGTTGTGCTACAGCCATGTAAACACGTCCGCCATTACTGATGCTCCGCCAAGTGTGAATTGCAATGTGTTGTTGCGTTTTCTACAGGCTGAAGGTCGTAGTCCTACATAAGTGCGTATGGGGAAAATATCGCTGTAATTATAAAGGGGGTCAAGGACGTAAATCTGTCGTTTCAAGTGATCTGGTTCAACGAGTTGACAGAATGGTTAAACAAAACTGCAAATTCACCATTACTGCTTTCATCTTTTTCCTGAACTGAAGACGTGGCTTGGCGGGAAGCGCTTTCAAAGTGAAAGTGGGCACCTTACACATCCAGATATTTCCAAAGTCTACGGAACTTTAAACTTGGAAGAGCGTTCCAAAATTCTGTGTCACAGCGTTAAAATGGAAGTTTATTCTATCGATCATTTCGTTCCTAATGTTTACGTGTGTTATTAATCGGTCAAGATATCCCCAAAAAAATGAATCTATTGTATTTAATTCAGGAGAAAGTGGTGGTTATGCAAATGTAGTGGAGTGGAGTGAAGTGGAGAGAGACTCCAACGCGCATGAAACATTTTATCATCTTTATCATCTCAAATAACGGTTAATTGTATCCACAGCGTTATCAGAATTCATTTATTAGTAACTGAATAAAATATATAGGGAATGGAATTTGGAAAGCTCTTGTCCAACGATCATCTTCCCACTATATACTTTAGATTAATTGAAAGTCATTTTTTATATGGAATTCGAGTAAATAATGTCCAGATTAAACTGATCTACAACTACAAGTTCAATATAATAAACAGCCACATCTTCATATGTTCACATTGACTATCAATTGTCATTAGGTGAGTCGTGGTAATCAAATTTGCTTTTTGTAGATCATTTGCAAGAAATCTGCAGCCTACCTAGTCACTAGGTGAGTCGTGGTAATCAAATTTACGTTTTCTCCTATCGCCACACTTAGTTTAGGAAATAGGCATGTGATTGTGGCTGCTTTTTGTAGATCATTTGCAAGAAATCGTCTTGACTACGCTGTTTGAAAGTAATTATGCCACTATCTTGAAGTATTTGTATAATAGTCACACATCGAAGCTGCGGCTCTGGTTTCTGAAGGTGATAACTTTGTTATAGAAACGCGTGCCAGACAGTGGGGTTATAGGGGTAGCAGTAAACAATGTGCTCAGTATACACGATTGTCTACCAAATTTAAACTCACGAAATCACGTAACTCTGGAATTTGGGCTTCTACTGTAGACACATTTTAATAGGCTCAGAATGTTTACCAGGACGACGAAAACAGATAAAGATGTAGATTGAATCTAGACGCAAGTTAGCTACGAAATGAATAAAATGAAAACATTAAAACACAAATGAAAGAAGGAGGACGATTAATCAAATCAAAATCATATTAGATCAATTTAAAATATTGATTACAAGTTGTTGTTGACGCAATTCAAAAATTGGATGATAATGCCTAAATCTATCACGAGTATCAAATACTTTTTCATTGGAGCTGGTACTTATATCATAGTTATTTCACATTAACACTCACTTCTAGATAATAACTTATCTTGTTTAATGATAAGTAATTATAAGTATGAATACGATTGTTTGATATTGTTGATACAAAAATAGCAAACCGTAGAGCTCGATTTGATTTATTCTCATCCCGTCTTTTCATCTACCATTAAAACTTGGAGAAAACTCATTTATTTATCTAAGCCATGATAAAGCAAAAACATCGTTTTCTCTGCGAATGTTTTCGCAAAGTTATGAGCGAATATAAGTGGAAAATTAGAATATCTAAAGCACTCGCTTTGTTCCCTTCCGCATTAAACGTAACCTTATTTATTAAAGGAGCTAACTAAGCTGCGAAATTACCATCAAATTTCCATTCATCAACGTGACATGAAGTTATCAGGAAATAAAGGGACTCCGCCCCCTTACACCCCACCGCGCGAGTCGCGCATTCGACCCTCTTTTCCATGATTTATTAGAGGCTAAAGTAACTGTTATGAACTGACAAATTATGACCAACGTTTGAGAAAAATTAACTTTCTCCACGGTGGAAACTTTACGAGACTAGAAATTTTTTGTTTTTTCGAGAGCGGTGTACAGTGTACGTTAAATATTTCACTGAAATAAATACTAAATATACCTCAAACAATGTTTCTAAATTCTAGCGACAAAATTCATCATCAAATTAACAAAATAACAAAATTTCCTAAGCCCATCTCTTCATCCTTAAAAGTTGGTTACTAAAATTGAAATTTTTTTCTAAAATTTCACTAAAATTATAAACTGTAATTTTCGTCGACTCGCAAAGGACTAACAACAATATTTTTGTTTTCCCTAAACTAAGATATTTCCGTTATTATATAATCCGAGGTAATTTTTCTCACATATCGAACAAATTTCATTCATTTTCTTCTCCATCGATCATGTGTGCAATTTCAACAACACATATCATTTTTAATAATAAGCGAATCTCCTGTAAGGTAACACAAAACATTTATGAATGAAACTATAATTTAAAAATCCTCGAT
The DNA here is from genome assembly GCF_026250575.1 of Diorhabda carinulata. Classification (NCBI taxonomy): domain Eukaryota; kingdom Metazoa; phylum Arthropoda; class Insecta; order Coleoptera; family Chrysomelidae; genus Diorhabda; species Diorhabda carinulata. The sequence continues at coordinate 35,155,666 of NC_079461.1, read as the reverse complement.
ATATAATAATCAATCATGATCAGACATTTTCAAATAATATTCCGTATGCCCGATGAAAACTGCAAGTCATACCAACTGTTAGCAGTGTTCAGCTTCAGTTCATATTAAAAGTTAATTTAGATCAGTTAATTTTATAAATGTTGACTTGATAGACTAGTCAATAATATCAAAATATTAAAATTCAGAAAAATATAAAATATCCATCCCTTAAACATTCAATCGTGTAAAGTTTGATAAAAGTTAGAAATGTGTCTTTGAACTCTTTGGGATCAAACAATGGGTGTATAATGATGGGATCTAGGCCCCAATGTACGAGGATGTATTGATATCTAGCCATCATCAAGGACCGTGAAAAATTGGACTGCAAGCTTCAAAGGATGTAAATTTTCCATTGAAGATGATGACCAATTGGGAAGACTAGTTTCTGTGTCAGTCCCCGAAAATATCGATGCAGTTCATGACATGATTTTATAAGACCGTGGAATTGGGCTAAAACGGATCTGATCTGAAGCACTGGATATTTCATACGAACGCGTTCATCATATAGTTCACGTCAATTTAGACATGAGAAAAATTGCTGCAAAATGGATCCCCAAATGTTTGAATGTTGACCAAAAGCGTACAAGTGTAGAAGTATCGATCTGTGCTCGATTTGAAAACGATGTAGACTTCTTAAACCGAATTGTTACTTTGGATGAGACTTGGGTACATTTCTACGATCCAGAAACAAAGCAACAATCGATGGAATGGCGACACTCTGGTTCTCCAAGATCTAAGAAGTTTCGTGTCCAAAAATCTGCTGGAAAAGTTCTTGCTTCAGTTTTTTGGGATTGCCATGGAGTAATCATGATTGATTTTTTGGATAAGTGTAGAACAATAACTGGAGATTACTATTCGACATTACTGACCACTCTACTGGAAAAAATTGAAGAGAAAAGACTTGGAAAGCTATCCAAAGGTGTTTTGTTTTTGCAGCACAACGCTCCTGCACACAAATCTCATGTTGACATGCAAAAAATTCGTGATTTAGGGTTTGAATTACTAGAACAACACCCTTATTCACCAGATTTGGCTCCGACCGACTATCATCTTTTTCTTCCAACGAGAAGGTAATAAAAGCTGTGGTAGTCTGGTTTGCAGAGAAAGAAAAAACATTTTTTTTGAAAGGTCTAGAGACGTTGCAGTTTGAGTAAATTTGAGGAAATCAAAAACATGAATTAAAACTCCAGATTTGAAACAACAGTAGAAATAAATAAGGTTGAAGGTATTATCACTGGATTCAGTCCTTTGGAACATAAAGGCATAAAATCCAAGGTACACAATACATCAATCAAGTTAATACAACTTGTGTTCTATTAGATTCAGATCGGGTGAGTTTGATGATCAAATTATACACTCTTGAAGGATATAAGTTATAACAATGTTTCACATTATGCAGTTAGATGCGTATACGGAAGTTTCTTCCAGTCCATACACCCTGATAGGACTATCATTTGTTGAAATAGTATGTCTATGAACATGATCCTGTTTACAGTTGGAGGTTAATTTGTGAACTCGATGATGTAGTGGTTGTTTTGGACTATAAATTCTCCGTTTCTAATCGGTTCATCACGGATTATAACTTGGTAAGTGTGTTCCTTGGTGCTTTTTTTAAAATTCCGGTTTCTTAAAGGTTGTAACTACAGAAATCGATTCTGTGCTGCAATTTTGGTACCAGTGCGGTTTGGACTGGCTCAACATTTGGAATCTAAACAATTCGGACACAATTCAATCTCTCAGTTGACGAAATAATAATATTTGGGCATCAAAATTTGTTTAATATTCAGTTAAACGTTTATTATTATTCGTTTATATCTCTAATTTAGCATTGGAAATCAGAAAGTCGTTCCTTTGATTAGTGATTCATAATTCTACGTTTTTCTGAGTGATACGGTATTTAATACAGGGTTTCCTGAACAAGCGATGACATATTTATTTCCACTCCCTCTGATCAGATAACATTTAAATCACGCATCAGTTCCGACGTTCATAACATCGGATTAATATGGAAAAGTCGTCTTCGAATCCATTACCCTATCATCCCCTTATTATGTAACAATTTAACGGATGTTTGTAATCGAGATCGAGATAACTCTTAAATATGGCGTATAATAACCAAACATAATGCAATACGTAAACACGGATCAAGTTCTATAGATACTATCTTGATGTTATTATGAGATTGTGACTTTCGGGCGTGATGGACGCGGGCTCTAACAACATTCGAATCGCACAAAAGGATTAGAGGGTGTACAAGTTGAGTTATATTTGATATATAGTGTTAGAGGGCGACGAAGGATGAGTTTTATCGGGTTATCAACACGAATATTACGAAAAATACAGATTTGAGAAACAGAAATCAACAAAAAAACAGTTATATATCTTGTTATTTGAAATTTATGAAGTTTTGTATATTATTTTGGCAAAAAGCTTTAAGATTCTCATATTTATCAAATTTTTAACAAAAAAATTGAGTTATAAACCCTTTTTATTAATGTTAAGGGTGACAATGATCTTAGTAAAGCATCTTTTGATTATTCAAAAGCAAAGGATAGATGAAGATGCTTTTGTTAAGTCTTGTTTAGAACATACTTCATCTATATAGTCGAATTATTAACCTTTCACATTCAATGGATATTTTAAATACGCTTCCTGGGCACTTTGGTGTAAAAATCGATCAGAGACTTTCAATAAGAAAGCAAAAAGTGAATAAGGTACTTACATTTTTCAAAAAGTAGAAGAGATTGGTCAAATTTGCGACATATTTCAGGACGAGATACTGTAAGAGTCAAGATTTGATAGAGAAGTTACCTCTAAATTGAGCTGTAGATATGCAATCAAATACTTTACCGATTACTACAAAATGGCATATTTGGAAAAGAACTGTATGTTCCGAAGACCAAACATAAGTATTTACATTCGAAATATGCTTCGAGCTCAATTTTTATAATCTCAAAAAGGATATTTTCATCCTATTCGATAACCAAGCAGACCTTAGAGCTCCGCGCACCAATATCCTTAGATCCAAGTTGGTTTGAGAATGTCTGGACAAGAATGAACTAGTCGGAAAGAGTTTACCCTCCAATAGGTTCCGGAAAATGATATAGCAGACTGTTTTGCTAGATTAGGGCGGATAAAACTTTTGTAGGACCTAAAATTTCCTGTGGAATCGGGTACAAGATAGTAAAGCCTGTAAATTGTAGGTTTAGAAGAGTATGCAACGTGTAGATTCTGGCATGTAAAGGACGAAACTTCTATCCATATCCTCTCGAAGTTGGGAGACTAAGTAGCTACATAGTAGTATCCCTAATAGTAGATTTAAAAGGAGATACACTAGATGTTTTGGATCACTGCGTAAATGACTACATATTTTCGTTTGGTTTTTTTATAAAATTTCAACAAAGATTTTGAAAAAGCGACCATTTTGCACGTTCCTCGTAACGTGCAACGGCTAATTGCACTCGACGGTTCACTAAAAAGTGTAGCAAGTAGCCGCCGTCGTGTACCAGTTGGTCGTTTCAATATTTCGTATTTCTTTTACGCGAAATATATCTCAAACTGGACAAGACGCGAGGTAATAAGAAAAGAATAATAATACCTTTTAGAGCAAAATTATAAGAGGAAAAAAATGGCCACACACGACGGCACTCATCTGATACGTCGAGTAATTGAAATAAGCATTTGAAAAATTGGCACGTATGTCTTGTGGTCGGTGCTTGTTTTTGATTTAAATCAGTCGATAAATAACGAGAGCAGAAAAGTTGAATGGGTAATTGTGTCTTGTATCTTCTAAACGAGAAATGGACACTAAACATTTTAACTTGCGCCGAATTTTTAAATCAACGCTACGTTGTTTACATTTGCGTACAACCATCGAAATGAAACAAAATTACATCATTCGGTTGAAAAATGTAACTAGGTGAAATGAAAACAGTTATACGCGTTAAATACTGAATAAATTTGAAAAAATCGGTAAAAAATTTATTAAAATATGTAAAGATATACTGAGAACCTTTTTCATTTGCTTGTGTCATATATTTTACATCTTTAAACTTGGAGAATAGTCTTGATTATACCAATAACTGATGTATATGATCTAACTAATATTTCTCTCTCTCTTGAAAATGTTTATTTAGGCCAACACCTTGAACCTATTTCTATTAACAAAAATAACACATCGCTCAATAATCACTTGACTAAATAAGAAAAACACTTTTTGCCAAAAATCCATCTTCTTCAAGAGCAATACAATCATTCCAGCACTTCTCTAACTTCTCAATGCCTTGCTTGTAGAAGGATTTGTCTTTTCACTCAAAACAGCAATCAGTTTCAACAATTGATTCTTCGTTTGAGCTGAACAGAAGTCACTGAGGGCCAGATCTGGACTATACGGTCGATGAGGAAGCAATTCGAAGTGTAATTCGTCCAATTTAATCATCCTTGCCATCGACTGGAACTAAAACAATGGTTTTTTTTTCGACATATGAGGCCTTTTCTACTTGATTGTTTAATTCAAATGATCCAACAACTTTATGTAGTATTTACTATTGATTTTCTCCCCATTTTGGAGGTAGTAAATAAATCAAATCAAGTGCATCCCAAAATACTGAAGCCATAACCTTCCTAGTTGACTGTTGTGCCTTTGGACGTGGTTTACCGATTGCATTCTACTCGAATGATGATCGAGTAACGGATCCATGTTACATCCATTGTCATATATCGTCAAAAAATCTGATTTTTACGCATAAATATGGCAAAACACTGCTCGGAATCATCAACACATTGTTGTTTTTGATAGACCAATTAAATATTACCAATTTTTGGATTTTTTAAATGTTTTTTGGAGTAACCACCTCAATTGGTTACTCATCTTCGGTGCCTGTACTACCACGTTTGATTCCAGCAAATTTGAAGCGATTGCTGAGCTTGTACAGCACGAAATTGTTTTGAATCCGTTGTTTTAAAAATAAGAAAAGTTACTTCACTTAAATGGCTGTCACTTTTTTCTGATGGTCATTTGAAAGTAAGTCACATGACTTATGGAGTGATGTTATAGCATCAAATGAAGTTTCATTCCAATAAAATTCAAGAAGTTATCTAGTAAGGCAAAGACCTCAGTAGACGAGGTTAACAAACATTATGAAATTAGTGGTAAAATATTTTCTAAATATAATCTCTATTCTGGTTGGTAGTAGTCTAGTAGCTTCGGGAAGAAGTGTATCATAAAAAATTCGATATAAATGGGAATGTTGATAGACAAATATGTTGATCCTCACAAACGGAAACTCTAATCAATTTTTTTATTATAATCTTGGTTGGAATAAAACGTACTACAATCGTTTAAGAAAAATCTTTATACTTATTTCGTTAGTTTCTTCAGTTTTTCATGCTGAAACGAGTTGGAAAACCGAAACCGAAAATCCCAGGGGCTAAAATTTCATTCCTTCTCAACACTTTTTACGTTGATTACAACAGACAGACTGAATCTCTGCCTTAGCTCTCTTCCCAGTGTTAGAACTCAGATAATTTTTCATTTTTCTATTCTTCAATTTGAAATTTGTTCCATATTAAATGCATGTTCTTGTGCATTACCTCAAAATAACCATATGAAAGCTCCTCTCGTAGATGTTCCTGCGGTTGTCTTATAATCTAATTAAACTCACTTCACAAACCAGCCGCAACTATTTTGATATAAGTTTCCTAGATGATTCAAACGATTCAAAAACACAACGCGTAACTTAACCTTGCTCAAAATTATCTAAAACGTCCTTCCATCAGGACGAAAAGACACTATGTAGATGAGAAACAAAAAAAATTTTGTTTCATTCGTGTATATAGATAGTAGTACACTTTTCGGTATTTTCTGTCATTAATAACTTCATTATCTCACAAATATTTTTATAATCTGATATCTTCCCATGGATTTTCTTGTATCCTTCGAATCCTTTATGTCTCTGTCTATAAGTTATTCCTAGAAATTCAATCTCTTTCAATTATTCCTTTTTCTTTTCATTGTATATTTCTTATTCAGAGTTATGATGGATAGTGAAGAAAGAAATAAGAGGAAAGAAGACGAAAGAAACATTAAATAAACAAATGGTTCTTCTCAGAATGAAAAGTGCCGTATAGTAGTGATCCAGGTGATTCTAAGGATGTTTTTGACAAAGGAAATGTTGGATTTGATAGTACAAATCACATTACGCGCTTGGAGGTCATTTAAACGGCTGGCATGGGTGTGTATGGACACAAGACTATTGCCCAATAAGCTTTTTTCCCTATAGAAAATAATTTTATGTTTTTTAAGAAAAAACATCGACAATCAAACTCGAGAAAAAAAAACAGATATTAGACAATAATATCTATTTGTACTTCGATGTATTATTATCGAATAAACTAATGTATTTTAAGAATCCATAAAAAAGATAGCTATTGAGTCGGGACAAAACTATTTTACAGTTTAAAAGTGAATTCCGATTGTTTATCCAAACAAGCTCACAAAGGGTCGATAAAAAGAAATATAATTATGGCAGCTGTAAATCTTCGTCGATTTCCGATACCTGTACCTGTCAAATGCTCAGCCATATTTTATCCAACGACTCTACTTTGACGTTAACGTATGTCAAGTAAATAGAATGAGACAAGCACTGATGGTTTCGACTTCACTTTGAAAATGTCTTGAATAGCGATTACTAGAATTCTACTCGTTATCATTATAAACAATAAAAGAAGTTAAGATGCGTGATTGACACTTTATTTTATTATACTAGTGTTTATAAGAAGTTGAAATATTATTATTTTAAAAATATTAAGTACTTAACTCTTCCACTGCTCAAGACGAATATACTCGATCATGGGTGTACTGCTCGAGACGATATAATTTCAAAATTAAATAGGATCTCACTGCTCCAGTCAAATCAACTCACATATTTAGTATTTATGAATTATATTATATCAAAGAAATACCTAATCTAAGATTTAGGAGAAAATCTCGCTAGAACCGTTTACACAGGAGTATGAGTCTTCAAATGTCAAACTATCGTACAAATTTGCAAAATATACAATGGAAATTATATCAAATTGAAGCATCAACCAAAAAATTATTTTTATAGTGTGTGTGATTACAAGTCAAGGGTTTCCTAATATGACATTTGCTAAATGGAAAACATTGTCCTGACTTCAGTTCTATGTAGAAAAGGGACACGTCTTATGAAGATAATTGGTATACAAGCTTGTCGATTGTCACTTCATATCTATTAATGTCTTCTGATGTCTATTGACATCAATTGAGGTCGATTCATGTATGTTCAAGTGAATTGGCGTCTACTTTTGTCAGATCATGTCGATTAACGGTCCTTTAAAGCCTATTGAATTTGAATGTTACTTCATGTCTTTTAATGTCTTCTGATTGAGGTCGAATCACATCGATTCATGTACATTGAGGTGAACTGGCGTCTACTTTTGTCAGATCTTGTCGATTAACGGTCCTTTAAAGCCTATTGAATTTGAATGTTACTTCATGTTTTTTAATGTCTTCTGATTGAGGTCGAATCACATCGATTCATGTACATTGAGGTGAACTGGCGTCTACTTTTGTCAGATCTTGTCGATTAACGGTCCTTTAAAGCCTATTGAAGTTGAATGTTACTTCATGTCTTTTAATGTCTTCTGATTGAGGTCGAATCACATCGATTCATGTACATTGAGGTGAACTGGCGTCTACTTTTGTCAGATCTTGTGGATTAGCAGTCCATTAAAGCCTATTGAAGTTGAATGTTACATCATGTTATTTAATGTCTTCTGATTGAGGTCGATTCACTTCGATTCATGTACATTGAGGTGAACTGGCGTCTACTTTTGTCAGATCTTGTGGATTAGCAGTCCATTAAAGCCTATTGAAGTTGAATGTTACATCATGTTATTTAATGTCTTCTGATTGAGGTCGATTCACTTCGATTCATGTACATTAAGGTGAACTGGCGTCTACTTTTGTCAGATCTTGTCGATTAGTAGTCCATTAAAGCCTATTGAAGTTGAATGTATCTTCATGTCTTTTAATGTCTTCTGATTGAGGTCGAATCACTTCGATTCATGTACATTGAGGTGAACTGGCGTCTACTTTTGTCAGATCTTGTGGATTAGCAGTCCATTAAAGCCTATTGAAGTTGAATGTTACATCATGTTATTTAATGTCTTCTGATTGAGGTCGATTCACTTCGATTCATGTACATTAAGGTGAATTGGCGTCTACTTTTGTCAGATCTTTCCGATTAACAGTCTATTGAAGCCGATGGATTTAATTGATGCTCTATACGACTCTTGTCTAGAATATTCAGGTAAATTGTAGAGTTGAACCTTGTACCAATTCTCCAACAAAAGCCAGGCCCATTGATACACATCCAAGCCCAAACATTTACTAAAAATACGTCCGTCATTGCACGCCTGTTTTTCATCTGTGAAGACAATTATTTCCTAAATGTCCAGATTACGATACACATAATTGTAGTAGTGCAAAAACAATTCTGGATTGCTTGCATTCATTTGAAAGCACAGTTTTTCAAATCCGAAGCTTTAATTCTTTTGAATGCCGTAGCTCGAGATTCTGGAAAATTTATTGCGTAAGCAGCACTAGCAGTCAATTCAAAGGCATGTTTTCTTAAAAAATTAATCAATGCAACCTTTTGGCACTGAATATCAGTCAACTGAGGTATTAAGTACACTTTTACTTTAACTGAACTGAAATCACAACAATAATAGTAACATTAGGTAGGAACTCTTTATATAGGACAGACATCTCTGTATTTACAAAATTGTTTGAATGGTCATCCATACTACAATGAAATTTAAATAACAAATCAAGAAATTCGACTTATTAAATCCTTAGAACTGAATCGAATACAAGAAAGAGGAAATTTTTAGACATAGTTCATATACGAAGGAACGAGAAACCTATCAATGATAAACAAGGCTCAAATAACTTGAGTAAATTATCTTTGATATATTAAAACTAAAAAAAAAATATTTTTTGTGGTTAGAACAGGCTTTTTTGATTTTTGATATGCAAATTGTGAGTATCAAGTCATATATTGATAAAGACTGAAAGTATTCGAAACTTTTTGAAGGAATTTTAATTTAAATAGACCTAAAATCTTGTCCATCAAGTAATAAAAGGGTGAAAGATATAGGAAACTGAATAAATTAATATTTTTCTTTTTAGTCAAGGTACAAAATACTTAAACCCACTTTACACAATCAGAAATTCGTACTAATTGCCTGTCAGCTTTGCTTCTCCTCTATTTTACTTACCGAAATAATATGTTGTATGGTAACTTTAACAAAAGTTAGTCCGTCATCATTGTTAAGGACCTCTTTGAGTTCGCGGTTAGAGTACTTCATAGCAACACTTCCATACTAAGGAAACTTCCCTCGACAATAGCTAAACTTCTTCAACCCTTCGCAAACTTACGACCTAACTTGATATTTGACGCTGTAATTAAGAACGTGGGCATAAGGCCTTTTATCTCCTTTCTATTTTCAGATAAAGTACGAGAAAGTTTTCAAACTATTCAAAATAATAATTTATATTGAAATTCAATAAATTATTTATGTTTGATTGTTATTATGAGAAAATTATCTCTTCTCATGTTACGATCAATGCCTTAAAACATCAAAACTCCAAATGAAAACTGCATATTGACCTTTCCCTCGCAGTCATAAAATACGAACACTTGTTTGGTCAGCCGACGCATAGATGGCCGTGTTGGTAACATTTTTCTGACAAAATGTAAAGATATAAAAAGGGCATCAGACACACATTACTTCGCTTACACTAAAAAATGCAGCGGGAAATGAAACACCGAGTAGTTTTGAAATTCTAAAAGTTAAGATGCATTGCGTTCACACCAATTTCTTATTCAGCAAAAAATTGACGAGTGTGAACTAACAAATGAAGAAAATTCATTAAAAAAAGTATAAAAGCAATAAAAATAAGCTACATAGACAAGAAAAGACGTCCGTCGATCTCAAAAACAAATAAAAATGTGCAGCTTACGAAAAAATTTACATCAGAAAAATGCGCAACAAGTTTTAGTTGCTAAATGTCTTTCTATCCACATCCTCTTTACTTAAATTTAGTACTGTGCATATTCTGATTGTTCCAGAAAATAAAAAAGGAAAGTTTGAGGCCGTTCTTGGCATTGAAAGAGCGACATGACATATATATATTGATAAAAACCTTGCAGAAATGTTTCCAATCAATCCAAAGATATATATTCTTTTTCAGCTTTGTACGCAAGAAAAATCACATCTCGTATGTATTGTATATCTACAAATACAATGAGTGAGTAAATTTACAAATTGTCAAATTCGAGGCAACTATTTAGTAATATTATTCCATCGAACTGTCATTATTATTCAATTCCACAGGGTAATGCATGATACTTGATGGTAATTGATAGTTGTGGATAAATAATATTATTAGTACGAAAAAATTTCTTTGTGCAGTATCAAAATTTGTACTTAGATACAATTAAGAATCTAATGAGAATGTTAAAACATCAGGATTGCCATTTTTAGTACGTAATTCATTCCCTTTATTGATTTTTGTTTCTCACATTATAAACTACGAGTCACAGTTAAATAAATGATTCTGATTCAAAATAAGCAATTTTATTATAAAAAATAACTAGTGAGTGATTTATTATGATATACTTTGACAAAAAAATGACACATTTGTTTCAAGGAAACATCGAAAAACACTCAATTTGTTTTACCACGATGGCATTCAATATTTTGACAAGATTTCTTATAATTATATAATTATAATTCTTTTGTAAATTCAAACTCGATAAAAAATCATTATTCAAAAGGAACAATTTACGATTAAATGCAAAAATCAGCCGAATAATCAACTTTATTAGAATTCAGACGCACTAAACGTATTTGTTGTTTCTGGTGAATAATTTCCATGACGTGCAACCATCCCTTAATAATATCGAGAGAATTCGAAATTCGAAACGTTGATAGAGGGATAAGGGAGAATCGGGAGGTGAAAATCTAATCAAAACTGATTGCTATGATGTTTTGACTGAGTGGACTGTTTGCTCTATGCACAGTTCTGATTAAGCCCTTTGTGCATTAATACACAAGCAGAGGTCACTAGATATACATACGATGCACGGCAAACATTATTTTATGAGCATTGACGAACCATTTACCCAGTCAGCTAAATGCCGATTCTACGTACTGCGTTTGATATCAGGTGTATTTTGACGAATCAATTATGTATGGATTTCTGTGTAAATGTTCGGTTGGTTCTATGCTTGCCTATGCCCGAGTCTGGTAATAAGATTAATAGAACAAATACTAATAGAATCGCCATAAAAATTTGTTCATGTATTGTTTGGAAATTTAAGCGTTCAACTTTTATTTTTTAATATCTAATTCGGAATGACGAATCCGTAACTGCTTTTCAACGAGATTTCCGCCCGTCAGTTTAATATCCATCGTGAAGTATTCCTACTCGTGACGTAATATTGTGACGGGTAAACAACCTTCGAACAAATGGATTAATATTAAAGAAAAAACCACCGGATCCCCTGAACGAGTAAGAGAAGCCTTTGTCAGAAACCCACGCCGTTCTATTCAGAGACATTCGGCAGCACTTCAAATGAGCACAAAGATTTCCAGCAGCGATTACAATTTTGCCGATAAATTCTTACCATTTTTGAAGAAAATGAAAATTTGATATTGTTAATGAGTGACGAAGCCAATTTTAATCTGAATGGCTTCATCAACAAACAAAATTGCCGGTATTGGACCGAAAGAAACCCACAACAATGTATTGTCTTTTTCGTAAGTCAGTAAATATCAAATGATATGATTTAACAAGTGTTTCTGTACCAATAAAACTTTTTTAAAGTAAATATTAAATTTTTTATGATTATTTTACAAACAACCGGTCCCCATGTATTAACTTCCTAACTCTATTACCCAGTTTGTATATCGTAGATTTTGTGTCAATATTATCGGTTCGCATATTCTGATTGAGCTAGATGTTACAGTTGGACTTTAAGAGAAAGATATTGATGCTTGGTGAATAAGTGAAGGATGAATTGACTGTATTTCATCAGTTTGGCATGATAAAATTAATATTTGAGACTGAGTGAGGTTGAGCATTTAAGGAAGGCTCTCAATGGTGGATTCACCAGCAAACTGAGTAGGCTGAAGCGTAGGACGGCGAATTTTAAGGGACGGTAAATTGTGTTATACAGTTTTTTATTTAAAATTTTTTTTATTTTTACAGAAATAACATGGTCTTCTTTACTTTACAAGTAGTACATGAAATTTTCTTTGTTCAGAATAATGTCTTTTGACCATTTTCCACGTGAAAATAATCAAACCTTGGCTCCCAAATTATGAAGCTCAAGTTTTATTAATAAAAAATGCGATTTAAATAATTAAAAGCTAATTTTAGTAAATCTGGTTTTGCTCACAAAAGAGACTTTTTACAAGAAAGTTTATGGCTGGTCATCAAAAAGGTTGATTTTATTTTGAAACTCAAAATATTTCCCAAGGGAGCCTTGATCGGTGTTTATAAATTCTTTAGAATTGAAAAAAAATCGGTTTTTAGCAGAGCTGCAAAGATTCAAAAACTTCATAGCGGCAGAATCCATAAAATATTTGCTTATATTCACAAATCTGAGAATAAACAATTTTCACAGTGATTGAAATATCCTTTCTCAGTTATGTTTGAGCTCAATACCAATACCAAGTAAAATTTGAGCGACTTAAAATAGTCAAAAATTGACTTTAAGCAAATACTTATAACGAGTTTGCTTTTTATATTGTTTAGAAGGGTTTATTACATGATTTGGACAAAAATCAATACATTGAGTGGCTTGAACAAGTGAGATTTTCGAAAATAATGCTGCATCTAATGTTTTGTCTACAAATACCAAAAATAAAAACTTGTCTGTTCCAAAAATTGCACTACTTCTATATGAAGGTCGATGAAAAAATATACTACGCACCTCGATCGCTAGCTGCTCCAGTTGCGCTTGGAATATCAATTTAGAAACTCGACTATACGAGGGTGGCCTGAAATGTTTCCTATCTAACGAGGAAATAACCACAAATCGTCTTGTAAGTGAATTTTTAAGGTTAGGACACAGGAAAAAGTCACTGGTAACTACTGTGTGTGGTTTCGTAAATTTTAGTCATGGGAAGAGCAGACGCGTTTTTCCGATAGAAAAATCGGATTCATTTCGCTCAAATCGTCTGGGAAATATTAATTCGGAAGCGCTTTGGATCCAAACTGAGCAGTCGTCAGTGAAGCTGATAAGGCTACGTTTAAATTTTTATAGTGGTAAATGATGGTTCAGAGTTTCCACACGAGTGTCTAAGTTTTCTTACATTTGCGTAGACGTAGTGCCTTTCAAAAATTGACGTTACATATCTTTGAAGTTTGAAGTCACAATCCACTAGATTAAAACCATGGAGATTGAAAAGCAATAAGTTGTTCGTGGGAAGAATCTCATAACGATCCATTTTCCTCATAATAAGGAGTGCAATGAAAATTACTATCCTATTTTTTTGTCATCCTATTTTGAGTTAAAATAAAATCAGATTGATGTTCATGACGGTTGACTAATATGAATCAATGTATACAATAAATTTAGAAGCTGGGCTTGTCTACATTACATTATTATTCAATTTGTATTTTAAATGAACTATCCCACTTATTAACAAAATACATTATGTTTATTAAATCATTCTTTTATTGAAAATGCCGGATATCCCTGCATTTAATCCCGTACCGGAACTGTGAAATGTTTTGTTCCATATTGGTGCGCTTTGATCGGATGGATTCATAAACAAGGACATTATATTACAGGTGTAATAACAGGGACGGAACTCGGAGAGGCGAATGGGGATCGTGTGACCAGTTCAGATTCTTCTGCTAGAGAAAGTGGGTAGAAAAGCCCCATGAGACAATACTAAAAGAACTGAAACTCTTTTTTCATTGGAAAAGATTCCAGTGAGTTAAATCGGTACTTTTGATTGGAAAAAATAAGATCTATGCTAGATATGTTAGTAGTATATACCAGATTATGTTCTTAGTTTGTAAATTCGAAAGTTTTAGACATTCTAAGCTAAATAAGTTAAAAAGGCGTCGCACTCTCGATATGAGAGACTATAGCGCATTTTTAAATAAAAAATGCACAACCTTACCTCATATATTTATTTAATTTCTTACTTGTTGAAACTTTTTTTAAGGTGAGGTAGAAATTTGACGTTTCGATCTGTCTATTTTTTTCCAAAATATATACATATTCGGTTGTACATTCAAAAAAGTATAGTAACCGCACAATCAATAGCTCTTTGACTTATTTTCTCATTTAAACAAAAGTTCATTGCATGTTTTGGCTTTTTCCTCTACTTTTACCTGTCCCGGGAATCCCATTTTGTTCAGATCACTTATTTCTTGACTTTCCCATTGACTTTTTGGTCTTCCTTTGAGCCAGTTTCCCAAGGATTTCTATTCTGTTCTATTCTGTTCCCTCGAATATATATTTTCCTATCTCAATGTTTTTATGTTTTCTTTTCAACTTCATATACTTAGTCTTCCTCTCATTTAGTTCTAGTCCCTTTTCAACAGCGTCCTGTTCTATTTTCTTCTTGTTCACATTTCTCGTGAATATATTTGAAAGTCTTTAGTCCGTCACCTTCTGTGACTCCCCGAATTTGTCCATCTCTCGTAATTACATGTGATTTACATTCAGTCATCATCATTTTGGTGAGCTCTATTAATGTTTTTGGAACGGGTAATGTCGAAAGCTTGTTTGAAGTCTATAAACAGAATGTGGATATTCATATTTGATCGTAAAATTTTTCTATAATTTGATCTCCCGGTCCTAAATGACATTCTCCAAAATGACACCGTATATTTTTTTAATTTCGTATTAAAATCTGTGTCAAAATAACTATTATTTATAGATCCCGCTTATTTTGTTATAAACATATTTTGCACGACACTGTAAATAATCATTCTGGGTGCCGCATATGCTATTTAATTATAGTTATTGTCCTAATATGATAATTCGTCAATAAAGGTATTCAAAAGATTTTTTTTTTTTTTAAATAAATACGTAATAGTTTCATGTCGATGATTTTTCATAAAGAGAATTTAAATGAGCGTTTTCGATATTAATAACGCAATTCATTGTCGGTGTTAGTCAGGTGATACAAGCGGTAGATCGTATCTGATGAATTCATTATACATTTATTTATAAAAATGACTATAAACAATTCATTTTAATGGTAATTAGTTAGAATTGAAAACGGTAGCTACTTATTATTAAATCTCAAATTAGTTACCGAATCTACAGTGGATCAAATTCAAAGTTTTGATTTTTATCAATAAATAAATAAACATTTGTACTACATACTACGAAGATCATACTACTAACATAAGGAAAAACTTGATAGATAATTATTTTTCGTCTAATAGGCTACTGTCAGATAAGCTACTACGTGGTATTCAATTAAAAATTGCAATCGACTCAATTTGCGAATGTCATTTGCAGTTAATCTTTTCAAAACCTGTCATCAAGTTTCAATATGGTAGAACTTACCTTTAGTGACATGCATTTGATGTATGGTTGAGCTTCTGGTAGAAGCCACAAGGTTGGGTTTCAATACTTATGATAATTTTTTTCAGAATGTCTCTTTATGGCATGTACAACGATCTAATAAACTACAGTACCTTTCTGTTAAAAAATTGATTGTAAAAATTTTATTTTCGCTATCTTTAGATTATACAGGTTGTCCCTGTGAAATTTACGTATTGGACTTATGTAATAATCCATTCATAATGTTCGAATTTATAATTCAGAAAATATACTTAAATATAAGTTCTGATTTCCTAGCTTTTAATGGCCTATGACTCAGAAACGAGAGGTCGTATGAGAAAATTTTTTCTGTCACACCACCATCTTCAAGTCATCTACTTATTACCGAGTATTTTACATAAAGTCCCAGAACACCATGTATATTATGATAACTTGTTTGTAAACAAATAGAATCGATTTTATGATCACCCTATATATTGCGGATATTTGTGAGAAATTTTTCTTATAATTGGCGAGTCACCATCTTCTCTGAAAATGTCAAGAAATAACCTTTCACCCTTTTAGCCAATTAGAAGGGAATGGAATTCTGGCATCTATTTAAATATTCAAATTTCCATTACGAGATAATTTCAGAAGTGACATTCGCTCTAAAATCATTTCGAAATAAAGATATTAGTGACTTTTCATATATTTTCATCCAAATTTCTCTTCTATTTTGAGATTTACTTCACAATTCAAACGAACCTAGTTCTCATAAAAAATAGACGACATAGTTCACTTTATTCAAATGACTGTATTTAAATTTGAATCCTTATTGAATATTTATCACGCATTTTGATTTAAAATTAGGTTACTTTTCAAATGTAAACATTTCTATATTGGTAAAAACCTGAATATGATCAAAACAACATATAAATTGATGCACGTCGTCATCAATCGTTTTTAAACTCAATTCATATAATTGGCATTTAGTATTACAATCAACATTTAATTTAAAAACTGGAAAAAAAATTATTGCAATACCAGATTATCAGTTACTCAAATCTTGAGAATGGTAAACGTATTCAGAACGTGTTGTTTCATGAGTTCTATTTCAATTGTTTAGAGATACTTGAAACATTAATTTTGGTCATTTTCTATGCCAATCAACTCGCTTCAACTATTGTTGATGAAGCACCATCACGACCCATCGTGTTTCTCAAGTTTTCTAATTTAAAATCGTAGACAAACTTCGCTACAGGATGAATTTAGTGAAGGTCATCCAAAATCGACTGTTGTGCCAGAAAACGTCGATGCAGTGCGCGAACTGATGTTGCAAGAACTTTATGTGACATACTGCGAGATTGAGACATCCTTGAGGATTAGTTTCGCTCCCAAACATTCAATATTGCAAGTGCATTTGACTGTCTGAAAGATTTGTTTTCGTTGGATACCGCATAATTTTACAATCGCTCAAAAAAGCTCATGTCGATGGGTGCATAGAAATCGCGGTGCTTCAAAAGATATGATCCCGAAAATAGATCAAATTTTGACTGCATGAGTCTTTCAAGATAAGCCAAATCGAAATCCAACAGAAGTTGTTTTCGCTCGAAGCACTTCGAAGCAAAGAATCGTCTGTTATTTCGGTAAGACTAGACATATAGTGACCGTTCCATTAGAGTAACGTGGAACGGTCAATTCTGAATGGTACATCTGCGTTTGTTTATCAGAAGTGTTGGAAAAAATCAGGGAAATCGATCGCAGAAGACGAATCATTCTCCACCACGACAATGCGAGCTCCCACAGAAATCAGTTCAATCAAAAACTATTTTGAACAGTCAATACATCGAATTGATGGTTCATCCACTGTATAGTCCATGTTTGGCATCAAACGCATGCAAAAGATAGTTGATTTTGATGGAGAATATTTTGAAAAACAATATCCGGATACATATATTTGTTTTTATTTGTTTATCACCAAACTTAAGTTGCAGCCCCTGTACTATATCATAAAAATGATTGAAAAAAACACAATTCACTATTTTGGAAACTTATTTTTCACTGTTATAAAAGAAATAAACTGAAGATTGTAAAAATAAAACTAATGAATTGATTTATTTTTTTGTTAATGCTTCTAGTTTCCTAAAATTTCGTCCTTCCTGATCTTTTTTTACCCCTTTATAATAATTATAAATAAACGTTTTCTTTTTCACTGAGTAGGCTTTTCCAGTTGATATATTAGAATCTTATTTTCTCTCTAAAAATTTTGAGTGAATGATTTGAGGATTTATTTTTGTGGCGATTCAAAATGGAAACTAGGACATGACGTTAACTTTGTCTGTACATATTTCAACTACTGAAATATGTTAAATTGAAATACAAAATTATGCCACACCATATAATTTGTAAAATCATGAAGGCATTAATATTTCTATCTTGTTAACAACACATACATACATAACAATGTTTATACACAAACCGATATTTCTTAGTCTGTTGTCATTGTAAGATTTGATTTGAATATTAATTTATGAAAATATCTTTCTAGTTTATTGTTTTACGATTATATCGTGACATAACGATCGCTTTAAGTCCTGACAAGTCATATTATTAATTTTTTAAATTACTCAACTTTATTCACGAAGTTTGTGTTGTCTTTCTATAAGGTTACCCGAAACGACAATAAATTATTCCACATTATTTCAAGGTCTCCGTTTGAATATTTGTTTCAATCATTCATGGAAAGATGTGCAACGACGTAATTTTTCTCTCAAATTTATACAGGATGTATACGTTTGAACGTAAAACGGATTCTTGTGATAAAAAATTCATTCAATGACATTAGAAGACATTAGAAGACATCATCAATCATCAATTTAATTAACAAGAGTTTTTATTAATATTTGTCTAGATAATAAATTTTTTTCATATCTCTGCACCTGAACAAACTTTATTCTATCAAATACGTGTTCGATGGATTTGAAATATGCTAAGAAAAAACGTTAAACACGATGGACCAAGGTCTCCAACCCACCGACCAATACAGCGAGGTCTCCAGCCTAGTTTTCAGTCACTCCTAGCTGCTGCTGCTGCAATCAATAGCTGCTAGTTTTCAGAATTCAGCTTTAGAGCTTTAGTTGCAGAGTGCCAATGATGTTGTGATTATTGAAATTGAAATAAACACATGTGTTGCATTAAAAAACAAAGAAACGTTATTTAATGTTTATTTCTTCAAATATTTCTCAAATGTCTTGACATACATTAATTAACCTCTATTATCTTATTCTAATCAATCAAAATTGACACTTGTGACAGTGACATTTGTGACATCCATGACAGATCTATCATAGACATCATAATCCACAGATAAATAAAGTAAATCATATTAAAACTGAAGAAATACTATTTCTTCACATATATTTATAAATATGTTTTGTAATTGCAGAGATTTATTTGTTTTTTCCACAGTAATGGCTACTTGAAAGAAGTTTTGAACATTGATTCATATATAACGGAATCGTTAGCTTATGTTAGTTTTATCCATTCCAAGTTATGTATGACACATAATTCAGAGTAGTTGGAAACATCTGTGACCCTCTACAAATAGCTGGAGGTGTTAAGCCTTTTAGTTTCCATTAAATCAATCATCAACAGGCTCTATATGGAAAATATTTAAACAAAACGAAGTGAGGAAACAAGCTCTATCAAACACCACAATTTGAGTTCGCTAAACTCCAGGAAAAATGGTTATTATAGAAAGTGGATCTTCTTCATAATATTACTACGAATATTAACCTCTTCAGCATGGAATTGCAAGGCAAAAAATTATTTGTTTGTGACCTATATTGTCATTGCAAAGCTTTTATACAAAAGCTTGTTCTACTCGAGAAGCATTTATGATCTCAGAACTTCAACCACTTTGAAACCTTTAAGAGATTCTCTACATAAAGCAATGGTACAATGCCAATTTGTTTGGATATTTTAACATGGTATCAGAAGAAATTTAATTGTTTTTAAACGCGTTTAGAGTCGATGTAGATGGTTCCTTTTGATCTTGACGTAATTGAGCTGACGACTAACGATTCATTCAAAGCGCAAGAATGTAACTGCTCTTCACGAAGTTGATGAATCAAAAAATGAGGTGAAGATAAAAGAAATTATCAATCCATGCTACTTTGGAGAAACGTGAATGTGCCACACCAAGGAATTGGTGGTATCTACATTGTTGTCAGATCTTTTCTTTTTCCGGAAAATAACGAACTTTGTTATTTCAAATGGATCACCCTATAAATGCCATAACTTCGGGGTTATATTTGCATTCACAGTATCTCCACCAAGGTAACAATAAATATTGTACATTTAGACGGCTACGATTGAATAAACTCGTTTAATTTGAATATTCTTTAATAATTTATGTGCTAATACAAATCTCGTAACAAGGTCATGTTATAAGTAGATCGACATTTGTGAAGTAGAAAAATTACGAATTTTAGAAAACATACTGTAAAGGCAGATGCTCAAAATGTTGTCCATTTCCCTCAATACAAGTTATACGATTTTGAAAACTTTGCAATACATTTTGCAACATCCCTGACCGCTCAATTCTCTATATCTCTGTGGTAATCCTATCTTTTAATTCCTGAATATTGGCAGGTTTCATGAACGATGTTTTTCAAGTGACCCCATACGAAATAGTCTAAAGGATTCATGTCGGGTGATCGCGGGGGACAATCCATCTTCTGGGAAACACAATATTTAGGTATTGCCTCACCATACACGCATAGTGAGGTGGTGTAGCCAAATAGCTCCAAAATTTTTGATAATGAAGTTGTTTTTAAATGTAATTAAATATACTTACTTGGATTTGGAAATATCCGAGCCAACTCTCCACAATTATATCGATTTACGTTTCTCTTAATACAAAAAGTGGCCTCATCACAAAATACAACAATACTTAAGAAATTTGGATCGTTTTGATTGTAACATTTTTCCATAATTAGGTCTGCCAACTCTTCACGTCTATCGAAATCGTCATCTGACAATTCTGGAACTTTGTATGGATGGAATTTATTATCACGTGAAATTTCCATTACAGATGCTTGCGAAATATCAAGTTCCCTGTATATTTATCTAGTACTCGAGTGCTTTTTAACAGGACACAAACATCTAAAGATTCATTTCCAGTTTTTCTGCACCCTGATTCGGATAAATCTTGTTTCGTCCCAATATAATTAAAATATCAATTTTTTTCTTCTTCAGAGCCACTCATAGCCAACTAAATTAGTAATTAATATGTCTTAAGGATTCCGAAAAGCGAAAGGGATGATTTATTTGAAATAACAAAGTTTCTTATTTCTCCGGATAAAGAAAAGATCTGACAACAATGTAAATACCACCATAATACCAGCCCAATGACACAAAAATATTGTACAAGCCGTTTCCAAGATAATTAAGGCGTTCTATATATAAAACTCACTGTGTATACTGACTAAATATATATAATTTTAGATCACTTTGTATATATATATATATATCAGCGAAGATTCGTAAAGGTAAAATATAAATTTCAGGAAACCTCCACCTTCAGTTTTCATCGTTTCTGTTCAAAGAGACTGTTGTAATACGGTGTATTGTTATTTATGGTACGTTTTATCCAGCGCTTCTTCTTTTTACTCCGGATTCAGAACACGTTCATATAAATTTATTACGATTCAACCCGTTCCGAAACTTAATTTCATTAGTTTACATTGTTTAAAATTGAAAGCCAGGAAAGAGGGATTAGTTAATTTATCATGTAATTTGGTGAATTTCCCTATTTTACACTAGAGAGCCTTCTGTGAAGTTCAATGGAAATGTGCGTGTACGAAATATTAGCCGAAGTTATTTAAATTGATTTTAAATACTAAGCCTTAACCCTTTATGTTCAAAGCTGAATTCATTCAGATTTCTCTTCGTCCTCAATATCCTTTGTCAGATTCGATAAATTTGATGGATACAGTTTCCTCTGAACGGATACGAGATATTCGACGAATATTTTATTGAACATATTAGGATATATTGGAAAATCAAAATACCATTTCAACAATGGTAATTATAAGTTACTATTTAATCTGAAATATAAAGTTGTTAGCAGCTTTTTTTCTATAAAATTTCAATTCATTTTAGATCGTGTCAATGAGGTAAATTGAAATGGTGCTAGAGCTCGCTATAATCTACTATCCAAGTACTTATTTTGAAAATAATTTCCATTAATGAAAAATTATTGCAGTTGGGTTGGGAAGTTCGTACAAAAACTAATACGAAACTATCAAGAACTAATCTTGGATTGGGAAACAATATCAGATGTCTCTCATGAACTTATTTTCTTATTAAATATTGGCAACTACGTGGATGTAATCTATACTAAAATCCATATAAAACTTTCAAGAAAAACCTTCTGGAATCATACAGTTTTCTGACAGAAACTTTTAGTCTTTTATCTACAATTTGCGACTCACTTTTTGTAACTCAATACTGCAAAAAACCTTTTGATCCACTGTAGCTTTCTATCCTCCTAAAACTGAACCAGCAGCTTTATTCTGTAAAATGTATTCATGTATTCGGAATGTCTTCGAAAAAATGCCAGAGTTTCAACCCGATTCTCCTCTATAACCAAATTTATCACCTCAACGCCTTTATTGTAGCAGGTTTTGTCTTTTACCTCAAAATAGGCTTTAGTTCCAGCAATTGCTTCTTTATTTGAGCTGAATTTCTTACCGGTGGGCTTCTTTGAGATCAGCGAATAGACAGAATTCACTGAGGGCAAGATCTGGACTATACGATGGATGAGAAAGCAAATCGAAGGGTAATTTGAAGATCGTTGCCATCGAATTGTGAGTTGATCTATTGTATTTGTAAAACAGGACATATGGGGCCGTTTTCCCCTAATTTTTGCATTCAGACTCTATGTAGTATTCGCTATTGCTTATCATTCTCTTCTGGAGATGATCGATGTACAATATCTCAAGCGCATCCCAAAATAATGAAGTCGTAACCTTCACAGCTGCATTTGGATACTTCGGACGTGGTTCAACGATGGATCAATGTGTCTGATTCATTAATTATTATAAAAAAATTGATCTAATTTTCAACGTAGTCTACTTTGAGATCTATACTTAAGATTTTTGAACAAAATATGAGTTAGTTGATAAGATCATGTCATCTCATTCCATCAAACTTCTTCTTTTTGTTCGGAAACAGGAAATATTCACTTGGACTTAATCAGGATGATAAGGTGGTTAAAAGAAAACCTAATCTAGATTTTTCCCGTAATTTGCGGGGTACTGGTATTAAATAAGTTTTTTTTTTAAACAATTACTGTTGCTGATACTTATTGACACCGTCGTATGGTATAAATACGCTAATATCTATGTCGACGGTTCTTCAAATTGTGTTTGTAATGTCATAGTTTCTTATAAAACAAACAATAATAGAAATTATTTTAAAATATTTCGGTACGAGAACTATAGACAGTGTTTCAATACCAGGCTGACAGTTATTCTTAAGCGGTATACATAAAATTTATTTCCCTTTAAACTATACATCGTTGGGTGGTGTTAATGCGTTAAGTGATGGTATGTATAATAATGCACTATCAGATATTGTGGTTCTGCCGTGAGACTTATGGTAAGCTGGAAATAATATATTCATACTAGCAGATTCGTAGGTGGCTTTCGTTGTCGTGGGCATTGTCTGGTCTGTACTTGTCTCATTGTCGCTTCGGACTAGCTCGTAGCTCTTCTAACATGTCTGCATACTATGTGTTATGAGAATTTTTTTTTTCAACAAAAATTTTACGAGGATAGATAAAGAAGTTTAGCATATTTCGCAAACTTTATTAATTTTTTGTTAACTCAAATGGTTATTAATTTATTTATATACAACGTTTTTATTTTTTATTTTTCCAAGTAGTAGCTATTATTTTTGACATAAGAAGCGATTCCAGTAGATTGTCGATATGTCGGTGTGGATAATGCGCCACCTTGTTTATACATGTGAATATCTTTATGCAATTACGATCAGTATCCATCGAGATAAACCTACAGAATTTATTAGAAGTTGTGAGATCCACTACGAAAGTAAAATGGAATGTCTTGCAATAACAATAACTAAATGAGTAGAAAGAACGAGGATTGCAAAGGTTAAATGTTGAAATGTACGAGGTTGAATCTATATGGCATATCTTGTCAATATTTATATTGCCTATTACCTAGACATTGCGACAATTTGTGACTACTAAATATTTTTCTTCCATAAATGTTAATAAAAGGAAAAAGAGTTCAAGTATATATCAATTCTTAATTTTTTATCAAAACTACATTTATATAGGGGAACAACTTTTTGTAAAATTTCATTTCAACAGTTATTCCGATTGCAATCTTATCTGTAAACAGAACTTAATCCATGCTTATCAACCAACCAGTTGTAAGTCATTATTGCATCATTACATATTCAGTTCATCGACCAATCACATCCACGTCCCTTTTTAACCTTCTAAATATTCCTAAGCTTCATCTGCTTGTATAACTCTATACCTATTATGACTTTTTTCGTATTTATTTACATTCTTTATATTCGTGGGGTGAATTAATAAAAACTATCTCTTACAATCTTAATTTATTTATATACCTAAAGAAAATTCTAAAAAGTTCTAGATTAAAAAGAAACGATAGAAATAAATAGACCGTCCTACCAGTGAAAAAAAGTATAACTTTACTCACTTGTTGCATAAATAGCTATTAAAAAACTTATTTTTGATTATGTTCTTGTCTTTTGGAAGAAATACTATTTTAGGTAACCTAACCTAACCTGTAATCATCGAAACGTCGACAAGATTGAGTTCATGGATAGTACAAAATCAAATGACTAATATAATTTTGACAATTAACGTCATGAAATATTTCGATAACTCCTTCTAAGTCCTTAGAACGTTTCTATGGATTTTTCCAAAAAAAGTAGTGGTATCAGCCTTCCTGATTTCCATAGGTTAGAAATGGCGATTGCAACGTTGCGCTATGTAGCTTTTTCACGGATTTCGAGATACATTTGATATAATAATATATAGAAAATGAAAATAATTTTATAATCTGTACGTTTAAATAATTTTTCAAAACCAAGTACCAGATGAATTAATTATACATTCACACACCTGTTTCTACGACTAAATAAACAACAACAAAAAAGAAACAGATAGCTACGCCCATAAAATGATTTCCACTTATAGTTAGCGGTGTTTATTTTGATATTCTCTACGGCCAATAAAGTCTATGTCGAAGCCAATAATTATTTTCTGTTGGTATCGAGTCTGAAGGCTTGCACACAACGTGAGTGCCCATCACCATTCGTGAAAATTAGCAATCAGTCAGGTGTAGAAATCACTTAAAAATTGCTATTGAACAAAGGAAACTGTAGTCCCATTGTTTTACACGATAACTTTTGCATGAATACCTTTTTTTTTAAACTATTCTTTTATTAACTTTAATGATTATGGTGGGAACCGTAAAATGCGATGTAATTTTATGGACACGATGTACAACCGTTTAATTATAACCATCTCATTACCGTACCCAGCAAAATATTTAAATGTACAAGGGTTAAGACTATACAAATTGCTCAATTTATTCCATCGAATTAATCTATTTCTTCCCTGGCTTAGGTTTTTCGATTTTTATTCCAGTGCGAGAGTACGACTGAAGCCTACTAGCATTGGCAGGTTCTCTGCAAGTTTTTGAACGATACTACTCCTTCCTATTCAATTGTCTATAGCGCGATTCCTACCGTTAGGAATCATCAATATCATTTATAAAATAATTCTGTCCATATTATTTATTGACATTTCCCATAATAATTGGTTTATAAAATGGAAAATCGAAGCCAATTGACGTGTATTGTCATGTAATGTCATATGGCGTCGATTGATCTAAACATGGAGAAAATTGGTATCATTTAAAAAGCATCAACCCAACTATAGATTCTACTTTGAGTGAGATCCCTTCCTTCCCTCTATATTTCCTTCTATCAAAAGTTGTAGCAAATGTCTCAAATATGCTGTTTGTCCAGTATTTCCTATTCTCGTCAGAGTTTCTTCGTTGGTTTTTCTATTCGTCCATGAAACTCACGAAATTCTTCGGTAAATAAACACCTCAAATTCCTCCAATTCGTTCATGGAGTCCAGCCTTCCATACCCTACATCAGCACGGACCATAACTTTTTGTAAATATTATTATGAGGTTGAGCTCAAAGTAATTCCATGAATGAGCTCCTTGTTTGTCTCTACGGCACTTGATCTCTAAGTATGATGAGCAGTCTTCACATAACCAAGTTCCGAGATAATTAAATTAAGCGTTCAATCTCTTCACTATTGTATAATAGTTTTACATTTTAGAACTCAACTTAATTATTTGAAATTATGCTGAGATTGATTTTCATAAGCCGATTATATCCAAGAACCTATGGAGGTATATTGTTGATTGGATTGAATTGGAGAAAGGACACATCCAAGGATTATCTGTGCCTTTGAATGTTCGTTATCAACTCTAACTGCAGTTGATTGTTTTAAATGCAAGTTTTCTATACAGCGTATATGTTTCTGTCTAGTCGTTTCATTATTTGAACGAGCTTATGATGTTGCACTCTATCAAAAGCTTTATTGTAATCTATAAAACATGTAACTACATCTTTTTTCTGGTCGTAGCAGTTCTGAACCGGTACTTTGGGTTGTAAATACTACCTCTCTCGTATTTAGACCCCTTCTAAATCCCATCAAGCTAATTAATCTGTGGTTTTCGCATCTGGTTGCGTTTTTTTGGAGGTTTGTTATATTGATAAGTAGAAAGTTCAATACAGAAATTGTTTAATTGCTCAGCAACCAGCTCGGGTAAATAATGAAACAATTCATATCCTCATTGTAAAGACCAAGTGCGCAAATCATTCTATAAACATTAATAATATTGTATATAAAAAAAGCAAATTCCTTATATCTTGTTACAAAACGATTTATGTATAATTTAATAACACCAAATAATAAACAACATAATGAGGTAATAAATCCGACATAATACAATTCATTTTCCATATTCGTTTTGCTTTATACGATTTATTAATTTGCCATTTGAATACGAACAACTGATGAATTATTCACGCTTCACTGCAATTCTCTGGAGAAACCAATGTAGGAGATCAGTGGTGTGGACGAAAACGATCATAAGGTATCAGATTATATCGAAATACATGCCATTGAGTTGATATTGAAGATATAGAAATCGGCAATTAAGTAAATGAAACTGTACTACTGGAAGAGAAAGATAAAGTATCGAGATACCACTCTCTATCTCTATCTAATCCCTTCTGATTCGTCGGCCGTTCCCATCTCCAAATTTCCACGTCATGGCGATCCAATCAGATTAGAATAGAGAGAGATAGAGAATGGGGTATACCTATGTCTTTTCTCTCACTATCAGCAGTTCGTCTCCACTTGAACAAGCTCTATATTTAATATCAACTCTATGATAGAGTACGTTGTAACAACGACTGATTGGGGAATTTCTCATATTTTAATATATAGTAATTGGGGATATCAAAAGGATGGTAATTTAGAGAAATAAATCCGGACAATAGGATGGAGATTTAGGTAAAATGAAGGAAAGTTAATATAAAAGAAATAAAATGAGAATTATAAAAGAAGTAGATGACAGAAGTATAGAAGAAATATTAAATTTTGAGGAACAATCTTAAAAATAGAATACAATATATTTTTTAGCTGGATAATGTTAATATTTTGATCTAAAACAATTTTTCTAAAATTCATTCCATGCGTGAGCAAATTTTGTTATTGTGAAATTTTATGTTTGGAAATTCAATTTTCTTCAACTGGCGCAATAAACAGGATAAGCGAAAGTTTGAATTTGAATAATTTTCATATTTAATCAAAACTGATATTCGAAATCTTGTTTTTACCATTTTAGTATGCATCAACAAATTCATAAAGTACTAAAAAATTCCAGGTTACCAGAAATACCTGGTAATGACCCCTATTCTGTTCTTTATCCTTCTGCAGAAGAAATTGGTACAAATTTAGGTACAAAACAATTTTATAAATTATGAAATAAACATTCCTCACAAATTTTGACAGTTGCTTTTCTGTAATTACGATTTTTTCAATGCATGAGTGGATTAAAATTCAAGAAATATTTCCAGGAATGTTGTAGGAAACAAAATGAGGACGAAAAAATCTTCAATAAGGATTTTTCGTTTGGTTATTAACCAAAATACTAGGAAAGTATGAAAGATTGAAAATCAAAAGTATAACAATTCATTATTTCATTCAATTCGCGTAATTCTGATGAATTCAAAGTTCAACTGTCTTTTGGATTAGGCTGACTACTTTGAGTTCTTGCAGATAGTTTCAGAAATTCATTTGAAAAGTTTATCACAGGTTTGAAAGTCTGTATAAATATTAAAGAAAGCAGTGAATAGAATTTGTGAAGTAAGCAAAAGAATTTGGACTCACATAACCTCAAAATACGAAACTATTCCTTATGTATTGACCATTGACCAAATCGATTTGTTTATGATGAGGATTTTAACTTCCGTTCTTGTGATTCTCAGTTATAATGATGATATTTTTAATCATCAGTGACCGTACAAGCATAAAATAAGATAAAAGTCTTCTAATATTTAAAAATCAAAAGTTTTTATATTCGTTTCCCAGTTGTTTCTTTCCTAAACGATTCAATAAAATGTCGAAAATATTCAGTCGACTATCAACGATTTGTAATATTTTCAGAATACCTCCTGAAAATTTAATAGCAGGGAAAAATTACTGAAAATTCTGATTCAATGTGTTCGAGGTGCTTCAATTTAAAAATCTATTTCTACCATTCACTGCTATACTCCGTTTATCAGATTGGTGAATTGTTGATTATAGTTCCAGATGGTGGGTAGATATGTTCTGAAAAAGTTTTTCATTTAAACGTACATGAGTTTCATAGACACGCAAAAACATCATTCGAATTTCGTCTCTCAAATGCCGCCGACGTTTAAAATTTTCCATTTTGATGTTTAACAAAACTTTTATGTTATCGCGATTTTCTCAATTTCGCATGTTTTATGTAGATTTATTTTATAGGAGTACGTTTTGCACGTAATATACAGGGAATAGTTTAAAATGTACAATGTGTTAACCATTTCATAGAATATTTATAGGTTATCTTCCGAAATGTCTTAGAAATAGTTCAAAAAAGGAAAAACTAACTTTACTTGTGTATAACAGAATCTTCAACAATTAATTTTTCTTTAGCTTTTCTTTTTTTTCTTACATAATTTCTTCACCATGGGTTAAAAACTGATATCGAAGCTTTAGGATTGTTATTAAACTCACTGGACAGATTTCACACCTTTTAAATTTTTAGAGCGCTTTGATTTTCCGATAAGTTATGAGTAAATCTTTCGCGTTTGTCATTGCATTGAAGTTTCGCCAATACATTATAGGAATGAAGCAGTTTTATCTACATCAAAAGGACATTTGGATGATACTGCATTAAAACATTCAGTCAACTGATCACTAACACCTTTATCTTCTTATATAGTTTCCTAAGATGCTTTTTGGGGCCTTTTTTTACCTTCCAACCCAATAACTAGTTGAAAAATATGGTTTTCCTAGTTTTAAAACGAAAAATTCACTTCTGTATTCCAGCAATGTTTCATTTACGGGAATATTATTGTCTAGGACATGTTTCTATTCTATGAGACACCTTTAGATGCTAGAAAATTCGACAATTTATTAACTCTAAATATTTTCATGCCCTTTTTATATTGCTTCTTCTACTTTCTAGCTTTCTTTTTCTTGTTTCAGTAGGACCCTAACCTATTTAATTCCGACTATTAAGCATCCTCCTAAACTCTTCTCCAGACGCTAGATTCCAGATCTCATACCATTTGGTGGTCGTTACCCAAGAAATGACCGTTTGTGTGATTTCTTTGTTCTCGCCACTTACTAGCAAGTTGTGGTTTCACGTAATTTTGTGTCGAGATTGCCAGCATTCGAATCCGTTGAGATAAAGATGCGAGAACTCATAATTGAAATGTCGAGCTGCATAATCTTCCGTCACGGGTTGTTTAATCTTCATGACAACCACGATCACAATCACACAAGATAGTTATTCACTGACATCAAATTTTAAGATTTGTGTGCAAGTTTACGTGAATGTTTGTCAATTCTTCAGGGGTTTCTGCATAAAACAAGGACATGGTTCGATTTCGGCAAGTTAAATTGTTATAATAATTTCGCTTAGGTACAGAAATCTAGTGTAAAAAATGACCGTATGTTTACACTGCCACTCATCGGATTTAAAAATTATGGTACTAGAATATTTTTTTAGCTTATAAAGCTTTCTAACTTATCAATTATTCGCTCTATAATTCTAAATGGATATTATAACAATTTATTCGATTTCTTCCTCGTATATAAACAATTTTTAATTGACTAATATCCTTCAATCGACTGGTAAAAAGAAAAGATTTTTTCATTGACGAAAAGAAAAAGTGCGAGGAAAAAACCGGTGGCATTAAAAACAAAATGGCAGGAAGATCGTTCATCTCGATATCATGCGAAGCGAGATGAGCGAAGTATTGATCAGGCAAGTTGATAATGCCGTAATGTCTCGTATTTACATTGCGGAAGGCGAAATTTATAGAAGCGTTCTGTAGCTAAATTGAGTTTGAATTCGATATGAATAGCGGAGCATGTGAGGTTGAACAGAGTCCCCGTTCTGTCCGTCCGGTGTGCTAATGAGAATTGGCTATCGTAAAAGGGTTGTTCTCTGTCAGCCATAATAGAATCATTCATTTACATTTACTGCTCTCAGATAGATATTGCGCGATCGAAATTATTGTCTTCCGTGTCAGGTCGAATCATCAAAACATTGTGTCCAATAATAGAAATTCAACGTGACATTTAGATTTTTAAATAAGTTTCAAAATAAATAAAATATAAGAAAATTATAGTGTTCCCTGAAATTATCTTGATATTCATAACAAACCTTGTCCCATAACGTTCAGCAAGATCCTTGAACCTTTGGTAAAATCATTTTTTGGACTTGATGCATAAAATTTTTCTCACTTAAAAATTTCTTCTTGGATTTGAATAAATAATAATCTGACGGTGCAAAGTCCTGATTAAATAATGGCTCCACTAGTAAAAATATTCAACCAAACCTGTGTTATCCGCTTAACTGTGTTTTACCCATTTTCCTTGCTACTACGGATGCTGAAACTTTGCTTTCCAATAATGTCTCAACAATAAACTTCATTCTAGTATTTATCAAAACGTACTGCTTTTCGAAATATTCGCATACGTTTAAAACCAGTTCTGGAAACTTTTTTTTACTCTCAAGCTGAATTAATTCGATACTAATTTTCCAGTAATGTTTCATGGGAGCTGGTATTGATGAAGAATGCGATTTTCTTTAATCGTATTCCGCATATCATCGATGTTTCTTGGAATTACAACCGATATTAGCTGACCAAGACGAAATTCTGCAAACCAGTTGTAAACAGTCTTCTCTTATATTGCTCCATTACCCAAAGTAGCACAAAGCGATTTGATTTTATGCATTTGTTGTTAAGTAAAATCTTTTTTACATCGTAAAAAATCATTTAACGGAACCAATTAAGGGTGATTTCCATTTTCGAACAGGATTCCTCCTTTTAAATAAAAAATTTACTGAATTACAACCGTCTTCGTAATAACAAACGTCATTGTTTACAAATACAGTGGTGCCACAACGCATTAACGCCATCTATTGTAAAAACTTGAAACGCAACCCTCGTAGGTTATATAGATCTTCTGTATTATTCGAAAAACTGCCGTGTAAACAGACTCAATATTATTTTTTTATAATAAATACAAATTATTAAAGAATCTACGTAGTTACAAATTCTAGGATACCCTAACTAATAAAAACTTATTTCCGATTGAAAATTAATGATTTCCTCACCCCTAACCGCTAAAGTCATTCGGTAACACGACGAAGGTGACACCCTTTTAGTCGTTTTGATGAACTAATATTAATATCCTCGTCGAAACTCATTGGAACGTGTTTCATCTTGAAACACGCAGTTCCCATAATTCTGACTTATTTATCGTCGGATTGCATGCGTATAACGGCTTCATTTCTCACGCTTTCAAGTTTGTTATTACAAGTTGGCGGTTTGCCGTGGTGTTTCTAGCTGCAGGTTATATAATCTATAACGTAATAATAGCAACAGCAACCCCTTCTATACCGACAACAAGAGGATTTAATTATATCGTGCGAAAATGTCGAAACGTTAACTATTTGTCGTGTAATAATTCGAAATAATTATTATATCCGGATGATTAGGAAATCAAAGTACGTGGCCAAATTATTAGGAACAGTACACGGTTTTTTGTTAGTTTTAAGTTTTCCTCGATGAATCGTCTTTATTTTAGGTCTCTCTTGATTGAAAATTTTTAAACTAGTAAAAAAATTTCAGTTTCGATGAACTTCGATCTTTTCTAATATGATTCGACATTGATTATTTGCATAATTTCATTAATCAATATCAATTAATAAAATTATTCATATCTTCATTCAAATTTCTAAAATTGATTAGGTCTTTTTTTATCATTTCTAAAAATTCTCTTTTTCTTGTATTCGATTCGATTCAAGAATTTATAATTGAATGTATGTTTTTATTTATATTTTATGATTTGTCTATGCAGGTTTTTTACCTTATTGATTTGCTTTTAATCTATTTTCTAAATACTGAGATGTTTGTCCTATGTAAATAGCATCACAATATTCATATTTGTTTTAAAAATTGGTTTCCAATCGAAAAAGAAAGAAATTCAAGATGAATTGTGTTGAAAAATATATGAAGACATCTAAGAAATAAGAAGTTGTGTTGTATAGAACCATATAAAGAACATTTTGCGCAAGTAAAGCCGTTTTTTCGCCAGGAATTATATGAATTAACATAAATCAAATGAAATATTTGGTGTTGCCGCCATTTACTATTACAATCACAACTTTTAGACGTTGGGGAAAGCTTGGTACAATGGTAAAATTATGGTATCACCTCAGAGTTCCATTAAGAGGCATTGATTTACGTAAATTTTCGAAATTAAGTTCTATTTACACTTAACTTCAAAATGTATTCGATGTCGTTATGTGCAAATTATTGTAAGGGGTGAAAATTACCCCTTATTATCAAAATTTGACAAAATAAAAATTGGAGCATTAAGAAAGTTAAAAACTTTTGTAGGTAAAAAAGAAGGTGTTGCCAGTGCCATATCGGTTTTTTTCAACATGTATATACATACACCCACACATATGTAACCATAACTTATTCCAGAATCAAGTTCTGTAAAACTATTCAAATTTCTTGATCAAATTAAATTTAAGGCATTTTATATCAATCAGGGTGTCAATAACAAGGGTAGAAATGACGTTTTTTTACTTGAAATGAAGAGATTATATCTTATTTTCGTCATAACTCTAATGTTTTTTCAAAGTTTTTTAAAAAAATTCAATAAGTTTGTTCGTAAAATGACCGTTTTCCACTTATTCGATTTTCAATTTTTCAAAATCTTCGGTTCCACCTTCAATAAATCATAAACTTTGTATTGGGTCGATGACTAAAAATTTTTTGGTGTCACTTTTTTGAAAGCTACATTTCAATCAAAAATATGCTTTTTTGGAACATACATTCAAAATTTTAACCACAAATGAGTCAAAAAGTATTAATTTTTGGAAAAAACTCTATTGAGTACTTTAAACTAAACCTAGTTGGTAAGCGGAAGCGCGTTTATAAATATTCCTCAGGTATAGGGTTCAGATCATGGGAATTCCCCGGTCAGGATGAAATATTTCTTCTTTTTGCCTTATATAACGGTGCCAAATCGCCCATAAAGAAGTTTTCTCAGGTAATTATCCTTCTAATTGTTTCCCTAGATAGAATAACGTCTTGGCACTCCATACCATACACAGATTACAAGGACAAACTTAAACAAGAGTTCCTTTATTTCAAAATGTTTTTCCAGTATTTTCCTTCAATTATAATCCAGCAGTAGAGTGGTGAATTACCAAGTTATATACCATGAAACTAACTACACTGCGAAACCAAGACCTAGACTGGACCTTGCGAGGAGAAGTCAGTACCAAAACCACTGTAAGGCCAAGACACAGACTGGATTCTGCAAGATCAAAATAAACACCAAAACCACTTATTACACTGCAAAATGAAGATCAAAACTAACTTCGTTTTGGTTTTGTTCTTGCATATACTTTATCACTATGCAACTTCCAATTATTTCAAATTTGAATAGTCGCCTTCATAACAAACTTATTATTGCGATGTTTTATAAAGTTTTATTTCAATAAAAACCAATACTTATTCAACAATAAAATATTATGACGTCGTTTACTTTTTATGAGGAAAAAAGGAAAGAGATGAAATCATCTGTTGACAATGTAAAAGAAACTTTATTAAAATCAATTGTCATTATGGTGTCTTCGCGGGCTACTCATGCGGTGAGAAAACGAGGCGTTATGGGCCCATAGCCAATGTGATTTGTCACGACGAACGGAGATCTCGCAACGGGGGGCCAGACAAGAGCGCGTTTAGTTTAAGCGCTTGTATTCTTTACATTATATCGAAGAAAAAATTCATGATGTTCGAAGTATCCAAATTGAAATGTTAATTGCGTTCTGCTTTTAAAGCTTACAGCTTAATTCAGTTAAAAGTTAAAAGAATCCTGAATTAGCTTTAATTCATTTTCAATTCGAATCGTTCCTATTCTTGCTTTTGTACAACGCATAAACAATCGCAAGATCAAGACCAAGGTCGTATGTCTTTAAGAGCGAATGTGCAAGACAAATTCCGTCATGTCTCATGACTAAAGTCTCTTCTATAAATAAAACCAATTCAGAACCAAACGAGGTTTGGTTTTTCTCTTTCTATTTTGGTCATTATTTTCCAAAATCACATTCAAATCCTCTTATTTACATTAGTGACTGAAGAAGTTCAAAAAAGGGACGGAATGAATAATCTTTTTTAATAGGATCATAGGATGAAAAAAGAAGCGCCTCGACTATATATTATCTGCTTGGGCGGTGTGTGGACTGTAGCTCCCCGCAGTTTATGGGATATGTAATTTGTTGGAACCCCATCACTCCGTTCGATCACTTCCGTTTGACACGGATTTTATTAACTATAATAAATCCAGCCGAAAATCTTCCACGGCGAATCCTCGGGGGGTTGTTCAATTAATTTCTTCGATAGAGACAAATGATGGAGGAGGAGTGATTAAATAGAAAATTGGTACGTGCCTTCGATTACAACTACTGCGCTTCACAGTGATTCAGTTTAATCTAAAACAACACTAATATGTCGAAGTAATACAAGAGAATATATCAAAATGATCAATTATCATTCATATGTGGAAAGTTCGTTTCTAAAAATATTGAACTAGAAGTTGAATTGATCAAATGTAATTAGATCTTCTATTGAGGTGCCATTCCACATAATATTGACTGTTATTATTGACTCTATATTCGGCGAAATCGTCACTATTGCAAATTTTTGTCTCCAGTACAAAACTACCTCATATCAGTACAAATATCGCGTCATTACAGATCTAAGAGAGGGGATTTGGCTTTGATTGGGAAATTGGGTCATTTTTGTTACCTCAAGTCGCTTATTTAGAACACTTCTCCATTTTTCAGATACAACTTTCAATGTGACACTCGATTTTACTTTGAATGAATACTTATATTGTTAATTTTCGATATTTCATCAGTCAAAATTCCATATAAATCTGAGAATATGGAGAAAAGATAATTTCTTGTGTTAATTGAACAGTATTTGGAAATACAATTGAAAAAACCGACGATAAGCTCTTTTAAATGTGTCCAAATGATATTGAAAGTTTGGTAGGAAGGTATCACATTTGCTAAATCCCGATGAAAATCTCGTTCGTGCTGACAATGTTCGGACAAGTCAAAACAATGAACGTGTCCTCAAAAAAGTAATTTTGCTGCAAATTTGTTGATTTGCTGAGATATTTTGATGTCGATTTTTTAAGAAAAAACAATCGCATTTATTAAAGTAAATAAGTTTTATCCTTCATATCAAAGGTCTGCCTATTAGACCACTATTGTTGCAGAAAAATTGCATCACCATTTATTTTCCCATAAAATTAAAAAAAAAACCGATTTGGGACAATCAAAATTGACTG
The DNA here is from genome assembly GCF_026250575.1 of Diorhabda carinulata. Taxonomy (NCBI): domain Eukaryota; kingdom Metazoa; phylum Arthropoda; class Insecta; order Coleoptera; family Chrysomelidae; genus Diorhabda; species Diorhabda carinulata. The sequence continues at coordinate 35,119,723 of NC_079461.1, read as the reverse complement.
TAGTAAGTGTGTACAGTTACAGAAAAGACACCCCTCCGCTTAGTGATCGTATGCTATCGATTTTTGAAATTTTTGGAAAAGTTTATTCCATTTTATCATTACTATTACTTCTATTCTTACCTTTATTGAAGTACTTCCCAGGAATCCTTCATCTTGTCTATCCAGTTATCGGTTTTCTCCATGGAAAATGTTTTTTCCCAAATTTCCTCTTCATTTTGCTTTGCTCAATTGTTTTCCATTATTGGCTCGTTTCATATGAATTTAAATATTTTGTTTTTATTTCATTTTGATTAGTGTTTGTCCCATAATTATTATTTGTTCGATTTTTATCCTGCCCCATTTTTTTTCGTATTATAAAATATTTCATTTCTACCTAGTTCAATTTCATGCTTTTCTTGGTTTACCCAATTCCCTATTTCATTTATTATTCTAAGCAAGTTATTATATTGTGGATTTTTTTTCATTTGGTTTCAATATTTATCAAGTTTACTATCCACTTGTTTCCATTTCTGTTTTAATAATCTTTGTTTGTTTTCTTCATCGTCTTAACATCTAGTTTAATTTTATTTTCTTTCTTTAAACTTTTGCACTCAATATATTCATTGATTTGATTATAGCAAATTACTGGATTTAATGCTTACGATTCTTATTCGATTAAGTTTCCAAAATATGTACATTTTAATTTCTTTATTTTTCAGACATGATTTTTTGAACAACATTTTTTATTTTGATGCTCATTAAGGGTCGCCGGTATAACAAAAATTATAGGAATCGTTAAGATAAAGCAGTTCACTCTTAACAATTTGAAATAATTATAAACATTCTCAACCGCCCGGTCCTTTTTGTGGTTTGAGAAAACTGGTATCGATATCAGCAATATTAATGAATAAATAAAGAGAAAGAATGCGGGTTATGTCTGAATTAATATACAGAGTCGGATCTATTATATAAAAAAAAACAAAAATATAAACAGATCCGCAACGACCTATCAACTTCACTGTTTTCTAGAAACCTTAACGAATTTTATAATTGAAGAAAAAATTATTACTCATTATGGTTTTGGTTTGCTATACCTTTTTGGCTTGTTACTTATTTTTTAGACGTACAAAATGGTTCCTTTTTATGCTTCTTCATCGAGGTTACTTTTAGCCGCTCTCTTCTACAATCATTTCGAATTTTGTGATTCCCAATTCTACATATCGATCGTTTGTAATTTTCCTTCTAATATATCAGCACATGAGACACGATTTCAGCTTATACAAACTCCCATCTTCTCTTTGAATATTTTGAAAATCTGTCTGTAAATGCTTTAACATCAACATTAATATCTTACGTATTCGAAAGGACGAGTCCTGTGAGGCGTTTTTCTTCGACGGATGCTCGAAGACAATTTTTTTAACCGCCGTAAAGTTGAAAGGATCGTTCATGTGAAGCGACGCTTATTGGTAAAGTAGCAAGCATACGAAGTTAAATGTTAATCCACGGTTACATATCTTTATCATATTCTTCTATTGTATTATCTGTTCCTTTTGTTCCTCCGGCTTTTCTACCGAAGGCGGTAGATTTCGGGACGATATTGACATTGCATGTACAATGTCCAGAAATATTTTAAAAACGAAAAACCTATAAAGTAAAAGGAGTAAAAGTAAAAGCGATTTCAACATGTTCAGGATTTAAAATCTAGATTTCGGGAAACACAGATTTCTAATTCCAAACAACAAATCTTCGGCCAGATAAATTTTATTCTTCTCGCTAGTTTTGAGTTCAAATTATAATTCTTGATGTACATAAATCGTTCGTGGATCTTGACAATCACTTTTGGGAATCTCAATTAGTTATATTTCAATTAATTCAGTACTAACTGAAATCAGCGTGAATTTTATTCAAATATACATGAAATGAATTCAGGATTTACACTGGGTGATGTTAAAAAGAAAAAAAAAATTAAAAATACGTCCCTGTTTCGTCCCGGTGATGTCTCAGATCAAAGATTATTATTTATTGGGGTATTTTTCCGTATTATGTTTTGAAAAAGGACGGATAGTGTCATTGTGTTTCAGGTTAAACTCTCGTTTTCGTTAATGGCGGTGAGATAAGTGGCATCGTAGGAATTTTAGAGTAGCGTATATATCTTAAACGACACCTCAGAATGCAGAGGTAGAATATTCTTTATAATATGCAGCATTCAATTTAAATTTTGTGGGAACGGGGTTTTTGTTTTTTCCATCGCTTTATGGCTATTTATATGCTTATGGTAATACCAGATTTGTTGAGATTTTTCTCAAAAGTCGTACCGAAAACTTTTATTTTATCTCTTTCTCTATCCGATACGTCGATACGTCTATCTGTGCGTTGTAGAAACTTTTGATTAACGCAATGGTATGAAAAGCATACTTATTGGTGGTAAATCCAAAAAGAATATTTTTTTAATATTGACTATTAGTGTGATGGACTACCACTTACCTTAATACATTCCTGTAAAAAAGGAGGTGGTCGATTTTCACTTGTGGCTCCTCATTCCAAGCAACTGTAATTTCCTGTATCAACTGTGTCAGACTCTCTTGAGAATAGTGCAGATTGGACAACAGATTCCTCATCATATCACACGTTTTGTTTGTCTATATGGTGTTAAGTCAGTTCATAGATAACTACATCATCAACCAAAGCTAATTATATTTAACTTTTTATTTTGAAAAATTTGAGCTTTTATCTTCCTTCTGATCATACCCGATTAAGCATTTTCAAAGTTTTGAATTTCGTTCGATTCCTTTTCCACAGATTTGTCTAAACGTGAAGATTAAATTCAGAGAAAACTTATCAAAAATCCAGAATTATCCAAAACAAGCAATTCTTAGTACTGCAAAGAACATTTTATTTTTCATATACCCATAGAGGGAAGTTCCAAGGGTTCAAGCTTGGCCCAGGCTTGGCCCAACTATGTAGAACTCTGGGCCAAGCTTGTAAGCCAGGCTTGGCCCAGTCTTGGGAAAACTCTGGAGTGATAACGATGGGCCAAGCTTGGTCGCCAAGACTGGGCCAAGCTTGGTCACAAAGATTGGGACATGCTTAAATGCCAGGACAAAAATCCCAAGACTTATTCATTACACAACTTTTTCTTCTTTATCTTTATTAATTTTTAATTCAATATGATTTTTTTTAAATTTTAAGAATAAGCAAACTCTCACTGTAATTAATAACATAAGAATATCAGTTGATTAGTTAAATAAAAATATTCAGTAAATCCAAATATCGAACCACGCCGTATGGATCGCCAAGTCTGGGTTAACCAGGATTGGCCTAACCTTGGCCCAAGCCTGGATTGTCAATGAATGGCCAAGGCTGGGATATCCAGGCCTGGCCAGAGCTTGGATAATCATTGGTATGGCCGAAGCTGAGTAGCCTGGCCCACGGATGGGCCAATACAGGTACGCCGAAGCTAGGCTTCCCAGGACTGGTCCCTTTGTCAACTCTGGGGTTTCCTGTATGGGTACTTGATCGTTTCAGATATGTTATCACTTGAAAAGTGTAATTTTTTTATTCTCTAGTCTCAATTGATCGTATCGTATCATCTTTTCCTTGTTCAGTAACATTATTATAAACTTAATTATTGTTTTTATTCGATCTTCGACTTTGAATGCTGTCCACAAGAAGTTCCTCATTTTCTTCTTTTTCTTTGCATTCTGATTCGTAAGTATATTGCCTTTTTTGTATTTCATGAATGCGATTACTGTTTCTATTGCTTTTCGAACTTCAAGAAAGAGTTTTGGCTTCATCATAACATTTCCAAATTCTTCCCATGCTTTATTGTCATTTTCAGCTTCACAATTTTTTTCCCGATCATAAGCTCTAAGTTCTATTTCTTGCTCTATAATTTTAACGTACTTTTTGTTATTTCTACTTTTAATTCTACGGGCATACATTTAAGTATACAATGTTTAGTATACAATAAAAAAATTACCTACTTGATTTTAGTGGCATTTCAAGCGTATCGTCGTAGTGAAACTTCAAAAATATCCTTGGTGTGCATTGATACAACAAATAGGTGAGCATCCTGCGAATATAATTGAGTGAAGAAGCCGAATAATACAGGAAATTATGTGAAATGATATATCGTGTGAAGTGCTAAAGCGGAAGGGAAGCGGATCATATTAATTTGTAGAACAACTCGAAGGTATTATTGTGGGAAACGTAAACATGTGTATGTAAACTTTAAGAAACTACAAATGAAATTAATCAGTCATCGATACATGAAAACTTTTTTCGAGATATATTGAAAAACTGACTAAATATCGTCGACTTCAAAATACGCATCCTGTATATCGATTTTTGCTTAAAACGAACTCCAATTGAATCCGTATACGATCAAAACTATAGTGATTGATAAAAATTTGAGATACATGCTTTTGAAAAAGTCACATCGCATTATTGCTGATGTCTTTTGGCATCTAACCACTGGAGTTTGTGTAAGTCACCTTGTAAATTCCCTTGAGGTTGAAATATAAATGAGGTGCTTTGTTTAATAGTCAACAAACAGTACCAGATGAAGAAATCAAAATTAATAATGAACAAATAGATAAATTAACGTATCCGGGAATCGTTATAAACAACGAGACTCTATCGTGGGCCTAGGAGCAAGATCAGCAAAGCTGGAGAAAGTCATTCTGATAGTCAACAATAACAAAAATATCAGCTGTGCAGACAGCCTTAAATTGTACCTTGTGAAATCTAGTTAATGACAAATGAAACTAAACAGAAACTGGGAATCTGGGAAAGAAAAATATTAAGAAGAATTTTTGGAGAAAAGCAGACAGCGCGTTTATGAAGATAAGACAATGACTAGGTCAATTAGAACGAAAAAAGACTTCAGAGAGCTGGAGAGAAAAACCAAAGTACTGAAAGAAGTCAAGAAAAATTACAAGGTATAAAAGCCTGGGGTTATTAATATTTAGTACTTCAACGCATTTATGATTCTTTTGATTGTTTATAATATTTTAGTATCGAATTCAACACTAACCGACAACTTGGTATTTGTTGATTGTAAACGTGTATTTGAATCGGTGCTAGACATGCGATTGTAATAAACTAAACTATAATAAAAACGATCAATCTTACCCGTTAAACGTTTGTAACAAGTTTCTAGAACAAAAAAAAAATCGGTATCCTTGTAAGGATTTTATTGTTTCTTATGATATTATCGGAGCTGTCGATCTATGGGCTTCCATCATAAATAAAATTTTACGTTTCATATTTTATATCTTAAGGAATATATCAGCATATAAAATAATAAAATCCTTGAATGTTTCTTTTCCGTCATAAATACCGCGGTATTTTTTATTACTACCTCTATAAATATCATTGTTTTTTTCTACCCTACTGTCGGTTGTTGATACCTTGAATACCTTTCAAAACTATTACGGTATCAGTTTCCCACAACAATTTTTTTTATTTATGAAAATAGAATCAAATCTAATTCATACAGTCGTTTTTTGATATATGGATTTCAATGTTTCCACTATACACGCCAGTTTTCTTTTTTTATTATTATATCTGTTGTATTTTATTCCTTCTTTCATTTCTTGCAGGGTTCAGAAGTTTAATTCAACGCATCTACTTTTAACTTGAGTAATTTTGGTTCTATTTTACAAAATGAAGGGATACCAAATGCTGAAAATGAACTTTCTATCAATATTGATGCGTTGATTTTCAAATTGTTTCTTGTACATATATAACCGCAATGGAGCCTTCTACTAATAAATGGAGAAGCTCCAATAAATCAAAGATAAACTCCTTCTTTGTGATAAAATTAATCAGCTCGACTTGACTTTTCATATTGAGTTGTATCCGTTTAGGAATTTTCTGAATTGAAGATATCCTGAAATATTTTAATGAGAACCTTGTATAAAGTGACATAATGATTCAATGAACGTTTTTTTTTGAAATTTGACACATCCAAAAAACGGTGTTGATCGTTTTCCACTTGACTATCATCCATGAAGAATGAGCTTACGTCGTCGACCAGCGGCAGATAACTGGATTTTTGTTAGACGTACTGTTTTCTATTTCAATTCATGACCTTATAAAGCTAGGAATCTTGCTTGTGCAATAACGTATTGATAGCCATGAAAGTCTTGTAGACAACCATAGATAGTACATATACCATTAGATGAAATAGAAACAATACCAAACAAACACCAATACAAGATTTCGTTTGCCAAACAATATAGATTCATGTATATTGAATCTGGTGGTTTATAAGAAATTGAATAAAATGTTTCCACATTGCGACTATCAATGTCTTGCAGCTTATCTTCTTATAGATCTTCCTCGAAGTGCTTTAACAATGCTTTCCCACACATTAGGTAAGTTTTGATTTCATATGGATGGAATAAAACCAATCCACAAGTAGTCCAAGTGTGTTTTTTTATTGACCAATGCATCAGCGTATAAGTATTAACTTATAGCTAAGAAAAAATAACATTGATACAAAAAAATGGAATAAGAATAACTCAGCGAGCCATGGAGAGGTTCTTGTTACAAAAACAGGAGACGACCACCGACACGATGGACGGACGATTAGAAAAGGATTTGAAAGGATGAATTCCAACTGCTCAAGATCGAGTAAAATGGTCTAGGTACTCTAGATTAAGAGAGGTTATGTCCAGCAGTGGACAAAATAGGCTGTTTATTGATGATGATTCACTTATAAACTAAACGAAACTAAAGATAATTCCATGAGGTACTTTTCTGAAATAATTTAAAAATTAGATACTTTCTTATCAAATAATTCAGAAAATTGATGTATTATGATATAAGTTCCACCATTTTTAAAGGCAAAAAACTTCCAATGTAAGTAAAATATTGAGCATATAGATCAGAACAATCCTGAAAGATAAATTCGAAAGTTCTCTTCACATTTTGAGCGCCTAGTAAATTTGAAATATTGACCTAAGACAAGCATCCAACATTTTGTTTTTTAACAATTGGCATTCTAATTACTTCAAAATTCTTCCCATATTTTTATAATATTTTTTTCGTATCATTTCCTTTTGAAATTATTCTAAATTGGTTCATTTGTGAATATAACTTTTTACTTATTAGAACTTTTGAAATGTTTTTCACATCAAATCGTCTTAATTTTAAGTCTCTTTTGATTGAAATTGACCCATTTTGGTTTTTTGTCTTATCAAAAAGAAAATGTTATATCCAAAAATTCAACCATTCTACTTGGAAGTTTTCTAATGATAAAATAAAAAAAAAATTCAATTGCCAATTAACGTACAGAATGACTCGACACGTAGACCCATTCGAAATCATTTTTTTCACCTTAATTGATTGTTTTATTTGTTTAATTGATACTTATTTCAATTTACTAGGATAAACTGGTGCTGGAATTGAATTTCAATTACCAGCGTGTGTTCGGCCAATCAATGTATAGATTTCATCTGAAACACGCTACATTAACGAACCCAATCAACAAAAAATTGCGATAATTGTTTTTATTTACCACATTAACGAAATATATGGAGTTTAATGTATTAGTTTGTGAATTTTAATTGCAGTATGAGTTTCTTTTATTCAATTAATTGAAAAAATAAATGACAACCTACATTCAATATATGCAAATATATGTAATTGTACATAAAATGTACAGGACTTGTTCCTACTGTAATTTTTGATTGTTTTTCTTCACTAGTACGTTATCAATGATATGTTTAATTTGTATTTATTATGAACTATCTTTTACCCGCGGCTTCGTTCTCATTGAAGCCATTAAATAAAAAGCGCAGATCATTACTAAGAAATGAATCAATATAATGAATTACAGTTGCTTAAAAATTACTTTATAGCCTTTAAAAACTAAACAATAATGTTTCTAAGGGCTCTGAACATTTCTGCATTATAAATTCTTTTCGCCTGCGAATGTACTCGTACCTGAAGAGGAGTTTCAGCTGCCGTCGAAACATTCTGTCGCTCTGTTCTGTTGTCTTCTCATCTCTACGTAAACCGAAGATTCTTTATTTCAATGAATGAATGGAAAATTCCAAGCAGGTGATTATAAAACATTAGAACCCTTTAATACCGTAAGAAAAACTGATACAGCTTCTTTGTTGTACAGGAACCTCGATTGTACCAAAGTATAAAGTCTTATTGCAATCCCCTTCGTTGATATATATCAGAAATGAAAAAAATGCTTATATTCAGTTATGAATTGCTGTGTTTTTAATAACGACTAATTATCTAAAAGAGCCCTGTATAAATCTTAATAAACCGGCATATACGTGGCAATAAATTCCCATTTCTCTCAGACGTACGTCCTCATTAATCCTGGCCGGACACGTCCGTTTACTGGCCTTCCATAAAGCACTTCCATGTTTCTGGTTATCATGGCGCTTTTCATTTCTATAACTGTGATTTATACTGCGACCTAAAATAGATATATATATACTCTCAGTCACTAGAGAATACTTTTATGTTTATTACTACTCCATTGTACAGAACGTAGATCATGAAAAAATAACGAAAATTTGTATAACTTTTCCTCTATGATTATTTCCATTATCAGAATGAAAAATCCTTCAAAAGCTCAAACTCTAATGACTTTAAAAAATAGTTGATCATGAAACTAGTGTATGTTAGTGAAAATTTATAACTCCCCGAACACAATAAAATCACTTTTAACACGTATGTAATACATAATTTTTTATTAAACTCTTCTCACAAAAAAAATTCTACTCTTATCCTAATCTACATAGTTTATTAGAGCTGAGACTGACCATATTGGAGTTCGAACCAGCTACTGCTATTCCGTTGGTCGTCGAACAGGCAGCGAATCGAAGAAGGTCGAAGGAAACTTTAGTGAAACACTATTTTAGAAAAAATCTAAATGTGGTCTAGCCATTCCAGGATCAAATCCAGTTTGCTGATTAAAAATAACATTTCTGAAGCGACGAAATGTGAAGTATCTTCCGAAGAAATCAAAAATTCTCACAAGAAAACAAATTTTTAAATGAAGCTCTAGGTTTCGATTATTTGACGATGGATAAATTGTTGGTACATCTCGCTGTCAAGAGCTATGCAGTTTGAGGTGAGATGAAATCGAACAACTGAAAAATTCCTTCGTAAAAAATATGAAAACCAATATCCAGCTTCTCAGCTTCTGTGAAGTTACTTCAGAAAAGGATATGACGACGATTAAACCACATGGAGGATGGATATCGTTGAGGAGTAGATTCTTCCTGTTTCCAATCTGTGTGATGAGTTACATCAGCAGCCACAAAATCTTCAAATAGCGATAAACACCATCATCTTCAAGTAGCAACAATACAAGTCAAGAAGCTTTAAAAAATTCGTCATCTTCGTAAGTTTTCATTTAATTTAATTTTTAATCGTGTCAGCTTGAAATAAAAATGTCACTTTTATCGTAAGCTTTACAAAAAAAAATGATTTATAAAAGTGTACTAACTAGGTATAATAACTTTTATTTTAGGGAATATTCAATAGTAACTATAAGTTATTTCAATAAATATTATATCCGTTTGAATCATAAGATATATATTATCAAAATATTTCCTGTACCATGGCTTGACACTCAAAAAAGATGGAAAAATGAAACAAGAGATCAACGAGAGAACTGGAGCAGCTGAAAGATTATTCAACCCAATCAAGACACTGTTTCTAACCATAAAGTAACTACCAATACAAATAAAAAGAGAAATATATAAAAAAATATCAATATTGGCATGGACACTCACAAAAAATAAAAAAACTAAATACAGAATTGATATTTCTAAGAAAAATAGAATACAGATGATTAAACGACAGAATAAAGATAAGATAAGAGAAAATTAGGGTACGACTGAGGTATGTAATGACTCTACTGAAGAGAAGGAAGATTCCCCCCAACATAATAGAAATAATCGAAGACCTTAACACCGATAATTACACATATATCAGAATGGGAAATAAACTGAGCAGTAGAATACCTGTGACGGCCGGTATCAGACAAGGAGACATCCTCAGCTTGATCTTCATCATAATGGAAGAGATTACAAACGAGGTAAAACAAACTGGAAGAGGATACCGAATGGGAAACAAAGAAATAAAAATAGTTTGTTATGCTGATGATGCATGAAAGAGCGAAAGCTTTTAACATGCAAATATCTTTGAAGAAAATCAAATTTCTTTTACAGTAACTATAGATTCGAGCAAATGTAAACTCGCAATATACGATCAAAGTCGTCATTCAAATATCTAGGAGCGAACATAACAAGTAATAGAAATCTAAAGAATGAAGTGAAAGGTAACAAAGGCGTCAGTAATGTCAGGGTACCTGTGGGATGTAATTTAACAAGAGAAATGATGGAATAAGGAAGATATGTGACATCCAGGATGTAGTGAGATGGGCGAGAAATCGGCGAAGGGATTGGAGAGACCACGTGGACACAATGTCAGATGACTGGTTGGCAAAAATTGCAAACGGAGAAAAACCGAAGACATGAAAGCTGGTCTTCACCATCCCAGCTGCAGCTAGGCTACCGTTGATGCAAACATAGGATTAAGTCGTAACTTACGATGAAAAAGAAAAAAATCCATAGTGTTACATTCTTCGGAGTCTATATCGGAGGCAGTCAGATCATAATAGTAACACTGCAGAAGAGAACACAAGATTAAGAACTGAAAAAAATCACAGTTACATAATAATGATACCAGATACCAGACGTACTTTTGACGAACCTGTAATGCATAAAAATGTTTTGAAGATAATTGTGGATTACGAAATAAATTATCAAATAATATCAACTATGTATTATAAGATTTGCGATTTACTGAAACTTCAGGTATTTAGATTTATGCCAAAAATTACTTTCACCGGATGTAAAATTTGTTTCCGATTTTTTTTTCTTCATTTATATTGACCTAAATGTAATTTTCAACAGTATGTTAAAAAGCTTTTTAATTGTTGATAATACGTTGAGTATGAATAATTATACCTCCAAGAATTACCGTTTTTTTGTGTCTTGTGTTTTCTAAGATCATTGCACTTAACTGGTAAGTATTAATAAAAGTAGCGTTAAGCGTTTAATTTTATTTGCATTAGTACGAAAGTGCTTCGTAACTACTTCCGTTGATTGTATATGTCACTCGAATTACAAACTTGAGGAATTGCTGTTCCTTGAGCATGACGATTGATGCAAGAAAGAATTATTTCGTTGTTTCGATTTTCACGTGAATTATTTATAGGAAATTATAACTAGTGTGTCTCATTATAAAAATCAAATTTCTCTTCTAACAAACATTACAAAATATTCAATTTGGGACAACCAAATGGAGTACTTGTAAGTAGTCGATAAATAAAAAGCTTGGGCACGTCGATTTGTATTTTTTTAGTTGTATATTTTTCTTCAAATTCAATCATATGCAATGTATATTATTTATTTTTTATAATTTATAAAATTCTAGACATAATTCACATATAATTTCCTATATATTATTGAGAGATCCCAATCTAAAATACTCCGTCAGCTAGTAGATGCTCCATGGTATGTAACAAATCACCATATTCACCTGGACCTAGGAGTGCGCCCACTGTACAAGAAGTTATCCAAGAGAGAATAATCAAATACCACCAAACTATAGAATTCACCCAAATCCACTACTAAAGGAGTTGTTAACGCCACGAAATACGAAAAAACTAAAAAAAAGTTGACCAATAGACCTACTATGAGGTACAAGAGGTACACTCGTTAGCAAATTAACATAGAATGTAAAAAGTAATCTGATTGTTAGTAAAAACTTTCCTATACATATACCTATCTACAACTGTTTCGAAAATATTGAAACTCAAGTATAAGACTAAAAATCGATTCACAAATCTGCTACATTAAACTAAAAACCCAATAAGTAATACTAATCATCATCAGGAAATTTTTCGCGACATGTTAATTAGGTTAAAAAATATGTTCTAAGATTAGTAAACATCTCAGACGTAACTGGTCTAATCGTAAGGTGATTCGTCTTTTCAAATCATCTAAGTAGAATGGTTGTGTTTTGTATACTATACTTTTGACATATTTTCAAAAATATAAGTCTAATGACCTCAGATCAGAAGATCAGTCGATACGTGCTGAGACTTCAAAGTTTGCGTGATCAGGATGTTAGTTTATCAAAGTGGGCACGACATAATTTGGATCAATTCTAGATATTAATCTCCATTCAACTTGCCATCTTAACGAAGAGACCTACTAAATCATTTCCAACAATTTCTTCCCAAACATTAACTTTTACGAGTACTGGATATTACATCTGCTTTTCTCTCATACAGTGAGGACTCTCATTGGGCCACTATGGGAATTTGGCGATTAACGTGAAGTGTAAATGTTCTTTCATCATAAAACACGACATCTAATTGAATCATTTTTCTGATATTTTCATGTACAGTTAACTTAATTCAAACGACGCTGACCGCTACTGCCCTTCAGGCCGATAAGATGTCAATATTATGAGTTTTAAACGAACCTTCATATTGAGGTCGGAAACTTTTTAAACAACTCTTGTATCTTGTATCTTTATCTTTTAGCAACATATAGCAACTCATAGCTGACATCAACGTTGTGAAATTAATTCAAATTAATGTGGATTTTGTACTACTGCGATTCCTGTTTGGATATCTTGATGTTAAATTAGAATCAAAGAAAATTTTTTTATGGAACTTTGACTTATTTCTTTTATTTCAAAATTTGGTTATCATACTCATTTTTGTTACTTGAAATTCGGTTTCTCTAGAATTTTAGATACCTGACTTTATATTTGAAATAATCTTAGATAGTTTGACATTTACTCAAATCATTTTTATTATTTATATGAACTAAGTCAAGTATTTTTGCACTACATTTTTCTTGGCTATTTTCCATTAACCGCCAAATGGTTTGGGTTTAATTCCAACCTGTATTTCATGATCCTTTTGATTGTATGAGCTTTTAAATCCCTACGTACACATACCAACATGTATTTACAATATTTCCTAATGTTATGGATTGAAATCTTTTCAGTACATCGATATTGTAGTTACATGAAGTGCACCATAACCGTATTCCATAACATCAAATTGACTTGATGATTTCTCTGTACAAATTTTATTACTTGGACTTAATTTAGACGCGGGGTGTTGATCTAGATGTATACCAAGGTATCCAACATCATCTGCTTTTGTTACTTATTGGTAACTGAGTTTCATTGCGGGGAAAATTTCTTTTTTCAGTGTGTAGTATACATGGATCCATTAACTTTCATGAGTCCTCTATTAAACCAATCTTGGGTACTGTTCATGAGGTTTTGCAGATTTGTTGAGGCCATGATTGGTTCGGTATGGGATGGAAGTATTGCAGTATCATCAAAAGAAAGCAATATTCGTTGTGATATGTTGTTGTTGAATATGACTGAAATTAAATAGAAAAGCAAATTTGATTTTCCGCGTGATTCAGTTAATATAATCAATATTATAACCACATTTAAGTATGAAAGATTCTTTCTTGTCCACAGATTAAATTACTAGCTGTATTATAAAAGTGAGAGCTAGGTAAAGATCTAGATCCTTATAGAAAACTATTATAATGACTAATAATATTTTTTCTATATCGTGGCATATTTGAATGTATCATATGAATATCTCCGATTCCATTCTATTATTAATAAAGTGGTTTGAATACATGGACGATGCACTATTGTCGATTCTTTCGCCGACTGAAGGTGTAAAAAAGAACCTTCGAGATGCGGTATATTGAAATATTTGTTGTAAATCAGAAAATAAACGGCGTGGGAATGGTTGAAGGAGAATCATAAAATTACAAAGACAATCGGTTGTCTTTCTAGAAATTTCGACAGTGTTTTACCAAAAATAATAGCCGTCCTTTTGAATATTTATGTGAGCTTACTAATTTTTTTTTTTTGGTTTTTATTTTGCTCAATGTGAAAAGCTATATACCGACTCTCATTGATTCACTGATGTGTTTATTGAAAATTTGATATCGTGGGATGAATTTAATGATATTTTTAATTTTTGAAAACAAATTGTGGTATATTTCCTTTTAGTTATAAGGAAACTAAATGAATATAAACCGAAATGAACTAAGAAACTAACAAAAAATTAATTTTTCTTCTTATTTGTCGATACATAGTGTAGGCCTCTTAACTTACCTCGTAATTATTGTTTTCAAAATTAATTTCGAAATATTGTCACTGGAACTCAAATATTTGACACGTATCCTCATAGAAAATCGTTACGATTATCATATTTCAATAAATTTGCTCCTGTAAATATGTGAGTAAATTTTCACATATAGGGATACAATTAATAAAGTTTTGAGTTTATTATTGGCCACAGAACGATTTAGATTTTCGTGTCTTTAGCTCCATTACTATCCAGTGGTATCTATCCAAAGTGGAAGAGATTTTTTACAATTGGTAAAAACCCTTTACATTCTTACAACTTGCACTTTTTGCTAAAAAGCACGCGGGAATTATAATTCAGGCCACTTTAGACTTTTTACAACAACCTCATGTATTTCAATTGCAGGTTTTAGTAGGAATGTCCGTGAATGTAATAGAACAAAATTTAGAAATGGTTGAATAGAAGTTTGGTCATCTTAGAACAGATTAAACACTTCTCTAGAATATCAACAAAATGTTATAAATATTTTGGTAGCTATGATTTTTTTAACATGCGTATGTTTTATATCGATATTTTTTAATACGTATTTCCAGTACTGATTGAACTAGCGACATCCTGAATTTTTTCCAGTTACATCTTTCCATAATTAAGACTTCTCTAGAATTTCAGCTCAATGTGGCGATTATTTTGGTAGCCATGATTTTTTGAACATGCCTATGTTTTATATCGATATTTTTTGATACGTATTTCCAGTACTGATTGAACTAGCGACATCCTGAATTTTTTCTAGTTACATCTTTCCATAATTAAGACTTCTCGAGAATTTCAGCTCAATGTGACGATTATTTTGGTAGCCATGATTTTTTGAACATACGTATGTTTTATACCGATATTTTTTGATACGTATTTCCAGTACTGGTTGAACTAGCGACATCCTGATTTTTTTCCAGTTACATCTTTCCATAATTAAGACTTCTCGAGAATTTCAGCTCAATGTGACGATTATTTTGGTAGCCATGATTTTTTGAACATACGTATGTTTTATATCAATATTTTTTAATACGTATTTCCAGTACTGATTGAACTAGCAACATCCTGAATTTTTTCCAGTTACATATTTCCATAATTAAGACTTCTCTAGAATTTCAGCTCAATGTGGCGATTATTTTGGTAGCCATGATTTTTTGAACATGCCTATGTTTTATATCGATATTTTTTGATACGTATTTCCAGTACTGATTGAACTAGCGACATCCTGAATTTTTTCTAGTTACATCTTTCCATAATTAAGACTTCTCGAGAATTTCAGCTCAATGTGACGATTATTTTGGTAGCCATGATTTTTTGAACATACGTATGTTTTATATCGATATTTTTTAATACGTATTTTCAGTACTGATTGAACTAGCGACATCCTGATTTTTTTCCAGTTACATCTTTCCATAATTAAGACTTCTCTAGAATTTCAGCTCAATGTGGCGATTATTTTGGTAGCCATGATTTTTTGAATATGCGTATGTTTTATATCGATATTTGTTGAAACTTATTTCTAGTACTGGTTGAACTAGCGACATCCTGAATTTTTTCCAGTTACATCTTTCCATATTTGAGACTTCTCTAGAATTTCAGCTCAATGTGGCGATTATTTTGGTAGCCATGATTTTTTGAACATGCCTATGTTTTATATCGATATTTTTTGATACGTATTTCCAGTACTGATTGAACTAGCGACATCCTGAATTTTTTCTAGTTACATCTTTCCATAATTAAGACTTCTCGAGAATTTCAGCTCAATGTGACGATTATTTTGGTAGCCATGATTTTTTGAACATACGTATGTTTTATACCGATATTTTTTGATACGTATTTCCAGTACTGATTGAACTAGCGACATCCTGAATTTTTTCCAGTTACATCTTTCCATAATTAAGACTTCTCTAGAATTTCAGCTCAATGTGGCGATTATTTTGGTAGCCATGATTTTTTGAACATGCCTATGTTTTATATCGATATTTTTTGATACGTATTTCCAGTACTGATTGAACTAGCGACATCCTGATTTTTTTCCAGTTACATATTTCCATAATTAAGACTTCTCGAGAATTTCAGCTCAATGTGGCGATTATTTTGGTAGCCATGATTTTTTGAACATGCCTATGTTTTATATCGATATTTTTTGATACGTATTTCCAGTACTGATTGAACTAGCGACATCCTGAATTTTTTCCAGTTACATCTTTCCATAATTAAGACTTCTCTAGAATTTCAGCTCAATGTGGCGATTATTTTGGTAGCCATGATTTTTTGAACATGCGTATGTTTTATATCGATATTTTTTGATACGTATTTCCAGTACTGATTGAACTAGCGACATCCTGAATTTTTTCTAGTTACATCTTTCCATAATTAAGACTTCTCGAGAATTTCAGCTCAATGTGACGATTATTTTGGTAGCCATGATTTTTTGAACATACGTATGTTTTATATCGATATTTTTTAATACGTATTTTCAGTACTGATTGAACTAGCGACATCCTGATTTTTTTCCAGTTACATCTTTCCATAATTAAGACTTCTCTAGAATTTCAGCTCAATGTGGCGATTATTTTGGTAGCCATGATTTTTTGAATATGCGTATGTTTTATATCGATATTTTTTGATACGTATTTCCAGTACTGATTGAACTAGCGACATCCTGATTTTTTTCCAGTTACATCTTTTCATAATTAAGACTTCTTTAGAATTTCAGCTCAATGTCGCGATTATTTTGGTAGCTATGATTTTTTGAATATGCGTATGTTTTATATCGATATTTTTTGATACGTATTTCCAGTACTGGTTGAACTAGCGACATCCTGAATTTTTTCTAGTTACATCTTTCCATAATTAAGACTTCTCGAGAATTTTAGCTCAATGTGACGATTATTTTGGTAGCCATGATTTTTTGAACATACGTATGTTTTATATCGATATTTTTTAATACGTATTTTCAGTACTGATTGAACTAGCGACATCCTGAATTTTTTCCAGTTACATATTTCCATAATTAAGACTTCTCTAGAATTTCAGCTCAATGTGGCGATTATTTTGGTAGCTATGATTTTTTGAATATGCGTATGTTTTATATCGATATTTTTTGATACGTATTTCCAGTACTGGTTGAACTAGCGACATCCTGATTTTTTTCCAGTTACATCTTTCCATAATTAAGACTTCTCTGGAATTTCAGCTCAATATCGCGATTATTTTGGTAGCTGTGATTTTTTGAACATGCGTATGTTTTATATCGATATTTGTTGAAACTTATTTCTAGTACTGGTTGAACTAGCGACATCCTGAATTTTTTCCAGTTACATCTTTCCATATTTGAGACTTCTCTAGAATTTCAACTCAATGTCGCGATTATTTTGGTAGCTACGATTTTTTGAATATGCGTATGTATTACATCGATATTTGTTGATACATATTTTTAGTACTGTTTAAGATAGTGATTTTTTTTCAATTACAACTAACCTTAATTAAGGCTTTATTGAAAAGACATCATATAAACTGACTATAGATTAAAGCCGACCGAAAAGACACCACATAAATGAATCTTTTAAACCCGATAATGTAGTATCGTAAAAACAAATACTAAAATGGCTCTGCCGCAACTATTTCCGGTGTTAAAGAAATACAAAAAAATTAATATTTTATTAGAGTTGAATGGTTTTCATCAATTCTAAATTTCTTTTGTAACAACTTCAAACTTCTATGCTTTATTTGCATTCAAATTATAGTCTTTAACTCGCCTTTGTTGTTATGATAGTCGTTAACACTTTCTGTTGGAGCTAGAATTCGAAAGTTTATGTTACTTGTGCCCCTAACTCAATGTATCTATCCCTTATTGCAGTTTCAATGTAAATATCTCGATTTTTTATGAAAAATTTAACGTTTTATGACTCCATACTCAAATTAAATCTTTTTCATGATTTCAATCTAAATTCAAGTTCCATATTACCTGCTCTTTAGGATATTTGGAATCTTGGGAGTTCGAATGAGGTAAATGGGTTTGCCCGTGCCATGATATTTAGTTTTTTCCGTTTTTAACTTCTTTCTATCACTAGGATAGAGAAACTTTATTTTTTTCATAAATAATTTTTCTCTTTTACTATCTCTATAATTTGATTTAAAATACTCGACGAGTCATAAATACTTCAAACGATTTAAAAAATTACACTCGCTTTTCGTAATTTGAGAAAGCATACGTTTTCCGGAAATAGACAAATTTTACCTCATCTTTTACTTTATCGATATTAGCTCACCATATATGTCCATATTTCAGTAGATTTTGACGTGCCCCGGTGATACTGTAGACGGATAGCCCTAATCACCTAAGAGGTAATCCCCATCTGCTTGAGTTATGATATGAGCGGTCAGTCGATATGGAGTCGTAAAAGCTGATTCAATAACCCATATACCTACACGGTAAAAAAAATCAAAATGCTCTTTATTATTTTCGAATTTTAGCCATACAAATGTTATTATTTTTTTTTTACTTTCAATTTTAAACAAACAAAACAAGAAATTAAATATGAGGACAGTACATATGATACATCACTCGATAAATTATGTGACTGACACATGACACTGTCATTGTCAAATCCATATGACGTTTATGAAGTACCAGCTTTCAAAAGTCTATGTGTCAAATGTCATAACATTTGGATTAACCAGAAAAAAGTGACAGCCATTTAAGTGAAGCTACTTTTGTTATTTTCAAAATAATGAATCAATAAAATTTTCGTATGTTAATTTATCGTTGTTTCTTGATGAAGGAAAATAATGTACAGGGTCAGCAATGGCTTCAAAAGTGTTCCATCAAAAAAACCATTTGATGTTGCTTTGCTGGATTTAAATTTGGTCGTACAGACACGGATGATGGTTGTTCAATTGTGGTGGTCCAAGGACACGAAAATGGAACAAACATAAAAATAAGATGAAGTAGAAATTGAAAAAAGTTTGAAATAGTGAAGAAATTGAAGAACTTAAATGTATTTATAATGAAGAACAAAGAGAGAACAGAAAATAAAAGAAAAAGAATGCAAATAGAGCGAAAAAGTATGAGCCATTATGAGACAGACAAAAATTACGTGTACATAAGAAGAAATAAAATAAAAGGAGGAGGAGGATGTAGAAAAGGTAATAAAAAACAAGAGCAGTATAGGTGGGACAATCTGTGACTTACATGGAGAGCTGGACAGGAAGCTAGGGAGAGAATTATGGTGAAGTGGGAGAAAGATAAGCAAGAAAAGGCTGTCGGTATATTTGGTTGAGGATAATATTGATTTGGAAAGAATGATGTGCAAAATTGGAGTCAAATACTTATAGATAGACATAAATGGGAAGCGTTAGTAAACAAGTTGAGAGGAGATACGAACAGAGGTCACGCCGGAAATGAATACATTAAGCTCGAAGGACTGGCCAAATTTACAATCAAAAATGCATATAAAATCAAAAAAGTTAACCCTTAAGCCCACTGCATAGAATGTGATTTGAACTTGTCAAAATTTAATCTAATGTAACCTCATCTCTTCATTTGCGGTCAGACAACACTGTCAATTTTGTACCATAGGACCCTAAAAAATTGTTTTCCATCAAATATCAAGTACCATAACTAGTCGTATTGGGAAATTCCAAAGTTATACATTCAAAGTACTATTTGTTGTTTCGTATATACTATCCAACAGAGAATAAAGAAGAAATTAGTAAATATCTCTCTTATATTCAACAGAACCAACAGTTTTTTTAATTAAATTATGAATAATTATATTATAATTAGTCTCAATAATCTGAGAGGTTAAGCCCAAAAGCAAATTTTCTAAAAAAACATGGAATATTTGTTGATTTCAGCTTATTCTAAAGTATCAATGCATAAATTACGAGTATTATTTCTATTTTTATGAAAACATAATCAATATGTTATTTTTAACAGTGTACAGGACAGGCGAAAAGTTTCACTCGTCGATATAGGCCATTTGTCAAGAAACTCCCATGCTATCATAAACATATTATATAAATTGGATTCAGCTTTTCCTTCTGTATAGATTTCATTTTTTTGCTGATGTTTTGGGGATTTTATTAGGGTCAGAAAATACGATTCATCCAAAAGTACAACTCAAATAAATCTGAAAGCAGTTTTATTACAACATAATCTATTTTATAATTGTGTAACGGAAAATTTTACTTACTTATACTTATGTTGAGGTATAAAGGTTCTGAGTAAGACTTTTTTCAAATTCCCTATACATTCTTGAATTGCTTTCAAGTACCAATCGAAAAGGTTGTTCTTCATTTTTTTTATAAGCTTCTCTTATATATTTATATGTATGAATCAGAACTTTTGAATTCGATATTTAAGCGCTTTAAAATGTCGATTATTTCACTCATTGTACATGCGATAAAATAGTTTAAAAATTATATATTCTGGTCAAGAATCGATAATTTCCGTTTTCAAAGTAGGTATATCGGTATATCGAGAAATTCTAGTACGAACCAGACAGCCCCACAGGTGGGTTTTGAATTTCCTTTTTTTTTAAACAGTCTTGTTACTACCTAATTTATATGTTATGACGTTTAAGCATCAAGAACACGTAAAAAATTTGTACTATTTACGGCGAGGATGATGTAACTGATCTCTAGGCTAAAAGGATTGAAATTTTGAAAATTTGGTTATGAAAAATTCCCTCCAAATAAACCTAACTTGGAAAACTGTAATTTCTTAACCGAACAAGATATCTCGGAGTGTTAGCCATTAATATGTCGATTTTGCACCAGGTATTAATGAAAAAATTGATTGGAATAATTTAAAAAAATTTTATACATAGAAAACATATGCTAAGAGGATTGAAATTTTGAAAATTTGGTTATGAAAAATTCCCTCCAAATAAACCTAACTTGGAAAACTGTAATTCCTTAACCGAACAAGATATCTCGGAGTGTTAGCCATTAATATGTCGATTTTGCACCAGGTATTAATGAAAAAATTGATTGGAATAATTTAAAAAAATTTTATACATAGAAAACATATGCTAAAAGGATTGAAATTTTGAAAATTTGGTTATGAAAAATTCCCTCCAAATAAACCTAACGTGGAAAATTGTAATTTCGTAATAGATCAATATATCTCGGAGTGTTAGCCATCAATATGTCGATGGTGCAGTGGGTATTAATAAAAACCGCGATGTCGACAGCTTCACGAATTTACCGCTTGAAATTGTCAAAACGCAATTAAAATAGAAAAAAATATGAAAAAGTTGAAGTGACACAAAATATATGAGGAAATTGAGATTTGAAATCTGGTTAAACCGTCGGTTCAGTACTATACACAACGTACCAACTTACAGAAAGAATTTCAGAAGGAGAACTCGAGGTAGGTCAACAGAATGGTCACAATTTATCTCGAAAGAGAATTGGATTATGAAGGAGACAGCTCAAGAAGTTTCCTGCACCACTTAAGAACCAATGGAATTATGACACTTTCCGAAACATGTCGAAAATTCACATTGGTACAGATGTACTTAAATAACAACGGTTTTTAGTAAAGAAAATCAAAGTAAGAATCGGAAAATGCTTTGTAAATGACCCTATATCAAGGATTATTTTTCGTCTGTATCGATATATAGTGAAATAGCTTCAATAAGCTGCTTCAGATTCGTTCTTCATTGAAATATTAACTACCTCTTACCTAACATTAATTAATTATTAATAATATTAATGAATAATAATATTAATGAATAAGTAAGATTTGACTGGTTAATCATCCATCAAGATGTATAGTATGGGTTTTGTAAAATGATTTGACCTTGGGCTATACACAAATAATTTTTCTTCGAATGCCGTAACGGCTACAAACATTCTTCACCTGTTTACACAAAAATATTTATTAACACCCTTCAGGCATATGGCAGCATGTGCACAAAAGTTATTAATTAGGGTATAACTGACATACACACACCACACTGTCTTGATTTTTTTTTCTTTTACAATGCGGAGGAGTTGAAGAAAGGGCATATGGAAAATTGGGCAGATGGTCATTTTACTTAGGCTCGATAAGAATTTATACGTCTTTATTTATTTTTCATTCAAAATAAGAGAAAATAGTGAGTTTTTTTATTTTTATTAGTTTTTTATTCAGAATAGTAGTATTTCCGCCCCTAAAATGTTGCAATAAGTTCACATAATAATCGTGGTTAATAGTTTTTACTTTTTCAAGATAGTCAATGATAATTATCCACAAAAGCGGCGCTTTAACCTTGCCTGTAGATGGAACGTTCTTTATTTTCTTTGGAGTTTTATCTATGGTTATGAGACGGTGCAAAAATTCGGATTTATTTCTATGAAACATTGCCCAACAATCGATGGAAACGATGCTACTTTTGTTCCATTGTGAGTACAGCTTTCTCATATCCAAATTTCCAGTTAACTGCACTTTTTGAAATGCCTACTAGCTCATGCAATTTCAGTCGACCATCATCCACTACCATTTTGTGGATTTTCTTCAACATTTCTGGAGTCGTCACCTCGTTTGGTCGACCAATGCGATGCTGGTCGTACGGTCTTGTTCAAACCCAATATACCGAAGGAGCAGAGCAGAATCTAGCTCAGCTTTTATAGTGGTTGGGCTAATGCCTTCCAAAAAGTATATAAAACGTTCACTATTAATTGTTATAAAATAAATACCAAACATCGTGGCGTCTTCAAACTTGAAACATCTCCTGTTTAGATTGTTTACTTCCTGATATAGTGATATTTTTCAACCAACTACCAAGATCTCTAGGTCTGAACCAATAATTAATATTCCGTGATGGTGTGATAAAGAAGTTATAACTATCATTGTCAATTATTATTTTAACCAGGGCCCCTGTAAGGATTTCCGAGCCCCTTAAGGTACTTTAAATTATCTTTTTTTCATGATAGGTAAGTGCTTGAAATAAAGCAAATAACTGAACTTTAAAAGTCATATTTATTTGTAGACTAAAACTAAACAAAATGAAATAATAATAATAAATTATTGTTCACGCTTATTTTGAAGTATTTACTCAATTAATGGGGTACAGACACATAAATACTAGAAAAAAATAAAACATTATTCATGTCTGAACAGGAAAAATCAAGAAACTACCCCCTGACACATTCTTGCAAGTCTTGTAACATATGAATCAACAGTAACTGGATAATATATTAACAAAATTTCGTGTGCACTTATACCTAATCGTATTCAATTTCTCAACATTTATTTTAAAATTATTTTTGTAATTTTTTTTCAAATTTTTTTTGGGCCCTTGGTTTTGACGCCCCTAAAGGATGGCGCCCGTGTGCATTGCACATACGGTAGCGAGGGCCATGATTTTAACGAATTTGATTAAAATAATATCCAAATAGAAATAATTTGAAACTGATAATAAGAAAACAGACTCTTTTTCCTAAATATTCTAATTGTAACTCTATTATCGAGTCATACTACATCTGATTATTGTAAACATAGTACATAGTTGTCACATTTCACTATTTATGAATGAAATACCACACCGATATAATCTTTAAAGCGTTAAATAGAATGTACTTCTAAACAAATATGCACCTGTTACTCATTCACGGTCATATTTCATAAATTCTTTTATACCGATCCCCATAAAATATTGTTTCTAAACGTATACTACCTACGATATTGATAGTTTATTGCACGGCGTTTAATTTATAGCTACTACGTTCACAATTATTTCGTTTAATAATGCGTAGGCTGGATAATCTTCTACTTCCATGACATGCACTTTCTGTATGTGATTGGGACAAAGAAATTGCTCCTGGAGAATCCTATGAATAGTTGTTGGTATTACGTTGAATTTTGCTCTACATCCGGTATAGTTCGTTGACATTTGACACCTATTTTTGGTAGGAAACTTCCTAAATAATTACTTACTCGAATTTTCACGTCATCTACTCACTTGCATCAAGTCCCGGAACACCCTGTATGTAGGATATCCATAAAACAATGCGTTTCCAATCAAAAGGTGATTCTGGATGTTTGAAACGTGAAACTAAGGCTGATGAAATCATTTTTTAGGGGTTATTGGTTTAGGTAGGCTTAATTAACTCAACTTAACCTAACTTTTCAAAATTCTTATGATATGAAAGATTGTTTGAGCACATTTCCAGAGGTTGTAAAAAGTCATTATTAAAAAACCATTCACATATCGAATGATGAGGTGTGAACAAACTAATAACAACTAATATTGATTTAATCTGCCTCTTAATACAAAACCGACCAAATCGTGTGGAAAATTAAAATACGCCTTTTATAAAATCCAATTCCACGCTATACAATTGTATTCTTCTTTCATGAGTTCTACCCACCATCGGATTGAAATAATAAGTATGAAATTAAAAAACTTCGTGAAAAAATTGCAAATCATTGATACGGTAAATTCTTTTTTCGGTTGACCATGAGAAACATATGCAGCTGGAAGATTCGTAGATTAATTAGAACAAAAATATTTTTCGAGCTAAATTTTACGATCACTCTGTATTGTAAAACCTTCCTCACGAATTTTCTACAAATAAAATAATTTCTGATATATTTATTCAGGTTTCCTAATTTAAAATTCTGACCCTCATTCCTTTTGCCAAATGTTCAGCCCGGAATCGGGGATAACCCTTCATAAAAATGAACAATGCCATTGAGTTTTCCGGAAAATGAGCATCAACCCTGTTTCTAGTCCGTACATATCTCGATTAGTAAACGAGAAGAGCAAAGAAAGTGAACAGGAAAGGGCGGCTATTCTGCCCTTTGGTTTCTGCGACTTGCCAGATGGACAGCTCAT
Organism: Diorhabda carinulata; assembly: GCF_026250575.1. Taxonomy (NCBI): domain Eukaryota; kingdom Metazoa; phylum Arthropoda; class Insecta; order Coleoptera; family Chrysomelidae; genus Diorhabda; species Diorhabda carinulata. The sequence continues at coordinate 35,094,694 of NC_079461.1, read as the reverse complement.
TAAGGGGTGCACTAGTCGTGATGTAAAGACCAGCTGCACGATCTCGCACACTCCTACACATTAATACATACAACAGAAATTAAGATTATCGTACATATCATCGAACAATAAAATAATTATAATCAGAAAATTGAAATATCTATACTTCTATTTTTCAACTTCGTTCCTTCTCAAACTCATGCGAATCCGTACTTTCCATGCCATATATTTTTTTTTTCAGTTTTGTTCAAGTCTTTGGTCATTTTTATCAGGTCTGAACACTGTAGTAGTCGATGGAGTCAGATCCAGAGGATATGGTGGATGTTGAAGCATTACCAAGTTCAATTAATTGAATTTGACTACTGTTTGTATTATCTTATTGACACAGCCTGATATTTTGGTAAAATAAAAGTTTTTCCTTCTTCAATTGGTTACAATATTGTGAATTAATTGTCAGTTTATTCCAAAATTCAGTAGCCATTATTTTCTCTTTTTGCTGGGACTAGTCCACGCGTTAGCAGAAAGATTTCTTGTCTCTAAGATTACATTGAAAATATCAATCACCATGACCTTTGGCACATAGAGATGTCCACAAACGTCTCACTGGTGAGATAAATCATAAACTTGGTAGATGTTTTGACTACTTCGCCGTTCAAATTTCTTCATTTACATGCACAATTGAGGTTATGTTTATTAGCGAACCAGCGTCTTCAGAAAATATAAAATTTCACACTTCCAAGACGGGTAAGTTAATTCTGGTTATCAATAATTAATGTTTTATCTCGTACTGTATTTTCGAAAGCTTCTACATCAAAATATTCATTCGGGAAAAATGGAATGTTCACTTGAATATAATACCGGGTGAAGTCTGGAAACAGAACAGTTTATTATTTCGAGTTTATTGATAAAATGAATCCTTAAAATAATATACACCGACAAAAAGGAAAAATTAAAGACGACCACAGATTGAATTATTATGGAATTTAAAGTAGTATACAAGAGAAGAACGTCGCTATATCTTAACGGGCGTCTCGACAATAATAAATATGTCAAAGGAAACATGATACCGTCACATTAAAAGTAATTATAATAATATTTTAGCGGAATCGACGTCCGTTGTAAGTTAGCTATGATATAAGGTACATTGCAAACCTGTTTTCTTTCTTTTAACGATAGAAACGCATTACTATACTTAGAATTTATCATATTTTCCAAGTGTTTGTGATATAACAGGACCTGTATTATCTCTATGGTTTAATAGATACTGAAATCCTTTTTGTTTCAATTCATAACCTCAAAATATACTCAAAAAGCTCGGTTTTGAATTAAGTATTATATTCCTAATAATTCAGCACTTTAAATTCAATGACAACTAAATTATATAACAAATAATAAGTAGCGTGATATCAACGAACTTGAGTCATTGAATGTATCATCAGAAATCATCAACTATAAGATCTCAAGCGACCTAAACGTCAAAACATATCAAATAAGTAGATCAACTTGTATGTAAATTTCGGCAATACAAATTTAGTTCAACCATTTACCAATCGTGGCGCTAGTATAATAAAAATATGTTACTACTGTCAATGTCAATTATCGGGATGAATTTTTCCTGATGTGTGTTTTAAATGGGAAGAATTTCGTGAAATTGAATGCTCAACATCAAATTGTGTGTGAAAATCTTTTTTTGGAAATTCATCGGAATTCAATAGTCAAAATATCAAAATTGGAAAACGGAAGATTAACAAAGATCAGTTCAAGACATTGAGGAAGTTGTGTGTCCTCTTCTGAGAAAAGTAGCACCGAGCTGGAGCTGGAAATCAAAAAGAATTCGGAAGCGTATCGTATATTTAATTTAACCAAAAAATATTTGCAGTGTTGATACACAAAGTGATTTTTAAACGTTATGTGAAAAGAAAGCTTGTTATTACTCCCCATAAAAACTAACTATGAGGAAGTAGAAATTAATGCAAATAAAATGTAAAACACGTAAAGTTCATTACTCGGAAATTCTTATTTGAATTTGATCTCATATTCAAAATTGTTTTTAATTATTATGTCGGTTTCTGGAAATTTACAGTTAAAAGTTTATGCAAGGATTTTATCGCTGCGAAAACAAACGACAAAGTAACTGAAAGTAATTGAAAAAGAAATAATACAGATATTAAGAATCGTTGAAATAATAACTGAAAAAATACTGAAATTAGATGAGAACTAAATCGATAGAAGCGGGAATTTTAATACATCAACTAAAAGAAATGGAAAAAAATTGGATTCATCTCAATATTGATCGTGATTATAAGATTTAGAGTAATAATTTCACTCTAAATGGTTGAGTGCTACTACTTAGACTTGTCCAATAGTAAGTAGCTCGATAAACGACAACATGATAATCGTATAGTTTCATTTACAGCTTAGTAGATCTCTTAATAGATAAATATATATATAAAAATTTTATTGTCATCATTTTTTTACAAATGTGGGGCATTTTCAATTTTTCTTATCGTATAAAGTAGGTAAAAATCGAATTCAAAGATTGGATAATGATATGATCGGTTGAAATTTGCGTCCGCTTTATGGAAAAATAAAAAAACCATGTGAAAGTGCCGAAACTAATTAAAAATAGGTAAAGAAATAATAAAGAAATGAAAATAACTGTCATCAAGCAAAATTGAGGTTAAAGTTCTTAGTTAGGTCAGGTACTTTTCGAACCATCCTCGTAAATACAGTTCAATTGCGCGCTCCACTTTAAAATTATCATTTTCATAGTGAAAACATCAAATTTAGGAAAGAAGGAGAGTATCTTAATAATATTAAGTTTTTAATGAAAGAGGCTCAATAAAGAGTCTCAAATATTGAATTTTAAGTGAAAATCATAGTTTAGGGTTGCTACAGTTGTGAGATATTGCAACACTGATGTGAATATGTCAAATCTGACATTGCCATCATAAAGTTTGACATGGTGAACGTATTCAGATCTGAAGAAGAATATGTTGAGAAATAATAAAGCCACGTCCAATTATAAATATTTGTTTTTATTTGTGTACCTCAAAACTTAAGTACCCACCCTTGATTTTCATTAATTTTTCCATCAAAATAGACCATTAAGAAAAAATCGACAAGATTTGAGGTGTTTAATTATCTAAAATTTGTGTCGCCAGATTTCGGATTCACTTACAAACAAGCACAACAAAACAAAATTGAATGAAAATAAAGACAAAAACCATTTTATTAGTTCATATATAATTTTTTTTAAATCAATCCTAGCTGCTACTGCCGTATATTTTATAAATATTATAAAATACTTATATTTGGAAAGGAATTGCGATCACTAACAAGAAACGTCGTTCTTCCTCTAGATATTTTGCGATAGAGTATGTTTGAGTACAGAAAACAAACTCAAACATATCAATTCAGGGCCGGATTAAGATTTATAAGACCCGAGGCTAAAATAATGACGAGGCTCTTTTAAGGAATTTAAGAAATTGAAAAAATAATATCAATACGTTAGATTTGTGGTATCAACACATAATAACATACAGAATGTTTTCCAAATAGACTTGGGGATCGGGGCTATAGAATTTTATTCAAATTAATAATCGTATTCAACTTTTATTGTAAAATATTTGAAAATCACCTTGTATAAATAATTATTGTGATTACTCCAACAATAACAGCGACTTATATAATTCCTAGATGATTACCTAGTTCGCGTACCGAAGAATTGTCCAGAATGTGGAATCTGACAACCATATATGATTTTGCCGTTAAGCCGTTATAGAAAAGATCATTGGAAGTGTAGTAAATAAATCCGTTTTTAGATATGGATACAGTATTATGTTGTTTATGACTGCAAGTATGATGCAGGAAGAGATGATGCTGAGCGCACGCTCTCATTACTTTTTATTATTCTCGGAATTCATAAAATCCCATAAAATAAACGAGATAACGTTTTAGTTAGGAGGAATCAGTTGTACGATAATAATCATAAATTCGTATATATTGGTTTCATTTATCTGATCGACATTATTAAGAAAACGAGTTTTTTCCCATATTATTCACTACATTTAATTACAAAATGAATATTTTGTAAATGATTTTTTAGAATAAATTGTTCACGTTGAAGTGATCAACATTGGGGCGATTGGGGCAGAACTTTTACGATGTATTACAACGAAAAATAGACCAATGTATGATCAGTGGCAACGCAAGTTCTTAACTTAATATGGAAAATGTACATTTTCAAAAATTTTTACTTATACTTCTGTGGAACATTATAATAATTAGAGAAACAGAAATTTTCTACTTTGGATTTTAGTGAATTCCTTAATGATTCGTTCGTAATTTATCTGGTATATCTGCTTCAATAAATAAAACTGCTAATGCTGAAAGTCTTTCTTGATAGTATTTCTTAAATAATTTTCAATTAGTTTTAATTTTGAGAAACTCCTTTTAGCGGAAGCGGTACTTACAGTTATTGTTAACAAAATTCTATGCTAATATTTGGGTAAATTTCTTTCAAATCGTTCTCTATGATATATTAGAGACGATGTTTCACGTATTTAATTGGATTGGGTAAATTTGGGATCATATTTTGTAACTACTCATACAACTCATAAGGTCGGAAGCCACTGCTGTCATCTACTTGCAGAACTGTGTGTAAATCCTGACAGTTTTTCACTATTTCCTCTATTGGAATTTTTTTTAACATATTTAAGTCATAGAGAAAACCGAAATTGTCAAAATGTTGATTTAAAGACATAAATTTCACATCGGTTGATCGCTGCCTTCATAATCAAATAACGTTTTCTTTTTGGCTACTTTTATATTTTTAAAATCGTTTAGAAAATCATAACTGCTTTTCTCAACAAACTGACAAGCATTTTTTCAATCCAGTTTGTCGATATTCTTCGATCCAGTCACAAAATTTACGCAAATGTTCAATAGTAATACTTAAATGGACTTGTATAGATTGCCATAATTTGCTTATGGTATTAACAACCGTTAATATGTAATGATATGATAAATTCCAAACTAAATATTTCGTTTAAAACGAAATCATAATCACTCTGTGTGTCCGATTGTTCCTTTTGGTATTTAATCATCATCAAATTGCAATAATGCAGTCTTTACTACCTGGATTCTGCTTTCCCACCTTGTGTCTGATAAAGGCTTCATAGTTTGCTGGAACTTGAATTTTTTTACAGTCAATCAAAAGCTTACCTTTGATATTTACTACCTGTAAAATATGAACGAATAATATGTAGTAATTACGGAGATATTGGGATCCAAATATTTTATAATGACAAGATTATGTGGCTCACGCCTTACGCCGCCTCTGTGTATGACAAGCGGACTTCCTATACGAACTTAAAACTAAGATCTTCACTCTTATTTAATTGACAGTTTCGAGTTATCCAGATGAATATTCATCGCCACACCCAATAACAACTACTCCGAAGCGTGTTGTTGATTTCAGTTTCTTACTGGACTTACGTCAGAACAACGAAGAAACGGATAGTCCTAGAATATCTTAAGATGCATAAATGAATTAACGATATTTAACAGAACAGTTACTATCTTATATTCGATTTTTTAAGCATCGCTATTCAATTCTTTGCACCTCCAAATTATATTTTTTGTTGCACACCTCCGAAATTTTTACCAGTATATTTAGAATGAAAACTGTGGAAAATATCCTGCTCAAATTGACGATCTGGGTATCATATAATCATTAGTCTGTACCCACGATTATAATTCTTGAACTGATCCTAATCATATTTATTTGGATATTTATTATAGTCACTTGTAAACAAAACTACTGCCTATTTTTGAACCTAATTTACCTGTCATTTTAGATCTATTTCTAAATTTCATCAAGGATATTGAAATTAATATTTAGGTAGTATCATTAAAAAATTCTGTGGATGATGGACTTGCTTCCAAGACCTCTTCTATCACACTCACCATCATTAATTTAACGATTAATCGTGGTAATCTTTTTATTGATTATCGTACCAAAGAATTATTACCAGGAAATTGGATGAGAAATTCAATAACTTTGAATTATATGTGACTCGTAGTTATACCAGTGGATTTCTCTAAAGAAACCAAACGTATTTAGCTCATAGTTTATAAACCATTCTATATCTCACCTTTTTGGTTTTATAAATCTTTTCCTGGCAACTAGCTAGTAGCCATTAACTTAAGAAGAATTCATTTCCAATTAACTTGAATCCACGAAGTGAGAAATGATTTAGTTGAAGTGACAGAAAAGTTTTAGAACGATAATTCATAAAACTATTTTCGCCTCTAGAGACTTTTTGTCGGCACGGGATTTAACAATGATCCAAGGTCGTACAAGTGTCAAAGGAGCCTTATTAATGATATAACAGACATGCAACTCACACCAATATACTCTATTCTCAACTATAAATTATGTTTGTCCTCGCTCGCCATATGAGACCAAATATCCTACTATTATTTTTCTATTAATCAACACATTTTTTATCTAAGAACACGCAAGTTATACGTGTAAACGAGTAATAGTAGTGTGGACGAAAGACTCTCAAATTTTTGGTCAAAAAATGATTCAGATTAATTTCCAAAATCAAATTAATTATATCTTACTATGACCTTCCCGAAAACTAATAATTCTTGTCGATTCCCATAACGCTTTAAGGTGAACCAACAATGAATTTTTTTTTAAAATCGACGGTAAAACTTTGGACCTGGTTCCTTTTGTCAAGCCAAGTGAATTTCGATATGAATGTGTTGCTCACACTGTTTAATATTTATCAAACAAAATCTTCAATTGTTTCTTTGATGCCCATTTGCCCATTCTTAATAATATTTAGTTTGGTGAATCTTTGGTTTCATATTTATTTTTCGGAACAAAATCTTCGCTAAATTATGAGCGTTTTTTAAGGCAAAATTAAACAGCAATACTCGGAAATATATTAGAATTAGTACACATTGGTGTTTAATTTTGCCATTGGTTTAATCACTTCAAACCATTTTGACTAATAAAGCAATCTCACGATTCAAAATTAATCAATGTGAATCCCTTTCTTACATAACTAAAGGTTTTTCAAAAATAATTTTAAAATCCATATGTATGTTGTGGATCAGGATAATTGGGTCTAACTCATGGTTTCCATTCTATTTTGTAGTTTCCCTGATGATGGGAGAAACACTTCCCGAAAGCTGGGAATCGTCAGAAATACTTTTGAGAATATTTGGAATTGAGGTAAGCAGAATAGGTTATGAGTGAGTGATCCTGGCTCTAATTGCGATTAATGTTTCATTTTACTGCCGATTTCGAGAAAAATATTTTGAGCTTAGAAGTGTTGTTGTCTAATTCATTGCTACCTTACTGATTTAATTTAATAGCCATGATCGTTTTCACCTATTTTGTAAACATACAATTCTGTAGATATAACGAAAGCAATCGAAATTAATTACGATCTAAATTCAATGGTTCACTCAAAAGTAATCATATTTATTTGGAGACTCCAACAACGAGAAGAAAATAAGACTAAATACAAAAAGGAAACAAAAGATGTGATTACAGCTGAGTTCTATGAATTTCTAAACAGCTCAAAAATTGAATATCTCATCTGAGGTGGTCGGAGGCCATCCATGAATAACGTTACCCGTTAAAGCGTGGGAGGGGGTCTTCCGCGTTGAAACAACGTCGTTCTTAGTTAGGCTTTTTTGTGATTTTTAACTCACGAAACAATATTTTGTATCATACACAGCCACTAATCAACGTAAGCAATTACATAACTTCTTTGTGTAGATGATGACGATGATGACTATGATGCTGATTCGTTGGATGAAAAAGTGTTGACGCAACTAATGTTTCTGATATCAACAACCCAAACAAGAACGAAGAAGTAGCCGCTATGCCATAATTTAAAGGAGTGGACTCAAGATTTAAAACAGAAGAGAGCTAAAATGAAGAAGATTTAGATCTATTAATATTTTTATTATCGTTATCGTTAATATCGTTTTTTGTTCTGTTAATTGTTTGATTTGATGTTATTTTCATTTGAGAATAATTAAAATGAAAATAAAACTGATTTCATAACCGTTGTTTTCGTTCAATAATTTCTAAATGTAATTTGCAAAATATGTGACTTCACGCTAGTGTGACAGGGACATTCAGAGGGGTGAGAAATCGTGTGACGTAATTTATGGATTACCCCTTGATGGCTTGCCATTTCAAGGATAAATTAAAAACAATGTGTTGAAAGAAATTATTATTTTTTTTTGTCCTCTCTATTTATCCTAATTTCTGAGATCAATATATTCATTGAAATAGAGCAAACAATTCCCTCTACTATAAAGTATCCGATTATTAATGTTATCATAGCAAAATGATGGTTACGCTACTTAACAAGATTAACTAATTAAGATATAGCTCGTTGAGTTGGTTATTAGCCGCGATATGAACCTTCCTAGTGATGAAATATTACTGTTATGATTATAACAGCGTGTTATGTTGTGAAATTGATGGTAGTTTTGGTTTTTCAGTACTAGAATAATAAATAAATTTACGAGTAGGAAGCGTTATTAGGTAATAGAGTAAACACACGGAAAATTAATTGATTTTCTAAATGATATTCGAATATGATGAATTCGTTATTTGAATTAAGTGCGGAATTCATCAAAATTTATGACTGCATAGAAAATGAATTCTTGTATGTAATAAAAGGAAAGATTCCTTGATCAATAACAAACGACGTCATCTGAAAATTGTTCGTTCTGTACTCACTTACATATCGCAAGTTGCGTTTTGAGTGTTCCATGTAGTGAAAGTGATACTGCAAAACACTTTCAAAACGCTCTGGAGTAGACAACGTAAACTTAACCTTAAATGTGACTCTAGCCACTTCAATGTTGACAGTTGACAGTTTGACTTCGATGGTTTTGCATAACCTTACATTTTTAATTTTCTGAAATTATTTGTTTTATCCGAAGTTTTGTCTAAATTAATGAATGATGATGAAAAATGATTAATAAATTAATTTTGACATTGCAAATATAATTAAGTACATTATATTGTTCAATAAATAAAATCTTTATAATTCTCCATCATTTATTTCCTTTCTTCAGTGTAATTGAAAAAGTTTTGGATCTTATGCGTCGCGACGCGTCGTCTAAAAAATGTTGTGTACGCCGCGGCTGTAATACTACTTGGCAGCCTTGTAGGAAAACCAATTTCTTGTAGTATAAACTCACATTTCGAAATAATCTATTCGGTTTTTATCAGCTTTGTTTAAAGTCCTTGTTTCCTTTAAGTAGCTAAAATTTGGGTTTGATCGTTGAGTGATACACGGCGGAGGTATTCCATCACATGACTAATACGTCAACATTAATATTCGACATCCTTGCCTCCTATCCTGCTCCAAGGTTGTCGCTCCACCTTTTCTGGGTCGGCCGGTACTCCTTCGGCCCAATGGAGATTTGTCGCGCGCTATCTTGACCAGTCTGTTGTTATCCATACGATTTATTTGCTGATTTCTTTTTTTTTTTCTTGATAGAACCCATTCGTCGACGTCATCTATTCTGCACAATCTTTTGATGTTCTCACTTCTTTCTTTGACCAGTAGCTGATTTAGCATAACTCTGTTTATGAAAATATTAATATACTGGATGAATAAGCTACAAAACTTTTGCAGGATGCTTCGGATTTACTTTCAATAAAAAAATAATTCTCTATTTTATTAATCTATGAGGAAATTTATATTAAATCACCATTTTTCTTAGAATATCAGGTACCACACTATAAGCAACTGGTAAAAATCACACTGTATATTGTTAAATAAGGTATTTCGTACTGCCGTTTTGGTTTCCTCGGGTAGATACTCTGTTTTTAGTTTCAATCGAGGTGTCCAACCGAGTGGTGTTGTGAAAGCTGGATTATTCTCTTTCATTTTTTTCAATAGAACATTTTTATATTGAATATACTGTTTACATCACCACCAGGTAAAGGTAAAATAAAGGTAAGTTTACCTTCAGTCTCTGAAGACGATAACTTGGTTATAGAAACGCGCCTCAGACAGTAAGTAAGACACTTATGAATGAATGAATATGAATATCGCCAACGGTTCCAGAAATTCCAGCTTAGAACATTTTTAGAGATATTTGTATCATATTAGTTCTTAAAAGAAATGATTTCAACAATAAATACACGTCCAATCTAAAAGCAGTGAACAAAGCTCACGTCAAAGTCAACTTGTAGCACGTCTATTATATAGTTGTCTCTTTTTATTACTATAACTGTCAATCTAAACAAACTATTACGTATGTCTTGTAGTTGATCTTGTGAAGAAGACAATTTATCTCATATTATGTTTGATTTCTTTTGATAAAAGAAGATATTATGTAGAAAATACGTGTTTGATAAATCGTTATGTCACGTGATGATAGACCTCCACCGTTTTTACTATATCCAATATCCCAAAAGTCTCATATAATTCATGAAACGAATCTTTTTTTAATTGAAAGAAAAACATACTTCGGGAAAAATTATTTGAATTTGTTATAGTGTAATAATAGTCGTAACGCACTTGATGAATAATAAATATCTACGTGAGTTATGGCCTACATTAGATTATACACTTCTTATTCCATAATAATTGACTAAGAAATTTACAAAATTGATATTCATTCACTTACAGATTCCCAAATAATCTATTATTAAGCACCTTTTGATTCCAAATAAAAAAAGTTTTAGATTTTCTCTCCCTTTCTCGTAGTTTTTTAACACATACAATCCACAAACAACGTTTATTTTGCCAATTCTACCGTGAATTCTCCGCTGACCTCATATCACCCTTAACTATTCTTTTTATTGATCCCATCAGCAACGTGTTGTTCGGAAATAGCGCTCATCTCGGTCGAAGGCAATCAAACATAAAGTACTTTGTTCGACGAACCATATTCCAGAAATAATGACCTATCTCAAAATGTTACCTTTGCGTATATAAATCGTCCTTAGAGGGAAACAAGTCCGAGGGGCCATTCGTCTATAAGGATGAAAAATCCATTTTTGGAGGACTTATTGATATCACCCCTGAGGATCTCTCTGTAATATTCGATCCCGCAACTTATGATGGGACTTCGGCCAACACTTTAAAACACATCAGTCAAAAAGTTTTTTGAGACGGCTTCCTAAATAATATCTGACAGGAAGACCTACACTGATAAAATAGGAAACGTTGTAACATATAGTTTTAAATGGAATACACTTTAGTAAATTACATAGTTATAATGACTAGACGAATCTTGATACATCTGGTATTTTTTTAATTTTGATAATATAAATAGAAAGGCGAATGGTTTTTACCGAAATAGTTTATTAAAATACAAATAATAGAATGCTTTATATTCCAGCAAGAGTTCCAAATTGTCCAACAAATCAAAAGGGTTAATGTTTGGACAGCAGTTGGGTTAGCACATTCTTCCTGGTGATACATACCTGGATTTTTTATATAATTACTTATTGGAGATATTAGAAGATTTCTATTTTTTATGCACGATAGAGCTCCACCGCACTTTGATAGAAAGTACGGTAATTGGTTGAGTAATCATTGTCTGAATCGATGGATTGGTAGAGGTGCCGAAGCTCCGATTCATTGGCCTCCTAGATCATGCGATTTGGTCGTTTCTTAAAGAAAAAGTTTATGCTACAATAGTAAATTCAACGTCACTCCAATTACCGTTTACAAGATTAATGGATTCTTCTTTTCCTCTCTTTTTTTTTTCAAAATTTCGAATTGTATTTTTCCATTGATCGAAGCAACGCTGGAAGTCTTCTTTGGTGATAACTTTAAGGAGCTTATCGACCCAAATCGAATCATTTTCAAGGCAGATCTTTTTCTAATCTTTCTAACCTTCCAAGGAACTCTAAGCAGACCCGTTGACGCAAGAGCTTTTGGTCAGGAGTCAGATTTTTTGGAACTTTGGACAGACTTTTGTCATGTGTAATTCCTGGTATAAAATTTTTTCTAACTATTTCTTTACTGGGATTTATAGCCTAGGCAATCATCCGGATGCTCATTCGATTAATTGCACGCACAATTTGGTTGATTTTGGTCACTGTTTTAGGAGTTGAAACAGTCACAAGGCTACCTGGACTTTGGTCATCTTCAGTGCTCTATCGGCCATCACTAAAGCGCTAACATCACTTAAAAACACGCGCACGAGATAGAGAATTGTCTCCATAGACCTTTTGCAACAATTTATAGCACTCAGTTGGAGTTTTTTTTCAATTTAATGATAAATTTGAGATTGATACGTTGCTCTTGAAAAAACAAATTCGTTTCAAATGTATTTTGGGACGTGCATTTTATTGTTTATCTCTTTATTTCTGATGAACAATCATGCGTTTAATGAAGCAGTGATCATAATCATTATTTACAGTATGGCATAAATGTTAATGTTAATTAAACATTATTTGAGAACTGACAACGTTGCTCTCTTTTAAGTAATATCCTAAACATTTCTGAGCAAATCAGAGCTATTTCAACTGTTTTATCAGTGTATAAAATTCTGTCGCTTTGAATATTTGGTATTTTATAAAGTTTGAAGGCTCCCGGCGGGAAAAAGCTCAGATTTGGACAGTAGCTGAGTGCATTTCGTCCTCCAGGGAGTATATACCCTTACAGGACAAGTTATTGAATATTCTTGTCTATTCAGATCAGATCAGACCGATATCGATATCCGTTTTATGTGAAGAATATCCTCGTGTGCAAGGAATTATTTATGAGAAACTCGGTTCAATTCACAAATATTTATAGTAAAATGTATGTTTTTCTCGAATAAAGTTTCCCGAAGTGGAAACTGTGGAAAACCTTATATGAAATCAAATTGGAATATAACAAAGTGAAATATTTGAATAAAATAGATATGTTTAGATTCCTTGCGTAAAGTAGAAAACATAAAAACAATTTCTATTTACTTTATATTTCTCATAAAAATATTATGAATATGATGGCTTATTTCAATGATAGAATACCTCTAAAGTTGTTAATGTTGATTTAGAGGAATTTAATGTAATGGAACAATATTCAAGAAAGAATTACGAATGCTATGAATACATATTTTTAGTCTCAAACACAAAAATAAAAAAAGACCGTCCATAGAAGATGAACTTTGTATCAGTACTGGCAAGATTTCTTGCTACAGGTGATGTTGATTACAAAAAAGTGACGATGATACCACTGACGAAGACAATGACACAGTAGTCGAGAATCAAAAGTACCAGAAAAATGACCAGACATGTAGATATAATATAGATGGGTGATTCCATTATAACTGTGATATTCAATGTCCTGTATTGTTTTTTTGTACTAGTCATTAATTAATAATCAATTAATAAAAATTTTGTGTTAATTGAACAATTCTTAAGATATTTAAACATTATTTTTATACAATATAACTTGCCACTTAAAGAAAACTTATACTACATCACTTGAATGTCAGTACCGTGTCATGTCCATTCCTAGAATTTACCGATAAATTATTAATTTTTTTTGTCGTAACAAATGATTTAAACTAATTACCTTATAAATTCTAATGTTTATGATCAAACTGAGGAAAATTGATGCACTTGTTGTTTAATATCTTAAGTTACCATGTCAGTACCGTGGATAAATGAGTCAGTACCGTGGAACTCAAAATCCGACATTTGTGTCTTGCTCGTGATACTTTGAAGTTGTAGTAAATTCCTCTTAGAGTTTTATTTTTACAGTAAAATAGATGAATAATATGCATAAAAAAGTTAGAAAAGTTAAATTTTAAAATCTTGAAATTTTGAATACAAAAAATCACAGTTAGAACGGAATCACCCAGATGTTTCTGGAATTGTTATCTCTTTCATATTCGGCTACATTAATTTTTGTACGTTTATGAATTTCAACCCAGAATGGATCCTTAATCTAGTTGCAGAAGAAGGAGTATTTTTAATTTCAGTTATATTTCTCAAATTCAATAAATATAAAATAACATTTACTTATCAATTAATGTATTTTTAAAAATATATTTCCAAAGTAGATTTCCAACAAAATTGAGTAATGGAGAGCTACTGTATAGAGTTACTGCAATTTTAGAGAATATATCTGACAACGTTGCTTTTTCCTTTATTTACATCGACTTTAGAAATACTATTACGCATTCTGAACATATTTGAATCTGTTATGTTTACCAATGCAATAAACCTGTAGCTATATTAAGATATTGGCGGAAATACGATGAGTTCCAATCCAACGTAAAAGCGAAAAAACTAACGCTTAATCGCTGTTGTAATAATTCATGATTGGCATTATTCATTCATCTTAAAATAAAACAGAAGTTGAATAGAATTTTTTTTCTATACGTTTTACAAATTCGTTCAAAATTAACATCAACTATAAACTGCCGTAATTTAGAGATAAAAATATAGAGATACCAACATCAATATATTCAAAGTAATCACAATTTGAAGCCTCGTAAAAAGTTGTCTTCTTGAATGCGCTCTAAAAATTAATGAATTGCTACATCTTTCTTGAAACTTCGACCAAGTTTTTAAAGGTTATATGAAACATTAAGTAAAGGTTTTCTGATGCACCAGTTTGCTATAACTGCATGCATTTTGGATCTTGGATAATTCATTTGAAACAAATTTGAAATCATAGTAGATCAGAGCTATCACAAGTTCTCTTCAATAGCAGTTCTCAAAGATGGTAGTACAGAAGATGTCTTATAAGTTATATCGGTTTTCCAACGCTTAATTATAAAAATGTCGTATTTGAAAACATACGAAAGGTTCAAAATGAAATTCTACAATTTTTTGCATGTGAACGTTGGGTTAAAACCAATCTCTCTATTTGAAAATGCGTCGTGGCTAATTCGAGCTTCAGTTCCGAGGTATCTTGAAAAACGTACAGCCCTCGTAATATAACAAAGTTGGGATGAAATATTATGAGAGATACAATCATTAGCAGAAATATTTGTGGAATTTGTAAGCTAGATAATTAGGAAAAACATGATAGATCAGTAAAATTAAATAATTTGAAAATTAGAAAAAAGAGAATAGAAAAATACTTGATGGGAAAATGAAGATGATGATTGAATAGAAAGAAAAAAGATTCAAAAATCCAGCAGAAACTAAAAAGATTATGATTGAAACATAGAAAAATTAGAAAAAAATATAAATATAATGATAAAAAAGACTTTTTTCAAGAAATGGAATTTTACCTACAATGTGAAAATCATTAGATCAACCCCTAACTGAACTTTCTTTTTAACGGAAGGAGGTTGTAGGATTTAAACAATTTGAATAAATGAATTTTTGTTGGTAAAACTAAATATTTTAATGACTATTTTCCTCAAATGGAATTGACCACATTAATTTTTACCGATTTTCTCATAACATGGAGATTGATGATTCTATAAAAATCCAATAAAGAAAATGAAGATAAATTTCCCTTGAAATTCAATTAAATATTCGTGTCTCATAATTTTATCCGAAAGCAATTTATACATGTTTACAGTGAAGGCATATACAATAAAGGAAAACAATATAACCGAGTCAGGAAAGTCTCGGGTGGAATGTTAAAAGCAAACGGAACTTATACTAAGATTTAGGGGTGGATGTTGACGGTTCACGGTGAGAATAGGGAGACCTAAATTAGGCTCATTCTTAGTAGCTCTTGTTTTATTTTCATAGAGACGAGGAAAAGACAAAAGCACTAAATAGAAAAATTGTAAAATTACTCCAAAACTTTGCTACAACGTGTAGCAATTTAACTATCTCGTTTGATTTTTCATTTTTATTCAGAATCGTAGAAGATGTGCCGATTTTAGAAAAGTTTCTTATCCAGTTGAGCTTTACAGAAAAAATAGGGAAAGCTTTTGGCATTTATTAATTCTGATTAAACTTTTTTCACATCGATGCAAGTTATACCTAATAAATAACAATTTTGGTAGTACTACTGAACAAGTACTTATACATCCAACGCTTTAAACCCTTCGTTACGAATGCAGTGCTTCAGTCTCATCGCAAAAATCTCATTTTTGACAGTAGAGCAGTTAATTGGATAAAAACTTCACGTGAAACTAAGAAAACTTACAACTAGGACAAATTTATTGATGGAAGTGTATGGTAGTGGATGTTTACCCAGTGCAATGGTTTTCTAAACAGCCGAGAAGATGTTATAGACATGATCTACCGGAAATTATCAAAAAATCATAATAAAATCGAAAATATCTTCGTATGAACTAATGTTGTTTCACAGCAATGACTTTGTGGGTAATTATACCTTCGTCATGACATCAATCAAAACTTATGTATCGAGGCACAGTCTTCTTTTTTACCTTATTCACAATACTTTCCAAATAACATTGGCTACTCATAGGTTTAACATTTTTGAACGATTTCCCACGTTCGGGCGAATATACGAAGATGGTCCCAAAAATACCTGGTCTGGTGAAATTGTGGGTCCATCACTTCACACTTGAACCAATAGAACAATCAAAACAATGGACTGAAAAGAGAGATCCAGCTCTAAAGAAGACAATGACCATTCCATCTGCAGGTAAGGTCATGGGATCGGTTTTTTGGGATGCGCGTATTTAGAGAAAAGAAAAATTCTCAACGGTGATTATAATGCAACGTTTAAGCGAAGGAATCAGGCAAAAACGGCTCCATTTGTCTAAAAACAAACCTATCAAAACATCAGAGATCATAATTTGAGCGCTTGATGACAAATCTAGGCATAAATTAGATTTTTCCAAATTTCTTGAATATACAGAAAGATACACATAAACGTTATCTGGGTGATTCCGTTCTAACTGTGATTTTTTGTATTCAAAATTTTAAGATTTTAAAATTTAACTTTTCTAACTTTTTTATGCATATTATTCATCTATTTTACTGTAAAAATAAAACTCTAAGAGGAATTTACTACAACTTCAAAGTATCACGAGCAAGACACAAATGTCGAATTTTGAGTTCCACAGTACTGACTCATTTATCCACGGTACTGACATGGTAACTTAAGATATTAAACAACAAGTGCATCAATTTTCCTCAGTTTGATCATAAACATTAGAATTTATAAGGTAATTAGTTTAAATCATTTGTTACGACAAAAAAAATTAATAATTTATCGGTAAATTCTAGGAATGGACATGACACGGTACTGACATTCAAGTGATGTAGTATAAGTTTTCTTTAAGTGGCAAGTTATATTGTATAAAAATAATGTTTAAATATCTTAAGAATTATTCAATTAACACAAAATTTTTATTAAATGATTATTAATTAATGACTAGTACAAAAAAACAATACAGGACATTGAATATCACAGTTAGAACGGAATCACCCATCTATCAAATTGCCTTTTGATGCTTGAATAGGATAAAAAATCACCATTTTTATACTATTTTTCCAAATACAAGTTGAGTAGTTTTTTCGGTATCGAAAGCATTTGAATAAATAATCAATTAAAATTTTTTCTAGTCAGTAATACCAACATAATAGTAGTACCTATATTTTCACCTACAATAAATAAATTCTAAATTAATTAAATAATGTCTTGAGTAGTAATAAAACTTCGGTCGAGAACTAATTATTTTGAAACTAGCTGTATTTTTTATTTCTCCATTTTCTACACGGCAGACCATATATATTTGCATAATTTACCAAGAATGGAGTCCATTTTGTAATCCAGTCCGATAATTCATGTAACGCTGTTTAATTTTTGCTAGATGTAAATTTCCCCTTTATAATTTGTTACGTAAACGGCCTATAGTAGAAAAATCATGGTGGAACGCCATTTGAATATATGTTATTACATCATATAAACTCAGGACCGCATTATATTTTTTTGTGGTATTGACAAAAATAGATTCAAAAGAAAACTCAAAATTATGTCAACGCATAGGTGTCCAACAAGATCTACCAATCCTAAGCTTTTTTGCTTGTTTGTTATAACCTAACCAATTTATTCATTATAATATAATATGTCAAATTTTAGACGATTTCATATCAATTCTGTGAGCAATTCTCAGAGATTTTTCTTAATTAAATGTACTAGATGAATGAGGTAAACTGTTCATTTCATTATAGTCGGATATATTATCCTAAGAACACCAATATACAAGATATCCTTTTTTAAAAACCTTTAATTGAGTTAGTCAACAATCCCCCGTTAAAAATAACCTATACAAATGGAATTTTCTTGTACATCTAAGAAGGTTTTCACCAAAAGATATAGTGGATGTTTAAAATAATCCAAAGGAAAAATATTCATAGAATAACTCTACATCTCCTTGGCTTTCCATCCGATCTGCACCTACACCTTAAAATATATTTTGTTTCTTAGAGATTCGATTTGGTTTTCCATACTACATCTACCCCTAAAATATATTTTGTGCTCGGCTTCTGTTGCTCTACGTACTAAATACGTAGACTCATCCATACGACGCCTACCAGTTTAACATCGTTTCTGGATATTTGGACAAACCCACTTCTTAATTGACATGGTGATGAATCTCTTCGATTATTATTCTAGGCTGCATCTGATTTTTCAACCATCCATCCCTATGTAGTCGTTATCCTTCTTTTGTAAGGATTCCTCTTCACCTAGGATATCCTAGTGATCTTCGTTTATACTTCCACGTTAGCTTTGATGTAGCTTTCAGTGTATTCAAGATCGTTTGGCTATCTGAGAGAATAAATGTGTGAGATATACATTCAAATACTTACGAGGACACAAAATATTGAACAACTTTCCTAATTATATGCAGAACTTGCATTTTGGTTCAGAAATAACCAATGAGATGCATTTTGTGTTTGCCACAAATGGCGGTCTTTGTTTATCTTAACAAAGTCACGATAGTTTTGACTCTTCTCCTGTCTTCACTTATCAATTTTGCCGTTTTGTTTTTGATCTGGTAAATTTTTCCAACCTAGCCTAAAGTTGCAGTCCACGCATTTTTAGTAGTTAATGTTTTTGAAACAACGAATTGCATTGACGAAGATTATTTAATCATTTCGTGCTCAAAGTATTGGTCAAAGTGATGGTGCACTTTGACCGATACTCATGAAATTTGAGTGGCCTACTAACAAAAAGTGTTTTCGAAAGCTGTGGATTCAAAAAAGTGACGCTTAGATCTGGTCTTCTCCACTCCACTATAACCTCAGTACCTTTCAGCTTCAAAGAAAGCAGGAACTAAGGGACAAAGTGATTGTTACATCTAAACGAATATAATAACTATTTTCTTGCAAGTAGGATAATTTACAGTGAAATATAAATATGAAAAAGTCCATCCCTGATTATATGAATAAAGAAAATCATGGTGGAACGCCATTCAAGTCCGTGTTATTACACGAAATAAGCGTGAGATCTGATATGTTTGTCTGTAATATAGTATTTATGCTAGTGAGTGTGGTTGGTTCGTATATAATTTGTTAGAAATGAAAGCTTAAATTTATCATCGAGCTGACGGGGGGCCAGCAAAGCTTCCGCCAGCGTTCTCATATTGTATGCAAATCATACTAATATACATGCGGGACTCTAATTAATACAAAATTTTGTTCTACTTCGTTTGCTATACAAATAATTCAACTTTTACGTTTTGTTCCTCGGAATTGAACAAAGACCAAACTAGTAGTTGATTATAAAAAGTAAGAGATAATATTAAATATGAAAAACATTAAAATAATTAACAGCTAATGAGTTAGAGAAAACAGTTTATATAATAAGATCGTTGTACTACCTTTACCTACCTACTTTACGTTCAGAATCAGTTAAGGGTTCAATTATTTACAATGCAAAAAAACGCACAATCACTTGCCAATTGAAATCTAATCTATAACATCTTTTCCCGCATTCCGCAATAATTTGATGGCGTATGTGCAGAGTGCATTTATTTTATGGACTAATGTACTAATTATAACCTATTAATATTACCTATAATTTTGTTTTTCATTGTGGTTTTCTACTGTATATTTAAATATTATTTTTACAAGCTTTTGTCAACAAATTTCAACAATTTTTTGGCAATACAGCGTTTCTCCCTTTCTATTGTCGAATATCGGGATATTTTGCTTTGCACACCCCGTATAAACGTGAATTAGTAAATATCTTTACTGAATGTCGAAATCATCAGAGTTATTTAATGAGATAATAGTCGTATATAGACTCTGGTTCTATTCATAAATAAACACAACGCCAGCTGAAACTCGATTATTTACCTGAATAATATAGATCAAAGATGAATATTTTTGACACCTACTATCCATTATTACAAGAAACAGTGGTGTAGATTGGACGTTATCGGTGCGAAAGTTCATAAAAAAATTGTATTTTTTCAATATCTTAATCGGATTATTGTCCATTGTGTCTTAATACTAGAACTAGATTGATCAAACTTAGTAGACTGTTATCACCATCTTATCTACTGAAGATACGCGCCAACCCTTACTACCCAGTATTTTGCATTTTTCCATCGCATGATCAAAAAATTCTCGTTTCTTTATAGTGTTAAATATTTCTGAAAATTTTTTCATGCACTCAAAAACCTCGGTGTTTGTATCTCTATCTTTAAAATACGTCTATTAACCAATATCTCAAAAGCTTCCAAAGTTTTAGGCAGATTTTTTGTGTTTCTACGCCGTATAATAAGACAGGAACCGGTTCCCAGGTACACTACCGGTCAAAGTTTTTGCCCACTCCATAATCCATTCATTAAATTTCAAAATTTCTCTTCCATATTGTCAAACGGTGATCAAAACTGTGTTTTACAATTACTTCTTCGATGTTTATGATTTAGTTTATAAGTTTAGTCCCAGCTAGCACTTTAAGAAACAAGAACGTGCTACGATTTATGTTTTTTTTTTGGACCAATATATCTTTTTATCAAGTTCGTATAAGAATTGTTTGTGGTTCTCAATTTGTAAGTTTTAAAATTAGTGAAACGAAGGAACTATCGGTTGAATACCTCAACGTACCGTGGATTATGATTAGCCCCTGCGGTAGGAAACATTAAAGACGACCTCGGAGGCTATAAGATAAACGTATTGTATTGATTTGGAAACGTGATCGACGACAAACAGGCCCAGAGATAGCAGCTCAAATCAATGATCTGTCTTCTACAATGAAAAGGGGGTTGAAAAAAGAGTTTTTTGGTAGGATGCAATTGAAGAAACCTCTTTTAAGACGTTAATAAATATTGTAAAACATGGTAAAAGCTCGGTGATGGTTTGGGATGTTTTGGAGAAAGGGCTATTGGAAATCTGGTATATATCTATTGGTAAGCTTCTGATCGGCAGAAAATTCATCTTTCACCATGGTAACGATCCCAAGGATTCCTCGAAACTGTACGAGGAGTTATACCGTTATACCAGCATTAGTCTGACCCCAGCTTAGAAACAAAATGCCATAGAAAATTACGAAATGTTGGAATTACATGGAGTCCAATCTTCCTTCAACATGATTACGCTCTTTTGATTCGTGAATCTTTGGATTCTATTTTATATACATTTGCCTCAATCGGCATAAAATTCTTAATCCTTTCTGAACATTATGAATATGCTAGTAGACAAAACGTTTTGATATTATTCTTAACATGAAGAACGTCACAAGGCTGAAGGAACCTTCCAGATATGGTTTCAATTGAAAATTCAACGTGGGGTATTGCTAACCAAGGCTAGTACTTTGAAATAAATCAATTCAAATTTTTTCTCACTTGATTTTCACGTATTAGTTGTCTCCCCAGGGTCTATTGAAAACCAGTTTCAACATATTTGAAATATTGTGTGTTCATATTTGTTTAGCATTGAACACACTATAACCCGTTCGAAATGTGTTTAGTACAGAATTTTTTAATGAAAATTCAACTTATTTATTTTACTCTGGAATTTATATAATAAATCCTTCGAAATTATTTGTCGGGACGACCTTGATATGAAGTAAATTTATAAATTATAATGTCAAACTATTAATTTTATATCGAAAAGTGTATTTATTTAAAGAAAAACGATTATAATCAGTGTTATTAAGTGGATAAATACACAAGAGTAGAATATATAACACAAACATGAACTTGTTTAAATGTTTTATAAACATACAAAAACATATGGAATTCTGGATATCATCCGTGCCCGGAGATGAAATGATTATGCCGCTGCATTATTTATATCAACGCAAGAACTCTGATTTATGTTTTTTGACTAGTAAATGTTACACTAATCGCCAGATCAGTGCACCTACGGAAAATCAAATTATACCTTGAAAAAATAACTAAGCGGCGGATATTTTAAAACTTGGATAAATAGCCAGCAATCTTTTTTTCAAAAGTAAATAATAACAATAAGAAGAAACCAACAGGTTAGGGGTTTGCTATGCAAAAAAAAATTTCCGTATTATGAAGACTATTTTCTATAGGTTTAGAAAGGTTGTTTAGAAACAATTTTTAGAGTGTAAAATGTGCAGTTTTTCTTTTTTTCTATAGCTATGTTCCAACTAGTCTAAACACATGAATTCCTTATGGTAATTTGACTTATTGTACAGGGTGTTTCATGCACTATTTGTACTAAAAGCTCATCAAAAATAAAGTAACTGATTCTTGGAGATTCTAGAAAAAAAATTGACTCAATATATTCATTGATTATTAGAGAGCATCTTCTATAAAAAACTTAAACAAGCAGGTGAAATATATGGCAGAGAGTGTTATGAAAATAAGTGTTCTTTAATCGAAGTCATAAAATCGATAACGTTGACAAATTAGCTATCGAAAATAACGACACAACAAGGATCTCATTAACGGCTAAAATCATCATACAAACGTTACATTCGCCTTCTGTTTTGTAACATTAACAATTTGTCATTCTATATTGATAATTTCAAAATATTTGCATGGGCTGAATCGAATTTTATAATAAAGTCAATCAGCTTGACTTACTAGTAACAATTTATAATGTTTAATTCGATAAAAAGTAGGCAGGTGTGTATTTAAAACAGGACATACAAACACCAAGCGATTACTTTTAATTCTCAAGCTGAAAAAATCGCAGTAAGAAAATTCCACCGTCACTAAGAGAGGTTTAACGAATTATATAACTCTAAATGAACATTTTTTCTTCAATTGAGTTATTATATAATCTTTTCAATCAAATCAAGTTGTTTAAGAATAGAATTTCCATCTTTAAGTTTTAAACTTAATTTACGGATAGACTATCTGTATGTTCTTGCTCGTGAGTCGTTGTAGAATTATGTACACTTTATTTTGTTTAGTAAAGTATCGCTGATCCCTAGTAAAGTCGAGCAGAAAGTTAATGGTTACATCATCACATTCAAATACTTCTGCTGCTTTTTGTCCCACGTTTCTTATGATATGATTGTTCTAGAATCTCTTCACTTGCCTGTTGTCTACAGATTTTCAAATGGTTTGTAGAAATTTTCGCTATCATATAATTCATTATCTACACATGATGTCTTCAGTCTATTCTAATACTTTTGACGAATCCAACAACATCTTTCACTATTGTAAGTAGTATTTTCAACTCAGCTGTTCCAAGTCAACGTTTTATATCTGCTTTTTCGGTTCATATTTCTTCAACAACTGGTCCTTTACAGATTTTAAAATTCTCTCAATTCTGACATATATTAACTCCTTCAAATGATGTTGAAGATGCCTTTGTCACCGCTGAAATTCCAATTTCGCAACGACATATAATCGATAACAATCTTTTTTTCTACATCTTATCTCTCTAAAGGGGCATCAACACTGGAGCAACATTTTCCCACATAATACAACAAAAACTTGTTACAACATGTTGGTGCTGCGATTCAACGTAAGTTGTAGTATGTTGGATAAATCAGTTTTTGGCGGTAAAGATCAAAAGATAATGTGAAACATTTGTCAACATTGCTTCGATGTAGACGGATTGTTGCGAGTTGAGACTTGTTGAGACTGCCGCGTTATGGCGTGGAGGTATAGCCTTTCAATTTTTTGCAACAAAAATTCCATATCTGAACTACTCAATTTTTGAGGCACCCATCGGTTCGAAGTTCTAATAAAACGTAATCTTTCTTTAAATCCTAATTTCTTCAAACTTGGACGGACACAACATTTACGCTTCCGTTTTCGTGAATCACCACACAAAATTAGAAAGCAGCCGGTAGCAGTTAATAAGTCTTCCTTCATCATGTCACAACACTACAGCAGTGTGGACAAAATGTTGTACTCAACTGAATTTGAGATTCGACAAGTACAAACATTCATTAACATTGTTGCACTACAGAGGACAGTTTTTTTTATGTCAGTGTTTAATGAATTTAAACATTTAGCAGCCTGTTGCAACATAAAATTGCTACAAGTTGCCACATGTTGCTCCAGTGTGGACGTTCCTTCAGAATATGATCAATTTTCCAAGTTTATTTACATTTAAAAGTTATTTCTCTGTTGTAGCCAGGTATTCTCTGTGGTATTTTCGAGAACAGTTTTTTTTATGTCAATGTTTAATGAATTTAAACATTTGGCAGCCTGCTGCAACATAAAATTGCTACAAGTTGCCACATGTTGCTCCAGTGTGGACGTTCCTTCAGAATATGATCCATTTTCCAAGTTTATTTACATTTAAAAGTTATTTCTCTGTTGTAGCCAGGTATTCTCTGTGGTATTTTCGAGGACAGTTTTTTTATGTCAATGTTTAATGAATTTAAACATTTGGCAGCCTGTTGCAACATAAAATTGCTACAAGTTGCCACATGTTGCTTCAGTGTGGACGTTCCTTCAGAATATGATCAATTTTGCTCAAGTTTATTTACATTTACAAGTTATTTCTCTGTTGTAGCCAGGTATTCTCTGTAGTATTTTCATCTGAGCTGTTCCGAACTGGTGATTTTTCATTGTTATCACGGCTCTTGTTTGTGTAATACCACCAATAAACTTTCTTCCGCGAAAATTAATTCCATCGGGAAAATTTAGTATAAAACAAGTAAATCAACCATTAGATTTTGAGTTTATCAACTATATAGTTTGCTCTATTTGTATGTATGATTGGGGATACATACTGGGGGGCTTTGGAGAGGAGTTCAGGACAGCATACACACCACGTTCAGTACGACGTTTGACGAGCTTTGGTGGAATGAGCGTAATTTTAGATAGGTCTAAAATCGACGTCAAAATCGAGATTAAGAAAAAAATTCATTCTAGAAGCAGGGATGTTAAATATTTTTTTCGGAATACAGAATAAGTTTTGAAAGAAAAATGTTGTAGAAAGCATATCTTTATATCAAGTTTTTTTCGAAAAATATTTTTCTAATATATATTCTCACTTAGTAAGTGCTAATACATAAATTTTTCCATCAGCAAATAGTCGAGGACGCCAATAAACGACAGTACGGATACATATTCAGTAACCCAATTTTCCGGAAAATTGTTTATTTATTATTTCTTCAAAATTTTGGCTTATTTTATCCGTATTCGTCATCAAAATATTTGCAAAAATTGAACATAAATCGACGTTCTGAAGATCGAGTTGAAAAAAATCAGTTATGTACTATCCTGATAATCCTTGTTTGTTCTCTAGGACTCTTCTTTACTAGATTTAGCAAGGATAAATGCTTTGCCAATGAACGTCCATAGTTTGAAGAACATTTATTTGATAATTTCAAGTTTTTTCCGTTTGTATTTATCGCATTCCAAAATATATTAACTATTAATATACCAAGTACTGGATTCTCAAAATTTTTGCCTATTTTGCTGTCTTGGTTAAACATTGCCCTCAAATTTTCTTATCGAATTCTTTATCTATTTATTCTATTATTCTATTACTATATCTTTGAAATTCTTAGTTTTCATTCATATTATGTGTATTTTTCTTGTCTCATCTTTGTATTCGGATGACGAAATGTGTGTGATATCCTTTCGGAGTTTTTCAAAGTACTTAACAGTGCATTTGAAATGAATATCTATCGGAAAGTATACTCCCCCGTATTAGTCAGGGAAGTTAATCAATTACTCAGTTAGGCGGATGCATCAGGTATACCCGAGGCGTTGGCGGGTGATAGTAAGGTGGTTCTGGTCCGAAAATGATAAAGTGCTAATTCTTTTTAACCGACCGAATCATTCCACCTGTACCTCAAGGCTGTGAATTTGGTTTTTAAACGATGTAATGCATACGACAGGCGGTTTCCCACCCACTCAAATAATATCAGGACGGACTCAAATATTCGTATAAAAATTGATTTCGAAAACATGTTATTGAATTGATATCCTTATAGAAATTAATATGACTAACTGACTAAAAGGGAAAAAAATATATTTAAACGGTCCTTGTTCTGTTTATAAAGCAGGTGTCTTATTAACCTCAACGTGCTTGCGTTATGACTTATGCTAATCGAAGTATATATGTTAATGTGGCCGTAAATCTTTCCTGAGGCGTTAAGGTCTTTCTGTAAGAGTCACGATTAGGATTTCTTCAAACACCGACATCCGTTTAAAAATATACCGGAACACGGTTACGTATAACAGCAGCGGGTGGTTATATTTATGAATGTCTCGAAAAGAAACTTGATTATAATTATGAATAAAGGAAATATTTCTCAAATATCTACATCACTGTATGAACGTGTATTAAGAAAACGAGCTTCGTTGATTTCCACCAACGTTGTCGTTGGGTTTTTCCTAATTTTTTTATGTGCGGCCGGTGAATAAATAGGATTTGGTTGGAGTGGACGTTGCTGCCCTTATGTGCACCCATTAGCGAATACAAATGGCAAAGCTCTCACTACATGATTCACACATTCCTAAAGAAGCTCTTGATAATCCGCATTATCCCTTCAAAAACTCCCAACATATATTATACACCTCCGCGTTCCATTTAAACTTATTTCTATTCTATTTGTGTTTTCATGGAGATTTTCAAGTGAATTTCCAAACTGAAGCTCTAAAACTAGAACACGTGAAATTAGTAGCAATATTGTGAACTTTCCTACTCAATAATTTGGTAAATTATTGAAGACAACGACGACGACGACGACGACGACGAGGATAAATACATTTTGAAAATTCATTGTTATTCGGAAAGAAAATGTCAAAGATTCTAGTAAGTTGAAATAGCTATTATCTGATATTGTAATGATAAAAATTAAAATGTAGTTTTGTAAACCAAGCTTACGTAAAAGCTTGAAGGCAGTTATCTTTCAAAATTAACTCAAAAATTTGTAGATTACTTTATCTATCTCATCTTCCAATCGGAAACGTTGACCAGGTAAATGTTTCTTTAGATTGAAGAATAACCAGGCCCAAATCAGTTGCATATGGTGGATATTCAATAACTGTTAGTTCATTTATATTTTCATGGCAAATTTCTTTATTCTGTGGTAGCAGCCACTACATAAGGATGTTTTTCTTCTTCTTAATATCTCAATATATGATGAACATAAATTGTAAATAACAAGATGAAAATACAAATGAAATAAACTTCAAAGAGTGGATGCAAGAAAAGGTAACAACTATAAGAAAATCTATATGAACTACAGAATTAGTTTTAAAAGAAAAATGTTGTAGAAAGCATATCTTTATATCAAGTTTTTTTCGAACAATAATTCATTTTTTATTTAAACAAGTAGAAGTGTTTTTTCTAATATATATTCTCATTTCTAACTAAGCGCTAATACATGAGCTATTCCATCAGCAAATAGTCGTCGACGTTCTGAAATTCATGAAGATCAAGTTCAAAAAATCAGTTATGTACTTTCCTGATAATCCTGGCTTATTAGACTTTAGTTTAAAGAACATTTATTCAATATGAGACACAAGATTATATTGAAACAAAGATATATGGAAATGGAAGTAGAAATTAATGTCTACAATAAAACAAAAATGAGAAAAAATAAGACCAAAACCAACAATAAGAAACATAGAGAAGTTAATTTTTTATAGACATTTTTCTATAATAAAAAAAAGGAGATTGAAGCAAGTGATGATATTGACGGAAATGAAGTAGATGAAGGAGATAGATCAAATAAGCGGAAGGATATAGTAAAGGAAAACGCTAGATTTAATGGAAATATTGGTAGAAGACATGAAAGAATTAAAATACTGGATACAAAATGAACTGTAATCAGAATTCTCTTTCTTTAATAGGTTTATCGGCTATTCCTTCATCGATATCTTTCCTTATTCCGGCTCTATGCTGTGGTCGACCTCTATTCTGTGTTCCAATTGGATATTTATCACCATCGTTATTTTTACCAGTCTATCCTCTATCATTCGACTAAGATCTAATAGTGTTTTTTCCAAGATCCGCCTGAAGATTTTCCATTTCAGTGTCTCTGCGTTTTTGATGTTTCTAGCCTCGTTTCTGTTGTAACGGTCTGATTCCTGCTTTTGTTTTTTGTCTTAGGTTCTTTTTTCGTCGTACAGCGTTCTCATCTGAGACTTGGAAATATACTTAAGCTATACAGAGCGAAACAAAAATTATAAAAAAACAATTAGTTCATTAAACGTAAATATATATATATATATATATATATATATATATATATATATATATATATATATATATATATATATATATATGTAGATGTAGATACATATGGTATTTCCGAAATTAGCGAATAATAATTACAGTTCATCAATCTAGTAACTGACAAGATGGCGACGAGACCGGAAGGGCAGTCTACGTAGTGTGTGGGAGTGCGTCACTAACTACAACTTGATTGTTATCATCAAAAAGCATAGCCACGTTTCTCGAACGGATAATAATTTCAGCAGCTGTTGAATATGTTAACCTTAATGTAGTAGTACGCTATCTCTAATTGCTGACATCTACTTAATAATACTGAGTTTTAATAAAGCTCGTAGCCTGACCGCGGTTCGAGCATGATCGTTTGTTTTGACAGCTCCGATGTATAAGAATGATAAAGAATAAAGAATAATTAGGTGTAGTTTAACAAGTTTATACGTTTCGTGAATATGCACGTACGTCTTCTATGCCATTGTTGGCAAATGTTGCAGAAAGACTTCTAGCATAACATGGTTTACTTTGGATATACTTTAATGAAATTTATAAATAAAAGTCACTGAAAAAGTTGGACTGAGATATTTATTTGAGTCAATGATTCCCCAGGTGTGCCCCCAAGAGTCCACGGGAAGTTCTACAACAGTTCTGTACTTGAATTTGAATCTATAATTAGATCAGATGTTTATGACGTGTTGAAGTATTATGATATGAATGTATCAACTAAAACAAGTAAAAATCATTTTGAAATGGTTTACGAGGAAAAAAGCTTGGCAACATTCATACAAACGATTAATGAAATTAAACTTCACTTTCAGTTCCTGAAGACGATAACTTGGTTAACGAAACGCGCGTCAGACAACGTAATTGTGAGTGTTGGTTTAGTGGTAGTGTGCTTAGAGTAAATATCACTAACAGTTCCAGAAATTCCAGCTAAAATGTAAAGATTGATGAAGGTTTGTTGCTTTTGTGTTCGAGCCCCAATTAGACTTTTATTATATTCATTACAAAAGTTCCAGTTTTTTTTCCTTTACTTTCAAAAACTTCATCAGCTGTTGAATGATATTGAACGGAAAAGTTTAGGCTTAGTAGGGTCTTTGTCGGGAATAAGAAGCGTTGTTCCAGGTATGAGAAGTCCAGACAGGCGTTGAATGGGTTATACAACTGATGAAACTTCTTAATGTCCGTTCCGTCTCCCAGCTCTACAAATCGATTTCGACAGCAAAAATCTTTAGGAAATTGGGATTGTCTGTTGGGGTAAAGATAGGTGGAAGGATATTTTTCCAAACAAAGCGTATGAAGTATCTCGTCTCCATGTGTTTTTAATTTTTTTCATACCTCGTACATACTTTTTTTATTTGGTACCCATTTGTTGATGTTTTGCTGTTTCCTGGTAGATTTTGTATTTTCAAACAATTCAGATATTTCCATTTCTCTTAAACTAATATATAGACAGAAAAAAATGGTTTAAATTCTTATTTAATTAGTGTTTGCGATGAATAAAATATTATCCTGCTTCTGTTTCGATTTTTTGTAGTATTCGTTTTAATAATTAGTAGCGATCAGTCCTTCAACGTATTCTAAGTGATTTCAAAAGACCGACTTCTGGGGTAACCTGAATCTGATCTATAGATTTTCATTTTAACGAGGACCAACAGTGTTCACACTTCATCGTCAACAGGGGTCTTAAGAATCGCGAAATCATAGATCTAAATAAGCTTGTGTCTTCGAATGCATGATTTTGAGACAAGGATTAGGAGGTAGAAGCTAGGATCTAGAAGTTCAGGAAGTAATAGAGAGCCATATGTCATATCCAGCTTTTAAAACACTACGGTGGGAACATAAGGATATCAACATAGATGGGGAAAGGCTACATCACCTACGGTTTGCAGATGACTTTATCCAAACAACTGATGAATTAGACGAGGCAAAAAATATGATAAAAGATTTGCAAATCGCAACAAGGAAAGTTGGTCTAAAAATAAATTTCAATAAAACCAAGATGATGACAAATTTAGTTCCTAGCCAGCCAATAAATGAGGACAACTAAGATATTCAGATGGTGGAGAGTTATATATATATCTGGGACATGACATAAAAATTACTAGAGACAACCAAACAACAGAACTGTCTAGAAGAACGACAGTAGGATGGGCTTCGTTTGGTAAATTGCGAGATGTGTTTAAAGGAGAGCCAATCGGCCTTAAAGAAAAGCCTTTAAACAATGCGTCCTCCCAGTCCTGACTTATAACGCGGAGACCCTTACATTAACTAGAAGATCAATACTTAACTTGCAAATTACACAGCGTAAAATGGAAAGGTCTATACTCAGCATCACTATGAAGGATGGGAATGACGAATTGCGCAGATGATCTGGAGTTAAAGATATCATAGACCAAATACTCAGACAAAAATGGCGGTGGGCAGGACATGTTGCAAGGATACAAGATAACCGATGGACAACAAGAATTCTAGATTGGAGATCGAGAACAGACAGACCATATCCAGGAAGACCCCCTAGGAGATGGACTGACGATATTAAAAGAATACGGACAAATTGGGTAGCAACCGCTCAGAGCAGAGAAAACTGGGAGCATTTGTAAGGAGGATAAGGCTGAATGATGATGATGATGTCATATCAGACTTTTATATCCTACACAATATTAGAGGACAAAGTAGATCTTGATGCATTGAACTAATTCAAAATATTAACATGTTACGATACAGATACAATATAAATACTATCAGGTCCGTATCAAGAATCAGATATTTCGCAATTGTAATTATTGCATTGGCATTTGGTGCTTTATATTGATCTAATGTTAGAATACATCCTATGACGAAAACTTAGTATTACTACGCCTCCTTTTTGTCCTTTTTTGTCTCCTTATTTCGAATATGATACCTGTTGCTGTTACATTAGATATATATGTTAGTGATTGTCGAAGGTTAGATTCGATTGAACAGAAAAAAAATAATATAAAACCATGTATTCCATTTGTTAAATTGAAATTTCACATTCCATTTATTGAATACATTTTCTGTGACAGGGACGTCGAGTTCCAAGCAATATTGGGTTATTAAATCATATCACATGTCCAATAATTCTTGAACTCTTAGTAATAATACATCAATCTGTCCATAAACTGATATGCGGCCTTACTGAATTGATTAATGTGCAATCTATCAAAGATATATACTCCCCTTGGTAGTTATTATTAATCATATTCACTGTAGAGTAAAGTAGAAAGGTTTTTTTGGAATATTCAGTTAGTTGTTTACGAATTTGTTCGATTATTGTTGATTTTGTCAAATTCCAATATCAATTTGTTAACTGGAATGCAGATAAAGTTTGAAACTTTAACGACGTGAAATTCTTCAGTAATATTTCATCAACGCGTACAGTGACAGGTCCGTACCCTCTAAGGTAGTAGATTTTCTCCTGCAAAACACCGCAGAACAACCCGATCTCAAACTAATTAAAGTTCTGGCTCGCTCGTGGTGCATAACCGACGAAGCAAACATATAAATTACTTTTAATTGCAACAATTTTATAATTTGTACTTTCCGAGTCTTGATTAATTAACTAAAAAGATTAATGGCTACTGTAAATTATTAGGTACATACCGAAAAATAAATAACCTTAGAACGTTTCCCTACAATTTATTTATGAAAATAACAAGGAGCGAAATATTACGAGATCTTTGAATTTACAATATGGAAAATGGATAGGAATGTGAAGCAGATTCTACTTTGTCTTTCAAAATATCAACTATTTATCCTGTACTTGATGTATATTTCCTAAAAAATTGGAAATGGTTAGTTTAGTCAGATTGTACGTAATGCAGACCATGAGTTCTTATCCACACATAGTTAATTAAGTGCGTTCGTAAAAATCTTTATGCATGCGTCAGTGACAAGTCTAAACAAGCTCTAGACAAAGTTTCAACTGCTGCGATCCATTTTATTTCAGTAGAGCCCTCTCTAGAGCAAACCACTCAAAGAATTTATAAAATAAATGTTATATTGAACAAATCGCGAGTGTAGGTGAATTAGAAACTACAATTAAGGACTAGAAGGAATTAAAGTGAAAAAATGAGCAAAAACGCGAATCTAGTGATGTGTAGTGATAACTAGATGAAAATAGTCATATCAAATGTCGGTGATTCCCCGGGTGTACCTCTAGAAGTCCACAGGAAGTTCTACAACAGGACTGTACTCGAATTTGAATATTGTCCCATCAAAAGTGCCAAAAAAGCTCGAGGTGTCTGATATAAAAAGCTTTTTTCAATCAAATTTGTTTTTTTTTTCATTACAGTAAACTAAATTTCTGATATTTGTTCTAAAAGAAACATTCTATGATTCGATATTTTGAATACAAAACCGTATAGAACGAATTTCATATATAAAATGAATTGGACTCATATTTGAGGTAATTAAATATCCTTTGTTTTGAGAAATGTCTCAAATGGAGTCTTTTGAACGAAACAAGGATTAACACAAAGCATAATGAAATTTGTTTAGGTGACATCATTTTTCCAGTTGATTCGCTGGGGACGAGGATCATTAGAAGATGACCCACGTGCGGGAGGTCCTGCGACTACTCCAAAAACAAAAATGGAACTTTCCATCTAGAATAAATTTTTCGGATTTTAAAAAATTCTAAAAATAACGTCTGATATTGGTTTAAAATTGGTGAATATGTTCTGCAGCTGTTAGCTTACGTACTAGCAATGTGGAAGTAACAAGAAGTTACCGCAATGATATTTAAAACACGAAGGAAGTTTTATTTAGATTTATTTTTTGATTTATTTAAAGCGTTAATCTAGTTTCTACTATCAAATTACTACTATTAAACCTGGGTAAACCATGCCTAACCATATGAGTGACAAAAAAAAAACTTCAATGTCGCCTTACATATTTAATTTTTTTCGAAATCGCTCAGATACAAAAGTATTTGAAATAGGTCATATGTGCAGGTTCATTTCTTCAAAAATCTAAATGCAAATCTTATTTTTTCTCTGTTATTTATTTTAATGGTAAAAAAACAGTTTAAAGGCTGTAAGTTGGTTGACGTTCGACAGTTCAGATTCTGAATAAAGCCTTCAGCAATAGTGAAACTTTTCCTTCCTGTTGTTGCTTTAATCATCAGTATTTGTAGATCTAGCGTGATCTAGCTGTCGGAGCCTCTGGTGGTTAATTCATTTACTACAAGTTACCTCAAAGTCTAGGCACTAAATTGTGATTTCACTGAAGATTTCTATCGACCAATCGGCACCTATTTCGCATGAAAAATATTTAAACTTAATCCCTCCAAGTATTTAAGTAGTTTTCTATGTTTTTATTAAAAGCGTCAATCAAAAAATGATTATTATTACTCATTGTTAAAATTATAAATTAAAAAAATGAAAACCGTCACCTGTTTTTAATATTGAAGTAAACAAATAAACTGGGTTTTAAGATAATAATAATAACGGACGTTTTAACATAGAATAGACCATTAAGTATGGTTCTCATGTATTGCTTTGCATATTAGAGCGATTATTAGAAATGTCCATATTCGGTTCAACCAAGCAAATCGTGTCTTTGACTATGACATGATATTTACATTTAGTAACAACAAATATAGGAAGCACAGGTATGCGATTTCGCAAATACAATCAGGTGTATTAATATGTCTTACACGAATCATAACTTACTATCGAGAATGTTACTTTCTCGAGCATTACGGAATCATTATATTATTATCAACGGCTAGATTTCTATTTTATTGACGTTATTTGATGGAACATTCCAGTTTTGGTTTAAATATACAGAGGGAGGCATAAGTTAGTGTTGTAGCTGTTAGTTAAGAGCTTCAAATTCTTCTTCAATTGCAGTTCGGAGATGGGGAAAAGTGCGTGGTCCTCATTCAAAAACCTACAGTTGAAATAATCACAGGGTGTATAGTTAATATTTTATCTTCTTGGACTCGTGGTTTTTACCTTGATTTATCAACTTCTAACCTTTTTTCTTGATACAAATATTATTATATGGGGCTGAAATTAGCAGCCCACAATTTATTCCATATCAAAACTTATTTTCAAAAGTTTATGTTCGATTTAATAATCATCCAGCTTCTACATTCCATTTTTTTCTAACAATATTTCATGAAGGGTAAATTAAGAAGCAACGCGTTTAAACTGAATATCAAAAATAGTTAATAAATACTGAAATTTAATTTTTCTGATACATGTATGGATGTATATACATCAGAAATTTCATAATTCAATCTGTTTATTTTGTCCAGACTATTCAAAATAGCATACAGCAGTGAAAAGCGATTTTCTAAACGTTTAAATCACACTCAAACAAGATATAAAGTTGAAATATGTGTTTAATTCATAATGCCGCAAATAAAATGATCAAAGATTCCCCGGATATAAATATTCCTACTTTCAAGTTGTACCGTTTCACTTTTAATTTAAAACTCAATATATCACCGCCAATGCAGGTCCATTTTCCGTTAATTTATTAAAGAACATCATGAACAGTATGAGCGGCCAATATTTCTATCTCGGCCGTTTCTAGATACATCTAGAGATGGAATATTCGAGTGCTGTATACTGAACGCTTCAAAATTTCCAAATGACTAATACACTGAAAAAAATGTACGCTTAGGTATCATAAATTATCAATTACCTGACCCTCATCCAACCATACTTTACACGGAACTTGAAAATTCGAAAATAAAAACGAAAAAGTTTCATCGAAACCGGGTCTATCATATCCAAGTAAAAATATTTTTTGAATATTTATAATTGTGTGAGAGACTTTTGAATATTGATTTAGAAATGCATCATATTTAAAATTTTCTATTATCACCTTTTTTTGATAGAAAAAAATGAAACGCTTAGAATTCTATAATATCACAGTTTCATGTGATTGAAAAAACTACAAAGAATTAAATTAATATTTGGTGTAGCCTTTTCCATGATAAAATTCTGCAACTCATATAATTTAACCATATTTCAATACATTTAAAAAATATACTTCCTAGTTCTTGGCTAGCCTTTTGAGAACCAATTGCTTGGCTATTATTATACGGGCATGATACCATAAGTACCTGGCCAGATGTAGAGATGGCGGTAGTTACTTGTTGGAAGACGCCACGTTGTTTAGTATTTGTTTGGCAGCCATCAATAATGAATTTGTAAACATGGAAAAAATTTGTCATCCTCATGTAATACAATACTTTTATTAGAAAGGCTTTAGTCCAACCAATACATCTGCGAAAACCAGCAACGCAGTGATCGACCAAATGAAGTGACGACTCCAGAAATGTTGAAGAAAATCCACGATGGATAAATCAAATCAAGACAATGCACCAGCCCGTATTTCGCATTTTCGTTATTGCAATGACCAAAATTAATGAATTAGAGTTTGAATTGCTACCTCGGATCATTTTCTATTCCCAGACTTGAAAAAATTGCTCGGATTTCAAAGATTTTCCAGCAATGAATGGGTGATGTCGGATCTTGGCTATTTTGAGAAGTTTGATGATTCTTATTATAAAAAAAGGTATCGAACTTATTAAACATCGCTGGGAAACGTGTATGGAGTTGAAAGGAGATAACGTTAAAATTTTTGTGTTTTATTTGTTAGGCCAGGTACTTCCGGAACCATCCTCGTATTATCCCAGCTTCTACTGAAGAAGCCGCGTGCATTAGTTCCTTACAAATCAAAATAACGTTACGTTTCTTTGTAAATCCCATTCATGATAAGTTATCAATATTAAACCTCTACAGAAAACCAATTTTTTCAGTGTGGAAACTGTTATAAGGTGGTTTTAAAGTTTCAGAATCTTCTCTGCCTCTACATTTCCTATATTTACTAAGGATAAGTAAAAGCAGAACGATTGAGTTTTCAGCATGAAGCTACCCTTGAGAATTGTAACCTATTTATCTGTTCTCCATTTTGATACTACGTATAATTCAATTTTTTCTTCCACATATTTTGTTTTCGTGTATGAGATATTCTTCTCGAGTAATTAACTAATTGAATTTATTATATAATCAATGCTTCATCGATTCCACTATTTCTGAAGTAGCAGTTGTATTATTTGGAATCAAAGTTCTTTACGCAACTGTTGGGTAAACATAACCTCAAAGTGATTAATATGTTATTACCGCTTGTTGGAGATTAAAGCTATTCAAACATGAATGAAGTTTGATATTAGTGCCAGGCAACGGAATATCACACATTTTCGTATAAGTTCTCGATTACTTAGCAACTCTAGATTTATACGCCGACCTAAAATGAATGAGAAGATGATGCTTGCACAACTGAAACTTTGAATAATTCACCGAATTCGGCTTTCATCCCAAGAACTAATTCATCAGTTGATTAATATGAGAAGGCTCCGAATCAGTTATGCATTATAGACTAGGATCATTCGTCATATTTTAGAAATTTGTTTAAGAAGATTTGAGCGAAAGTAATATGTTGAATTTTAGTTACATCTGGTAGTTATAGTTGGTATTACATAAACGTCATATCGATTTGACGCGGCGCCATCTTTGTGTCAGTAAAACGATTTATTGAGTGATGTTATAGGTTAGGTAAAGTACCAAATAGAGATTGTTCGGATTAAGACAACGCATAATAGAATTCTATGGAAATTTCGTATGTGTATGTCGTGAATGCTATACGAAGTAGTGACATGGAGTCTAAATGACGATGAACTAACTGGAGACATTCGAAAAATGGATTTTGGTACCCTGATTCACATATTTGTTGTGTCTTATTTCAATGTGCACCAAAAATTTATAGAAAATTTGTTTGGATGATCGAATACAACTTATAAAAAATATTGTGAATTCCAAAATAGATTGAATTAATTGTAAATTGTTTGTGCTAAATACGGTATTGAATTTAAAAACGTAGGTATTGTTTCGCATTGTAATGTGTAAATATTTTTTGTTTTTATTAAATCTAGGAATTTAGTTGAGAGTTATTGCTCCTAGTCTATATAAAATGGATTCACTACTGCTTTTCATCAACTGAATTTCACTACACATAATAATTTGTCGAAATTATTCTCGCTGAATATGCCCCTAATGATTACCAGACGGAAGTGATGTTCATTTGCAAATGACTTCATCTTGAAGGGTATGCCTCCGCGTTAAGAGCCCATCAATTCGAGCAATCTTTTTATTAAGGTTACTTCTCGTCCTTTTCTTTTCGGCCCTCGATCAACACAATATGAAGTTGAGAGTATAATTTTGATAGACGTCGAGGGATGAATTGATGTCAAGCACAGTAGCGTGCGTCAAGAACTCCTTGTTTGGCGATAAAAACAATAGAGGTGATTCTGATTTTAATAACTAATCCATTAGTGAATACTTTCATCGGTACTTCTCACGGTTGACCGGTAAAATAACATTGATTATTAACACGTTGACCGCCGTAATGGGGCCGGAACTAAGTACCAGGCTATGGAATTCCATAATAGGATTTTATTTGGTCTGTTAGTACATTTTTTTATCGGCCCCAAAGACAAAATTTCGATTGTGTAAAAAAGTAAATAGATAGTGATGTTTACAAGCAATAATGGACGATATTTTATCAGATGGAGAGCCGTTTGAATACTCGTCGGAAAGTTACAAGGCAAGCACAAGTTATTCTGAGTCTTCTTATTCGTCTTGTTCTCCTGTACAGACAAAAATGGTCAAGAAACATAAGTGCTAATTCTGCTGGTTTAACTATTACATCGTCGGACCAATTGTCTATCGAAAATGTACCAGAAAATGAAAGATGGGACTATCAGCTTAGTTAGAGTAGCGGTTTCTCGTCTGAGGAAATTCTAGTACAGCCACTGATCTTCAATGGAACGAAGTGACAGGAGACCATCTGAAAGATTTAGCTGTTTATGCACAAGATTTGTCTTGCCTTAGACGCAGTATCAAATGGTACAAAAAAATGGCCATCGAAATTCTTTTGGACTCAACAATCGTAAATGCATTTATTTTGTACAAACGAGTTACTGGTGAAAATATTAGTATAACAGAGTTTAGAGAAGATTTGCTTCAAATTACAACAAAGGAAAAGCCTTCACCAACAGAAAGACATTTCATTGAAAAAGTAGGTACAAGTAATCGTCGTAGATGTGTGGTTTGTTATAAAAACTTATCTGATCTGCATGGTAGAAAATATGCAACTTCAAAGGCTCCTCCGTCCAGCATTTTGTATATAAGATGAAGAAGGTTTCGTAGTGGAGATTCCTATGGAGTTTCTGTAGGTTGTAGTGTGGTAGTAGATTCGATAGACTTGCACTTTTCTATAGAAAGGAGTCCCAATATTTATCTATTTAAATTTTTTCTTGAACGTGAAGTCTAAATTCTGGTAAGACCAAATCGAGTCTTGAAGTTTTCGTTATAAATAACTTTAAGTACGTATAATTATTTGAGCAATTTTTTTTCGTATTTTAAAGGATTTTTTTTTAAGTAAATAATCTGGTATAGGTTCAAAAGAATCCACAATTAGAAAGACTACAGCTGAGTAGTACTCAGAGGGTGATTGTTCTTTATACAAATCCAAAGATTTCGAAATTTGAGAAGTGTTAAATAAGTATTAGTCAAAATATATTAAAACAATGCTTTCATTTGTAAAAATAAGTTGTTTTTTAGATTTAACTACATAGTATTTAACATCGTTGACTGTAGTTTTTATTAGGATTTTTTTCTGTTAATCACTTCTTCATATAATTATTTTTTTTACATAAAAACGATTTCGGCTTGTTAAATTTTTATTTATCTGTATGGTTTTCTAAAAAGTAATCATTGGACTACGCCTCTGAGTGATATAAGAAAATCTCCCCTTGTATTTCTGCATAATTTAACAGTTTCCATTAGTCAGCACCGGTCAGTTAATCAGAATGTTTTCCGAAAAGTTTCTTCAATCTCAGAGCCATTGATAAGGGATAAATACTAATTAAGTTAGAAGGTTTCTTTCATTTTATTACTGAATCATATATTACTGGAGCATTCAACAACAGTTCATCACTTTGTCATAACTGGACTGCATATTTAATATTATTATATCTCAAGTATTCTAGACTGAATGCACAAACTCAAATATTTATTCAGGATGAAACGTTAATTATCCCTCCAACCCTAATTTATATTGCGCCCTGTCACCAGAACCATCATCACTGGGAATAAATTTTACAAATACAACAACCAAACGTTCGTCAACCTCGGGGTAAACGTCTGACCCCACAGTTATTTCTCTTTAATATTTCAGCAAAAGGAAATATGCCAACTTGATGGGTTTGGTGTTTTGACTAATAGTGTACACGTTGCTAGACAAACGGGTGCGTTAAGGGCTTCTATTAGAAAAAAAAAATTTAAAAATAGACTTTATTTTATGATCCGTTGAAAAAATATTCTGCTTTATCAAGTTTTTGTTGGTGTTTTTATGAGAAAACTGAGCTTCCACCGAATCCGTTGAAATAGTATAATCATTAATCCTAAAAGTGTATTGAAAATTGGTAGCAAGACTTTATACAAGGTGTCATTTTGAAAACGTATGTCGATTCTTACGAGGGTGATCGGATAAATACTCATACTCATACTTGAGATCTGCAAAGTAGTCATCTGTTGCGAAGACTCTTTCGACTTGAATTTCAACCAAATTCAAGTCTGGAAACAAACATGCGGCCCATGCAGTTTGAATTTGGGTAATAAGGTGGATGGAGAAGCAATTAGAAGCCCAATTTGACCAAATTGGTCATGGAAAACAAGGGATATGATCTCCAGTACGTTATCATAATTGTAAAACACTTTTTTTTTCACCAAATGAGGATTTTTTTCCTGCAATTCGTTGTCGAATCGGCCCTATAATTTTCTGTAGTGAAGCTCTACGTGCCCTTCAGGTAGTCGATATAGATAACGTCTTGAAAATGCCAGAGAACGCTGGCCATTATTTCCTCGACTAAACAGATAGCTTTCGATTTTTTAGGATCGCTTTCGACGGTTCAAATCCACTGTTTTGGTGTTTGCTATGTATCCGCTGATTATATTTAAGATTGCGCTTAAAACAGTTTTGAACCAGTGCTACATGTAGTTCATTAAAAACCGACGTGTGACAACGTTGAATCTTCACCGTTAATAATTTTTCCTTTTTCAAAGTTTTTCAAATATTTAGCTTGAGAAAATTATATGATTTGAGAGAAGAATATGAAAATATAGATAAAAGTCGTAGTGGCCGAAGTTGGTGACACTTTTTATTGAAATGTATGGTCGCCTTGGGTCTCGAGACTCCTTCGCATAGACAACTGATATTACTTGATGTATCGCGGTCACTTCGTCAAGGGACCGGCTGACCCTTCCAACAAAAAACTAATGTAATAGTTTTATTACACTCCAAAAAACTTGGGGAATATATCTGGCACTATAGTCCACGAGCACTTTCTCTATCAATGATTAATGTGATGATATTATTTGAATTTGTTCAGTTTAATTGATTTTTAAAGGATAATTCTATAGATTATACAGAGGAATAGCGAAATTTTTTTATTAAAAAGCTTTGGCTCCAACGCAAAATCACAAAGACTAAATAGATGTGACTGCAGGTGGACTACCCATACGAAAATGTTAAAAAGTCCACGATATGGGCTTGCGAAATCAAAATGTGACTACTAGACAAATATTTGATGCGTAAAAAATTTTTTAGTAGGATAGTTCACAATAACGTTGTGGTCGGCCAAGAACCGTTCAACACTTAGGCCTTCTGATAGGCCCATTGTGACTCGTAGACTTTACCAAAGGTCGATCTTCTTTGAGGAACCCATCAGGCGCTTTGGCTTGAATCTTTCCTGTAGGATAGTTACTTCGAATGTTAATAGATCCACACAAGCAAACTCCAAAATACATGTTTATCTTTTAAAGCAACATCTGCGAAATAATAAGTGAAAACATCGATAAAATTTGCCTTTTTTAGCATCTGCAAAAATTTTGTGGTTCAAAAAGAAAGCTATTTTCAAAATTTGAGTGATATATTATTCAAACAAGTGGAAAATATCATGGGTAACTTAAAAAAAACGATGAATTACTTTTGAATTTAATGTCGGATAACTTTGAAAGGAATTAATTTAATTGATAATGTTAAGAAACCTTTTTTGTAGAGTATTAAATTCACTTTGAAAATAAGTATTGTGAACCCTAAAAATATTGATATTTAATCATTAATATTATTATTAAGGACTCAAATTTTCACTTTCAGTTCAAAATATTAACAACATAAGGACGTGAAGATAAAATAAGAATTTGAAAAATATTCGTTTTTTGGCCCATTTTACTGCATACCCATTCAAATTCTTAATCTCTTAGTCGCATACATTTTACTTTGTTTATCTATTTTAGTATCGAAAATTTACATTCGAATATCATTGGTGTGTATAAATTTTTTAATGAATTATCTTTTTAAGTGTTAAAACAGTTTCAATGTTGTCATTTTTTGGTTCAGCATCTTGAATTTCATCCCATTGACTCATCAACGAAAATACGTTCACAATAATATTTATTAAATAAGAACATATTGGTACAATTATTTGATTCCAATCTTGTCTTCTTCTTTTCTTCTTCTATAAAACAAGACTTGTGTTTGTTTCATCATCTCAGTTGATATTTTCTGCCACTCTGGTACTTCAGCATTTTTTATAAATTTTTTCCACTATTGTGGGACATTGTATACTATTCATCATCAAGTCTTTGATTTAATAATTGTAATAATTCTTTCATCACATTCTTCTTCTTTCTATTTGTATTTGGTCCCTTTTGTTTCTTGCCGCCATTCGATTTTAGTACATTGTAAAAAAATTTTCAATATTCATCTTTGGTTGCTAGAACTTGTTTTTTCAATTTTTATTTTTTCAAATACCTCGCAATTTTATTCTATCACATATTACTTCTAAAGCTGATTCATAATTTCCATTCCAAACCTAACCTAACCTAACCTAACCTAACCTAACCTAACCTAACATAACCTAACCTAACCTAACATAACCTAACCAGTCATTGCTTAATTTCTATGATGTGCTATCCATTTTTCTAGTTATAAACTTCTGGTCATATTCTTAGATGTTAATGATAATGACTTTCACAATTATTATTTTATATGTAACAATTATTTAAATTTAATCATTTTCGTCATATTTTATAGTGGCTCACGTACTAAAAAGGTAAATCCTTAGATTTTCCACATATGCGGATACGCGTGCTTTCTCTCTAAAACAGTTCTGTCTTGCTATTTTTGGAGTATTCCTAAGGGCACGTGTTTCATGCCAGTTTGATTAACTACCGGGGTTTGTTTACAGGGTATATCAATAATTTTTGGAAAACGTCAACGTTATGTTCACGTAACGCTTGTTTTCTTTTCCTTGTTTACCTTATAAATTACTAAATTGAAGAAGCCAGATTTGAGGTAAATGTATGGAAGGGAAAAGAACAGGTGAAGCAGATGTTGCGGGTATACTTCATCTACGAATTTAAAATTTGAAAAGATTTATCGAGGGTTCTAATTCTACCGAAAATTTTAAGAAATCTGAAACTTAAGACTACGTATTTTGATATTAACAAATTAGTTACACCACCAAGCTAGCGTCTTCAGAGACTGATGGTAAACAGAGAAAAGTTGTTAGGTACTTAGCATTGTGTCATAGCAGCACTTTCGGTTTTTGCTTAATTTTTTCATCGAATATTAATAATAAAACTTTCGAAGAAGAAGAAGAACGAAAAAAAGAAGACGAAGAAGCGTCTGATCTATTGATATCCAATTCTATAATCATTGCTAGTTATGTTTCTATGTAATGAATTGAAATTGACTTGGGGAACGTTATATAGGCCAAGATTAATGAAGGAAACGTTTCTGGAACTGTAAAATAACACTTGGTGATCCTTATATATATAGCAAGAAGATAACTGAGTAAATGAGAGTAAAATTTAAAGAATTATTGAGTCGGCTTCTTAAATACTTTTATTTCTGTTATACCATCATCAATTCATTTATTCAAAGCGTCTGTATTGCACCACGACTGATTCTTTTTTTAGAATAATAAATATTTAAACTCGTATATCTGTAAAAATCCTTTCTGAATATTAATAATTCCATTTCGGCTCGTATAAATCCGAAATGGCATTTAACAATGACGCGTCCTTAATGAATTCGTTCAATTTA
Organism: Diorhabda carinulata; assembly: GCF_026250575.1. Lineage (NCBI taxonomy): Eukaryota > Metazoa > Arthropoda > Insecta > Coleoptera > Chrysomelidae > Diorhabda > Diorhabda carinulata. The sequence continues at coordinate 35,050,968 of NC_079461.1, read as the reverse complement.
ACGGCCACTTTTTAAAACCGATTTAATATTTCGAAGTGTCGTTATCTCCGTCTCGCTCTCATTTAATTTGAGATATTTCATCTATCTCTTTCCTGTCCAATCTCTGGTACAGCAGTAAAACGACATGCAAGTTTAAACACCGCGCAAAATCAATTTGCTAGCCCGTAATAAGTAAATGAAATCCGTCAATCGCAAATATCTGGTAATCCGCCCTTATAAAATATAAATCTGTATATGGAATGTGACGCGGTTCGCAGCTGGATTTACAGCCCCTCTTGGAATTGAACCAGGGCTGGATTCCATTTTCCATTTAATATGAATTCCAAATATTTTATTAGAATAGATTGTCCATTCTACATCACAATGCTTTTGCCCATTCATCAAGTTGATTAGGGTTTTTTATTATCCGTTATTCTACAATTGCTTAATAACTTACTAGATTTGAGAAAAATCGAACTGCGGGAATTATTTTGACAAACAAAATCGCACCAATGAATATTCGATATGCATCTCGTGGTTCTTGATATGTATGCAGGTATATGAGACAAACATCTGGTTTTGTTTGCTTAAAAACACTTTCTTTCAGTCCTTGACAGATCACTGTGTAAAACGAATCACAATCTGCGTAACCTTCTACTAGTCAATCTGTCTTCTCAAAACGGTTAAGACAGAAATAATTTCTGGTAGTTTCTACTCAGCTATCTAATAGTATTTGTTTTCTTTCTAAAGATTCCTTCATCTTCATCTTGACTTGCAGTTTGCCTAAACTACAATTTGTATGGTAGATTCAGGTTTCCTCAAGTTCTTTAACCATTCGACCAATTGTTAAAATGACTAGCATATTGCACATATACCTCCAAATGTTCCTCAAATGAAACTTTTAAAACCTGTAAACTGGAAATCAAGTTTTGAAAAAGAAAGTAATGAAGATACCCAAAGCTGGAAAGCAATAAACTTGATAGTTGCTAATTTTATGGCGTCAGAAGCTTGAGGAGTAAACTTGGAACTATACATAGAAAATGACAAGTTTGAGGCGTTGTTTTATCTCCAAATGTTCTCCAAACGATGCACTAAGAAGCTTTTGAAACCTTTAAACTGAAAATGGAAGTTTGGTGAAGAATATGATGAAGATACACAAAGTTGTAGAGCAATAAACTTGATGGGTGCTAATTATATGGCGTCAGAAGCTTGAGGAGAAAACTTGGAACTAGATATAGAAAATGACAAGTTTGAGGCGTTGTTTTACTTCCAAATGTTCTCCAAACGATGCACTAAGAAGCTTTTGAAACCTTTAAACTGAAAATGGAAGTTTGGTGAAGAATATGATGAAGGTACACAAAGTTGTAGAGCAATAAACTTGATGGGTGCTAATTATATGGCGTCAGAAGCTTGAGGAGAAAACTTGGAACTAGATATAGAAAATGACAAGTTTGAGGCGTTGTTTTACTTCCAAATGTTCTCCAAACGATGCACTAAGAAGCTTTTGAAACCTTTAAACTGAAAATGGAAGTTTGGTAAAGAATATGATGAAGATACACAAAGTTGTAGAGTAATAAACTTGATGGGTGCTAATTATATGGCGTCAGAAGCTTGAGAAGGAAACTTGGAACTAGACATAGAAAATGACAAGTTTGAGGCGTTGTTTTACTTCCAAATGTTCTCCAAACGATGCACTAAGAAGCTTTTGAAACCTTTAAACTGAAAATGGAAGTTTGGTGAAGAATATGATGAAGGTACACAAAGTTGTAGAGCAATAAACTTGATGGGTGCTAATTATATGGCGTCAGAAGCTTGACAAGGAAACTTGGAACTAGACATAGAAAATGACAAGTTTGAGGCGTTGTTTTACTTCCAAATGTTCTCCAAACGATGCACTAAGAAGCTTTTGAAACCTTTAAACTGAAAATGGAAGTTTGGTAAAGAATATGATGAAGGTACACAAAGTTGTAGAGCAATAAACTTGATGGGTGCTAATTATATGGCGTCAGAAGCTTGAGGAGAAAACTTGGAACTAGATATAGAAAATGACAAGTTTGAGGCGTTGTTTTACTTCCAAATGTTCTCCAAACGATGCACTAAGAAGCTTTTGAAACCTTTAAACTGAAAATGGAAGTTTGGTAAAGAATATGATGAAGATACACAAAGTTGTAGAGTAATAAACTTGATGGGTGCTAATTATATGGCGTCAGAAGCTTGAGAAGGAAACTTGGAACTAGACATAGAAAATGACAAGTTTGAGGCGTTGTTTTACTTCCAAATGTTCTCCAAACGATGCACTAAGAAGCTTTTGAAACCTTTAAACTGAAAATGGAAGTTTGGTGAAGAATATGATGAAGGTACACAAAGTTGTAGAGCAATAAACTTGATGGGTACTAATTATATGGCGTCAGAAGCTTGACAAGGAAACTTGGAACTAGACATAGAAAATGACAAGTTTGAAGCGTTGTTTTATCTCCAAATGTTCTCCAAACGATACACTAAGAAGCTTTTAAAACCTTTAAACTGAAAATGGAAGTTTGGTAAAGAATATGATGAAGATACACAAAGTTGTAGAGCAATAAACTTGATGGGTGCTAATTATATGGCGTCAGAAGCTTGAGGAGAAAACTTGGAACTAGGTATAGAAAATGACAAGTTTGAGGCGTTGTTTTACTTCCAAATGTTCTCCAAACGATGCACTAAGAAGCTTTTGAAACCTTTAAACTGAAAATGGAAGTTTGGTAAAGAATATGATGAAGATACACAAAGTTGTAGAGCAATAAACTTGATGGGTGCTAATTATATGGCGTCAGAAGCTTGAGGAGGAAACTTGGAACTAGATAGAGACAGACAAAATAGTTTTTAATACAATACTACCCACAGTTGTTCTAACTTGGATTATCCGTTCACGTGTAAGACACGCGACGTCTCTTAAATCGGCCCTGTATTTTTAGAATGTGAGCCCTGCTACTGTTTGAACCCCTGCGTGTCCCTAAATAAGCGCCCCTGCCGTCGAAGACCCCCGCTGTTGTAGGTGTTTCGCTAACGCGTCTCTAAGTCGATAATATAATTTTATTTAGTCCATCTCGTCCTGACGCAGATCACTCATCTCCTGTCACTCTAATGATATAATAGAGGTTATTATGGGAATGGAAAATTTAATTGAGAAATATTTATAGCTTAACAACCATTTTTAACATTTTTATTAATCGTATCTTGCTTCGTATCTATCTGTAGGGTCAAAAAGTTCGTACCAACTGTTTTAATTTAATTATTTGCACTGCAATATACTATAATTCCACATATTTTATATGAATGTATCAGCACCCAGTCGGTTCGCTTTAGAAGTTTACCCTACCAACAATTTCGAGTTTAATTTCTTGTGTCTGGTGAAAAATACTTCTGAATTCACTTCCTCGCCTTTCTGGCAATGATTATTATTCACTGTCTCACACTCGTCAAAAGTAAAATATGATTCGTCATCGATAATGTTTTGAAAAACCTTTAGAGAGTGAAAACTCGTTATCACTGAGACTTCTAGGTTTTGAATTTTGTTCTATTTGTTGCTTGTTAGAATATCTGGGTGCCGATGCTCTTGATTTTCGAACCACAATCCGTTTAGATCAATTCTTATTGATTCTGAATTTTCTGCCCAATTTTCGAAAACCGACTTACGCGAAAGGCTTCAACCAAAGCTTTTCTATTCTCTTTTGAGATTTTCTTTTGCTTCATTGACTGATCTTGACGTTCTTTCAATAGAAATACCTGTCTTAACATCTCGACAGATACCGTAAATTGTTATTTCCATTCTTACAAAGTGATTAACCAAAAATTATTTATTCAGATCTTGAGTTTGTTCATGAAACTAATAATTTTATGATGTGCGTTTTCTTTTAGATTTTATATACGTGAAACTTCCAACAGGGACGTAATGTTTTTAGTTAACTAAACTATCAAATTCCGAGAAATAATGAATATCTAATTGCCGCTATGGATTGGCCAGCGCATAGCCTGGACTTAAATCCTATCGATCATTTATGAGATGAACTTCAGCGAAAAGTTCGTTGTAGATATCCTGCACTATATCCGAATCGTTAAACGGCGCTTTCTGAAGAATTGTAGCTATATTTTGGTTATTAAACTCAATCTATAACTCAATCTATCTGCTTGTAATTCTCATACAATGTATGCACCTAACAATCCGTTATTTCTCGTTACTTCAATATCAAATGTATTGTTTCGTTAGTACGCTCTCAAATCTTCTCGAATAACCTCTTGTTAAAAGAGCGCTTCTCATGTTTATACTTGCATTAACTTGAATTCTGTTTTGGAAGTATTAAAGTTATGCTTTCCACCTTACAAGACTCATCCATTGCCTTTTATATGGCGATTACGTGAGAAATAACCCTCTCATATTTTCCTCTCGAATCCCTCCAGTAATATCCGCATTTTCTTTACTACCAAGAGGACTCTTTATATCCTTCTTTTGCAGTTTGTTATCGATGATTATTACTTGCCGAAATGTTTTTTTACCTATCGACGAGATTCGTATAAACTGTGACAATGTTCTTTATTTTTTTTTTTTTGTTGATCCATTTCACCGAAATGATATAAAAAATTATATTCTACCGACAGTCTCATACTTGTCATTTTAAGCCAATCAAATGCTTTAGCTTTGAATTTTTTTATAGTTTTTGCGGACACATGATCTGATAAGTGATAATTTGACATCTTGACATCTGTCACCTGTCAATGTCATGACAGCATTATACTCAAAATTGTTTATTTTGATTTCCTCGTATTGGACGATGTTAAATCTACCTCAAATTTTGTTTCTTCCAAACCGATATTTTCTTGTCGCGAATAAAACTTTAATACGTTTTATAAACTTGTCAAAGAGCGTCAAAAGGTCATACAATAGCCACTTTAATTTATTGAGTGTCGAAACATCAATCCAAAATGAACGTTTATTAGAATGTCAAATATTCTATTTTGAATTCATTATTTCTAGTTTGAAATTTTCGTACCGAATCTCCTACAATTTTTCCTCGATTTCAAAGAATTAGCACCCCGAAAGTATTTTCGAAAATAATTCAATCTCTAGTGAGATAATAAGTGAAAACTTTTTGAAAACAAAAAAGTATCTAAGGACAAATCTGTATGTCCTATCAACCTCGTCCCGTCTACGTAGACGGTCGCTGAAGGATTTTCTTAGGTGGTCTTTGGGGTTTGTGGTGAACTTGAATCATTACGAATCCACAGTGCGGCAAATTGAAGTCGTATTTAATGTTGTTATTCGGATTAGTATACGGCTGTTATCTGTATCTGCCGCCGCGAGCACTCCTACTTAATCTTCTCCTCTCCTTTCTGGATATATCTCCCGAATCCTGAAACCGCTTGTGGACTTTTGGACTAGTTGAATACGAATCTATAGTTCATTACGAGGACAATACGAAAAATATAAAAAAAATCGTCACTATATACACAAATTTGAGAAATACTTTTTTATAGTTTTACGTAAAAATATCTAGTTAAAGAAGGTTTTGGATTTCCAGTCATTTTGCATGGTGTAGAAGCTTGGAGCCTCAAAGCACATTCCGAGTAAGGACTAGAAGTCTTCGAACATTATGAGATATCGAAAATCATAATTCAGAGAAAAATTGTAGGGCAAAGATCCATTGGAGGGAGAAGATATTGGCTTATGAACCTGCGAAAATGGATAACAAACCTCCAACATGGAAATGATGCGTGGAAAAAAGAAATAAACATTCGATATTTGACAGTAAGATACAACAAATAGAATCCGAGCATTTTAAGAAAAACAATAATCGATTTAATAAATGTAATCGAAATTATAGACTAATTTTGTATAGTGATAGAATACAAATTCGTAAAACTTGTTAATTTATTTAAATAGATCATATTTTACGATTAACCCTCGTAATGTGGAAATAATTCAATGTAATAAGAGAGAAATAGACAATAGGATACGAAACTGTGATTCTGAAGGGAGATATCGATGATTGGGGATTCAATTGAGCCTTTCAGAAAATTTTGAGAAATTACTTGTTGTTCAACGAAGGAAAATAAAACAAACATCAATGAAATTCCACAATCATTACTTTTGAACTTACAGATAGACGAATAATTATTTTCTGTCTATCCCGGTTGCTAGGAAGTCCTCAAACAGGTATGGGGTTATGGTTTACAACTATGGGACTGAGCAAGTAAATATGCTGGCCTGCAAAAGAATCCAAAACCAAATACTAAGGAATAAAGTTGAAGCTCCGTAGTATGTCTGCGATAAAGATTTACAACGAGAAGGTCACAAAGAACAACTCATAACCACATAAACAATCAATCATAATCAAGACACAGTCCACTGGCTCAAACAAGGCCTCTTGAACTTGAACGAAGAGTGACAGTTATAACCTAGTCCAATAGTTATTAGCAACAATAATGAAATGGATGTAAACTTATTTTTTCAAATGAAAACCATTGGAAATACTTGGGATAGTGAAGTATTTGGTAGATTAAGTTAATCGTGAGATAAGATGCATAGTTTCTATCATAAAAAAATAATTACCAAATTTAAGTTTTTTCGAAACTCATGGGGAATATTTGAAAAGTAAATTTTCATATTTAGAACGACACATTCTGTTCTCAGCATGGTAGATAATAAAAAAAAATGAAAGGAGTAGCCGTTTTGTTATCTAAAACCATTATCAGAAAATTCGAATAACGATCGTTCCAAGCAAAAAACTGTGAAGAACACCAAAGTTGTTGTGCCGATTTAATAAGTATACCTATCGTGAATTCCATAACACCTTTCCGATAAAAACCGTGTCCCGATGATTATTAACATTCACATCAAAAGTATGACAAAATAAAAACGGCGAAGTTGGTGTTGGTGTCAAACGATCGAAATTACAACAAAACAGCGATGAGAGTTTTCTTTGATGGCGGTTCTGTTTCTCTTGATGGTCACAAGTAATCGTATCAATAAAAATATACGATCCTGATGTCTGATTGACATGATACATGACTGTTAACAAATTCTTTGTGAGTGTAGATCTAGTTCTATTAGTACAGGAGCTAAATATTTATTCAATAAAAATCAATAAATCTTTGATAAATATTGAATAGTTATAAAAATTGAATTTTTTAGATGAAGGAGATACAGATAGAAGGGAAAAGATCAGAAGATTTTCTAATTGAAATAGAAATAAAACAATCAATTTGATTCATGGATGTTATAATTTAAATAAAAACGATAAAATTAAATAGTAGCCTATCAAAAGTTTGGAAAATGGCTATAAACAATAAAAATTCGATAGTTACGATAATATACTGAAGAAGAATATATTGAAAATAGTGAAGAAATTGAATATAAAGAAAGAAATTATGCATATGCATATCTGGGTACAATTATCACATGAAACTGAACATATTGTTTACGATATGTTGTAGGCATCTACAGTGAACCCTACCAAGAGCAACCAAAGACGCCGCAAGCTAAGCAAAACGAAAACCTAAAAAGAATTAACTGCAGCAAATCTGATTCTATTGAAAAACATTATCAATAACAATAATCAGTTGTTGTGGTGTACAATTATGCAAAAATAGATCTTCAATTCATACAATCTAAAGAATCACCCCGTTACAAATCACTAAGAGTCATCCTGGACCAAATAATGAAGTTTCAGGTTTTACTTCGATTCCCTAATAGACGATTTAAGCTGGAACTGAAGACCAAGCGTCATTTCAACAAAATCAACACATCCTCGTCATGTTGTAGACATCTTCCAAAAGCAAACAAAAAAGCTTCAAGCTCATGAAACATTTACAGTAAAAGTTTCTCTATCAAAAGCATAGAAACTAGTCTCGAGGTAAAAATAACATCAACATGAAGTAAGCAGCATTCAGAAGATTTGATTCTGAACACGATTCTGTAAAAAAATCGCCATATCTATTATTGGTATATGTGATGAAAGTGAGCAAAAAAACTCCAATTCGTACAATCTGTTCCAAATCAGTAAAAGTCATTCTGGATCAAGGAATAAAGATGTAGATGATTCAAGATGGAGCTGAAGATCAATCTATCACTAAACCTAACACCAGGACTATTCCTTCGTTATTAACAGTAAAGTAGCACAGTTTCTATTCAGTTTCCTTGCCATGGATGAAATGTGGATCCATCTATTCACACCCAAAACAAAAAAACAATCAAAACAATGGATTGAAAAGGGAGAACCGGCTCCAAAGAAAGCAAAGACCGTTCCATCTGCAGGCAAGGTTTTTTGGGGTACGCGTGGGATAATTTTCATTGATTATCTTGAAAAAACAAACTGCGATTATTATGCGAATTTGTTGCAATGTTTGAGCGAAGAAATCAAGCAAACAAAGGTTGTATTTAGACAAGCGGAAAGTGTTTTATCAAGACAATGCACTAGGTCACAAATCTTTTATTGCAAAGGCGAAAATTAATGAATTAAAGTTTGATTGTAGCCATTCATTCCTCTATTTTGTATTTACACTTGTCTTTGCTCGGGACATAACTTCTATTCTTCTATATAGTTTCATTGAATCGATTTTTGAAATTATTATTAATTTTAATATAGTTAACATGTTTGTCTTTGTGAAAATGTGGCTCCCGCACTATACGCAGACGGTTGGATGGCAGTGGCACATCAGCATCAGGGTTGTAGGTAACTTTGGCCATAACAAGCCGCCTGCGTTTGCAATTCGCGGCATGCTCTCGTCATCGTAACAACAAACAACAGGTGTTTTTAGATTCACCGCACTCGTTATCTCTTTTTCTACCGCTTATTTATTATTATTTTATATGTGACAATTTTTTCGCGTCGATACATCATACTTCCCGACAAGAATTCAAACAAGAAATCTCGAGATGTTGCGCTGATTCTGGTTACGTTTGCACTACATGTTTTCAGCTAATTCGATAGTGTTTATGAGTCAATAAAAATTGATGTTTTCAGACAGCGAGATAATGGGTTTAGTGTCGCTTCTCTAAATACCAATGAACTGGATAATGACAAAACTCCAAATAGAAGATTTCATATCATTCTACAAGTCAACTATGTCTTCAAATTTTAACATATTAGAATAAGCGTGTGCTTTGTTTTTTTTGCGTTAAATCTTCGTCTTTATAACTCTTTATGCCCTTTCGAACGTCTTTGAATCTTCCACTTTCTCTTTCGTCACTTCTTCTCTCCTATCTTAGTACAATTCTTCTTCTTCTTCCTCCAATACTTTTTTTTTTGTCATGTTGGAAATAGTTATCCAATTTGAAGGGTTTTCTCATTGTGATTGAACTAATTTTAATAACATGATTGAAAGATCTCATTTTTTATTAAAATTTTGCCTAATAATCTACACATCTGCAGTACAAACTGTACCAATCGCTATATATTTGTAAATATAATTAATTTGTTAACAAATAATTCCCATCCATCAAATAAATTGGCAGAAAAGCTTCCAGTTGACATCTGAAACTACTAAAAGGTAAAACAAACATAAATATCAAACGTAACTCGATACGCAGATATTATTGTTTCCTTTGTGTAAGAAAATTTAATTAACGTCTTCATTTCCAGACTAATGAACGTGTCTGTTGAAACTTGAATTATATATTTTCATATTTCGGGAGGGCTTTCAGCACCATTACACACTTATGGAGTTGTCACAAAAGTTAATGAGGCTGGGAGGTGCAAAGTTCGACTTTATACGTTCCGCTAAGTCGTAATTCATTCCATGGTTCGTGTATAGTAAAGTAAATCAGCGGTATCAAAATATTTTTGACTAAAACTTCTACAGTTAGTCATGATTATAGTATTTGGATAGATACTTGCTCTCATTTTATAACATTTGAAGCATTAACAACAATAATTTTTGTCGAACTTTGTTACTGAAAAAGTGTTTTAGCGGGCAGTTCTTCTTCATTACTTTAATATGAAGAAAAATGCTGCCGAAAGTCATCGTATTTTGGTGGAAGTTTATTGTGAACATGCTCTAGCTGAGTGAACGTGCCAAAAGTAGTTTGCACGATTTAAAAGTAGTGATTTTGGCTTGGAAGACGATAAACATCCTGGCAAGCCAAAAAAGTTCGAAGATGAAGAACTAGAAGCACTACTCGATGAAAGATTGTTGCTAAACACAAGAAGTGTTCGCAGAATCTTTGGGTGTTACTCAAGCAGTCATTTCAAAACGTTTAAAAGCAGCTGGATATATTCAAAAGCAATTAAATTGGGTTCTACATGAACTCAAGCCGAGATACGTCGAAAGGCGGTTTTGCATGTCCGAAATGCCTCTGGAACGCCACAGAAGTAAGTCATTTTTGCATCGGATTGTTACTAGTGATGAAAAATCCATTACGGCAACCCCAAGCGCCAAAAATCATAAGTGAAATCCGACCAACCAGCCAATTCAACGGCAAAGCCGAATATCCATGGAGCGAAGTTCACGCTCTCTATTTGGTAGGAGCAGAAGGGTGTGCTGTATTATGAGCTACTAAATCCGGGTGAAACCATCAATGGATAACGCTATCGAACACAATTAATCCGTTTGAAGAGAGCAGTTGTCGGAATAAGCGACCAGACTTGATAATGACAACGCTGGGCACCACGTTGCTATTCTGGTTAAGAACTATATGGAAAACAGTGGATGGGAAGTTATACCTCACCCGCCTTATAGCCCAGACCTTGCCCTTTCTGACTACCATTTGTTCCGGTCGATGCAGAACGCCCTCACTGGAAAACGGTTCACATCAGAGCAAGATTCCAAAAATTGGTTTGATTCATTAATGGCTGGGAAAGATGGGAAAAGGTCATAGCTTTCAGATGGGCAATACTTTGAATAATACTATTATACATGTTTCTCTTAAATAAACGTTCAAACTTTGAAAAAGAAAACGCACGAATTAAGTTATAGACCACAATAATTAAGTATCTTTATGTCATACTAATGTAGACAAACGAATTGGTTTTCTATATTCTTATATAATTGTTCATTCGATCATCCAACTGTTTCTTCCCATCTAACAAACAGCGTGAGGTAGTCTGCAAATACATAACCTCACATAACCACAAAACACATTCCATTATAATTATGTTCAGCAATAGTTCTTTTAGTATTTTATTTACATACTTCTTCTTCTTCTTATGTCAATCAACAGCACTGGGGTTTTTGTTGATTAATCACCCAATAAAATGAATGAAAATTGATAACTTCTTGATGTCATTCTCGTGCTGATTTGCTTTCAAACCTCATTATAATAATAACAGTTTCTTATCCATAGATACATTAAGTAACAGGAATACAATTCAAGCGCATCGACATGATAATGTCCTCAAATCTTGTACAATCCGAAGTCGTTTACACGAGTCAGACTTCCTTAATGATAAAAGCCAACTAACTGGCCGCTATTGTCTAGTAACAATAACACCATCCTCAATGATAACGAGGAGGACTGTCTGTGTGTATGCATTTGATGATCCGATTAGTTTACGCAAACTACTACCACCCACACCAATTGCCTCATTCAAAGGATTATGTTATAATTACATTATGCGACTACTCCGAAATTCTCTGTTTCTGGGAATTATCCACATCGGATCAATCCACCATCTCGAGCTTATCCGATATTTTTATTACCAGTGAAATAAACATGAAATTACTTTTATTTGTTGATAGCTAGTATGATTTGTTACTACCCATCTCATATGAATAAAAAAATCTTCACAATGCCTAAATTTTGCACGGTGATAAAGTGTGGAAGTGATGGTGTCGGTTTTTTTTTTTCGAATTTCGAGTATTAGGTCGTTCAAACATAAACACCATCTTAACCAGCTGTTATAGGAACGTAGGAAACGATTTCTAGATGCTGTGAAAAGAGTAGATTGATCAGAAGAAAAAGCGAAGCCTAGAAAAAGTATATTTCGGCTGGATATCGAAGTCCAGTTTCTGCTTCTTCTGTTTCAGAGATCTGGAGGATACATTAAATCCTGATTGGGTCCTCAGGTTGAACAAGTGAAACCTTCATCAATAAAAAACAAAAATGTAATTATTGTATCACATTTTTAGTTAGTAGATTCAGAATCTTGGTACAATAATCAATTCTGTTTTCCTTTATACAGGCTTAAATAACTACACAGTGTTTGAAATTGTTGTAGGTTTACGAAACAATAAATAATTTTTTAAAAATAAATCGTAATAACATTAAACACGTTGTTTGTCGTCCAGCCACTATATTAGTGTTGCGCAGGTCGTGGTTTTGGATTGCCCCGTTATCTTTTGGGGTTATGTAGCCATGCAGGATATTTTGATACAAACAATGAAAATATAAGTCAAATTTACAGCTTTAACAAAAGACATATTGTTATTTAAACTACTGAATCGGATGAATTGGAACAAAAGACTGTTTCTTTCGAAATCAGCCAGGGGGAGGTTAAATGATCAAGTATAAAAGCAACTCACTAATGAAGAAATTGACGAAATTAATTAATACGACGAAATTTTCGAGGATAGCACCCAGTGAGTGAAAAACCAGCATCACCATTCCTATTAATGTGAAAAGAAAGAAAGAAAACTAAAGTTTTTACCGAAATATATGCACCATAATGAAAGGATAAATGAAGAGCAACAAGGCTTTAGATATGAAAGTTGATTCACAGACAAAAATTACAAGAAAAACTGTCAACAAAGTTTTGTTTTTCAAGAAAATAATAAGTTTATTTGTTAGCTCCCCTGTATACAGATTTTCGTCGATATTTTCTATTAACTGGGCAGTATTAGGCGAATTATAACGATTATGCATATAAAGAATGTTTTTCGTCGCTATTTCGATATAAAAATGGTCATATCTTTTTAACACCTTATATGATTATAAAAAAAATCCGTATATGGGGAAATTTACACAACACTTAATGAAACGTTCGATTGGTTTATCACTCAACTAAAAGTATCCCTGTAGAAATTGGCATATTTTCTCCAGATAAGGAGCATGTCGTTAATAACTTTTTTTGGGACCATTTCCATAACTACAAACTCATCCTGTGTATGCAGTATTGAGTTACCCATTGCCTTGTGTATCTATCCCGTTTTGTGTTTTAATTTTTCTAATTCTTTGCATCATCCACTCTCTTTAGCTGTGTATATCACTCTGTGGCATTCTTCAGTATCTTCAGAGTTATTTGTGTTTATCCATCCTATTTCACCAAACAGATAAATAGCTCGGAGTACACAATAGATCAAAATAAAATTTCTTTTCGTTTCTCCCAGTTCTCGAAATTTTCCGTTATAATTAAGTACATAGTTTTGTTCTTATTTTCTAGTTGAATTGTCGCTAATATCAATAGATACTCAATATTATGTTTCGTCATTTTTGTTCCAAGTTCCAATCGATTTCCAAGGTAATAATCGTCTTAGTACTTCGTCGTCGGTATTCCTGTCAGTCCACGGTATCTTCAGGATGCGTCTATACAGCCACATCTCAAATGAGTCAAATTTTTTGATCATTTCAGTATTCAAAGTCCAAGTTTCCAGCAGTACTGACCACACATAACATTCCATGAAACATATTCTGACGTGGAGGTTTAGATTTCTGTTTGCAAACATTGAGGAGTACTTGACAAATGCCTTTCGAGTCATTTCAAGCGAATTATCTTGATTGGACACATTTTTTTTTATAACAAACTTCCATTAACAATCAGAATATTTATTGAAATACTTTGAGTTAATTTGCTCGGAGTGTTGATAATTAACTTTAATGTCTTGATGAAGTTTACATTATCTGATACCTCATACTAGGTATATTGGCCAAGTTTGTTGAGTATATTTGCGTTTCTTGGTCCCAACATTTCCTCTAGTAGTGGTTTCAAGTTCCATTCGATTTCCAAGGTGATAATTTGAATAATAATTCATATCAATACTTCAATACCTCGAGTGGACATATGGTTTTTCTTGTTTCACTGCACCTTAACAGGATCTAAGTAAACAAGTCACAGATTTTGATATATTCGTGAAAGCAGATATTAAATACACGTTCTTTATTCATTCATTGATATCTAAATCGGAAAACGTTAAATTGCAGAAGCGGTCAACGTCGACAAGAAGAACTGAACAGTTACAATCGCGATATAATCGGGAGTATGAGCGATAAATATGAATGAAGAAATGTGTGAAAATAACAAAGACTAGCTACGAATACACTGAGAAACATTACACCGGTTACCAAAAATATAATCAATTTCCAGATCTTAATCCAATGGAGATCTTCTATAATTGGGTTTATTTTATAACGTGTACCATGTAAAAATAATTCTAGCCACACAGGATGTCCCAAAAATAGTTAAGATATTGCAGCATTTGAATATGACGATTGATAGTTCCTAAAGAAGTATCCTAAATCATTATTACAAACTCTAATTGTCTAAATTTACAATTGGAGAAATTGACAAAGAAAACTCAAACTAGGTTCTTGAAGCTACACTAAACCATATTCTGATCAAGTAAAATTTTTATAGTTTACAGTTTAATTTAACTGTGTAGAATAGAAGACTTGACTGTTTTTTCAATTAATAATACAGATTTTGTTTACATTAGCCCATCAACGCCTGGACATATCAAAATTGTATGAAAAAATATGTAAAAAACACTTTAAATTGTAGTTTATGATTTATTAACGACCCTCTGGGCACTTATGGAACAAAATATTGTTTTTATTCATTCAAAAAAATTTGGAATTAGAACGATTCAAACGTAAAAACAAATTATGAAATTCGTGAAAAATATTTATTTTATAATGGAACTAGAAAACTCTCGAGTACCCATACAGGAAACCACAGAGTTGACAAAGGGACCAGTCCTGGGAAGCCTAGCTTCGGCGTACCTGTATTGACCCATGCGTGTGCCAGGCTACTTAACTCAGCTTCGGCCATACCAATGATTATCCAAGCTCTGGCCAGGCCTGGATATCCCAGCCTTGGCCATTCATTGACAATCCAGGCTTGGGCCAAGGTTAGGCCAATCCTGGTTAACCCAGCTCTGGCCATTCATTGGGGACCCGAGCTTCGGCTGTTCGGTCACATACGGCGTGGTTCGAGTATTTTCGTTCAACACTTGGTTGGACGAAAGTTGGCCCATAGTTATCCCTCCAGAGTTTCACCAAGACTTGGTTCTACATAGTTGGGCCAAGCCTGGGTCAAGCTCGGGCCCTTGAAACTTTCCTCTATGGGTGATTTTATTTCAACACGGGGATCATTTTCTTCTTGTTTGTTGGTGGACTATGGAAGAGGATCCTTTTTTTCTTCTTTTTCCTTCTTGTATGGTAGGGCTTCTTGATCCAGATTGTTACACCATCTCTTTCACGGTCGACCAGTACTTCTTCTGCTTTGCCTCTTGGCGATTTATCCCTTGAGATGCACACTAGTCTTTCGCTTGTCATTCTGCTAATGTGACTATTTCATTCTTGTTTTCGTTTTAGTACCCAGTCAATTACATTTTCTACCTTGCACTACTACACTAATCATTAATTAGAATATTTTTCTCGGTGTACATTAGAACGCTATGCTCGGCAAGGTGCATTGTATATTTGCCGGTTATTAATATGAATAGCTGGATGTCGAGTGAACGGTACTAGAGGTGCCAAAGCATTGATAATATCACACGTCCAACGTCGGGGGTCCTTTACGTCAAGGCCGCGCGCTTAGGAACGCAACTCGACTATCAGGATATGAATATGATTAACTCTTTAAACATATTTTTAGATCGTCCTTCCACGACCGCAAAAGAGATTTAAGCGTGTAGATAAACACACAATTCCGTTTTTAGTGATTAACACAAACTGAATGGTGGAATTCAGAAGTACTGAACTGTTTGTACATCAAAACCACTAAATACTAACACAGAATCTGTTTTTTTTTTCAAATTTTGTACAATAGAGTGAAGACGAAATAACTTGATGTATTGATTGATATCCTAATTCCTTTTTAATGGCTGGTTCAAGTCGGTTGATCTGCAAATTGCAACATAAGGTTTTGAAAATATTTTAATATTGTACCTTTTCTTAAGAAACGATATATCTGGTTGCTATTCGTATTTTGGTATTTGATTACTTATTATCGAAACTAAAGCTTTTTTAATACTTATATACATACATTACAATCGTCTGGTATATCAGTTGCTTCAACTGAAGAGCTAATTGAGTGATTCTCTTAATTTTTTATTTCATTACCAAGACATTATTTTATTTTTATACTCAGGAATTTATATAATAAATTATATTATGTCCGTGCGAAAATTATTAACTAGAGTCTGCGTGAATAATGAGGCGCAAAAAAATTTATTCTGCAGTAAAAGATTGAAATTATAAGGATAAATAGTTACTATATATTATTATCCTAGTATAAGGATTATAGGACATGATTCAATATTAAAATATTATATAAAAAGTGTCTTATGAGGATTGTGACGCTGTTTATATAGGGCAGACTTCTCAGGATTTGGAAAATAGATTAAAAGTTCGTTAATACGATAAAAAAATAACCTTAAGGTGTCAAAGAGCCTGTTGAACTTGGATTAAAATCATAGAATACTTTAGAATTGGTCAAAAATCCTTTTGGTATTTGGAAAGTATGAATTTGGAGCAAAAAAATGATAATTTAGTATCTAAATTTAAACACAATTCTCCACACCATCTCCTAACAAAATTTATTTCGTCTCTTCTCAATTTAATCGCCAAAATCTGATTAAACAGCTTCGCTCCTTCGCTTTACCGGATCCATCGAAAATTTGAATATAACCGTCCCAGTAGCAACGTTATTAACGTCCCCCGAGGCACTCTATTAATTATTTTATTGAACGCTAAGCTAGGTCATAGGGAGGTGCCATAATCCGCATGTCTCCAAGCAACCGGCTGCTATGAGAGGCAATTTTATCTGTTTTTGTCTGCCTCGTATAGATGAATGTATATTTGTAGGGTACCTATGGGGAGATGGCTCAGTTATATGGAGATCGGATTGCGCTTAATCCGTTAATAGAGCGTCGTCCGGCGGCGTCATTTCACGCCCGACGCGTCCGTTGATACAGATTTTCAAACCTTGGTCTCTATGAAAATACTCAGTAGCGTCCATCGCTCTATTTTCATGAATCTGCAATCTTTGAAAATCCCTACTTTTTATATCATTTTCGATATGACAATTTTAAAATTTCAACCGTGTATTTGTGTGCTAATGGTATAAACACGTAAGCCTATCAAACACAGCATCTATCTAAATATTTATTTTTACATTTTAAATAAAATCCACCGGTAATTGAATAGTTTTGAGTGTAGCGAGTAGCTTTGTTTTCTTTGGGTCTACTTGGGGTCTTGATTCTTGAAAGTTATAATAAAATTTGGCTTAAAGTATGTAGCTCAAGATTTATTCAAAACTTTTTCACAATTTGGGACTTTCTTTCTATATATCTATTTCAACACTACCTGAATATGAAAAATATCTTTCGCAATATGCTGAGCTTATGAGATTTACAAAATTCAAAGAGATCAATTCAAAAGTCATATGGAATGAATTGTCCTACCAAAAGGTCTGCTCTTTTTGGATAATCTCTTATTTTTTGAACTTTCATTTCATAAAAACATTTTTGTTAGGAGAAGCTGCTCTCCATATTGTTTGGTTTTGTTTCAAAGGTTCAATACACGCAGATTATTCTTATTCAACTATCATTAATTGACCAAAGTATTTAAACTTTCTATTTAAAATGAAATTTCATTGCTATCATCAATCTTTAACGGAATTTTCATTCTTCTTGCTACTTGGAGTTCCCATTCGTCAAAGATATATATTAGGTTGTTGAATTACTGATTGTAAGACGTCCATTTTGCTGATTTTGGAACGTTTCAGAATTATTGAATGTAAGAGCTACATTCATTTATAGCAAATCTAACCAAAATCTTCCATTATTGAAAAAAGCGTTTCCTTGTCAACCATTATAATGGTCTTGTATGATTTCTTGTAGATTTTTAACGAGGTTTTGATCTTGCAATCTAGTATCAATAAAATGCTTCAAACATCAAGTCGCTAATTCGATTTCACATTACTTGGGCTTACTTAATATTTTTATGGTTAAATTTTTCTGTTCATTTTGTACAATTTAACATCAGTTCTTCTACTCGAAAATACAACTTTTTGACCATTCAACTCTTTAGCTCATTCTGGAATTTCTATATTGTCAAATATACTACGATTCACTGGATCTATTTGATTCCCTTTTCCTGCTTTCGCATTGGAGGTTCTCATTGGAATCGCAATCCTTTCACGAGGTTCTATATATAATAATCACCTTCTATTTCAAACGCTTCCAGGTGAAATCACACTACGGAAGAATGTGGAATGAGATTTCATCCTTAACGTCATCATCATCATCAAGCCGTCCAATCCTATGTGGATTATAGTTATCGCTTTTTGGCGCTTTATATCCTTTCTTTTTGAGGTGGATATCTCCTCGTTTTCTAATTTTTATTTTATTCTAATAGTTTATAGTTTGTTATTGGCTGCTTTTGTTATTATTTTCCGTTATTTTCGGTTCCGGCATTTTGCCCTCCAGTTCTCTATATTGCAGAGCTCTTATGTCCTCCTCTATTTCGTTTCTCCAATTTTTCTCGGCCTGCTCTTTCTCCTTGGCCAAAATGGGATAATCACTTTCTATTTCAAACGCTTCCAGGTGAAATCCTCTAGAGCTCACACTACGGAAGAATGTGGAACGAGATTTCTTCCTTAACGTAATCTTCTGCTAAAGTTAGCATCTTGAGGAGTCCATTGAGTCCGAAAAGTCCTCTTCCAATATTCATGTTCGTATTTTTGTTCCAAGTTATTCAAAGAGAAGTATCTTTGTCTGTTATTACCCTCGTTAATTATTATAGTGTCTGATTTTTTTACAATCTACCTCTTCCTTTGTCCTGTCCTCCTCTAGTCAATCTTATTAGTTATATGATTTGTATCGTATATTTTTGGGATACAAAAAGAGGGGTGTACCTCCCCTAAATCACGCTTTTAGATGATCTCCAAGGAACAATGTGAACGTTCGGAATGAAGTTTTTGAAATATTTTTTTATTTATAAATATTTGTAGAATTTGTGAATGACGTAACACCACTGTGTATTGCGAATCCTCCGGATCATGATTATGTACAGCTGTCAGCGCGAAATTTGAATATTTTAAGCAGGTCGCATTAAATTTGTACGGAGTTAATGGCTTCATTATAATATGAGAACATTAATTCCAAATTATGCATGCTGGGGGACTATTTTATTTATTTCATTACAAAATTGATATTTCCCCTTGTATTTATGACAAATAGAGCGATACTATACTAAAAAATCGGAATATATTTGTAAAATAACGCGAAAATCTATAAAAAGGGATATAGAAGTACGTACGCGACGAAATTCCGTTTAAATTTAAATTTTCTTTGTAAACGTTTTTCAACGCTGTGTTCTCTCTTATATCTTCATACAGGATTTTACAATTTTTTTATCGACGCTTTCAATAAAGAACCGATTACATAAAAGCCATTGGAATGAATCAAATACCTATATGAGAGTTAGGATTGCAGTAAAAGCTATTGACCGTCAATGGAGGCAGAAACCCATAACCTTTCAACTTTATATATGAAACGTTTCAATAAAAATCACCTTCGTGAATCAAAAGCGATCTATCAAACGATAATATCAGTCGGCTATTACAACTTTCTGCTCCAATATTGATTCTATGTATGAAACTGAGAATCATAATACAACAAAAACGACAATATATCATTCGGTAGCAAAAGGTTATATCTGATGTCACTTTATCGACGTTTATTTTTATTTGTAATATTTTTGAAGGGGGATGCTTTTCATTCAAAGAATTGCACAGCAAACACATAAAATTTTGATTATTTTAGC
Organism: Diorhabda carinulata; assembly: GCF_026250575.1. Classification (NCBI taxonomy): domain Eukaryota; kingdom Metazoa; phylum Arthropoda; class Insecta; order Coleoptera; family Chrysomelidae; genus Diorhabda; species Diorhabda carinulata. Next base: position 35,031,029 of record NC_079461.1, on the reverse strand, counting down.
ATGATAAACAAATGCCTATACGTAGTGTTATGAGATAAACAAATATTTTTAATTGTTTCTTAGGCGACGTCATCTGAAAATTGTTCTGTATTCATTTACATAATACCGAAAGTTGCGTTTTGAGTGTTCCATGTAGTGAAAGTGACAGTTCCGTACTGCAAAACACGCTGGACGCTCTGGAGTGACTCTAGCCACTTCTATGTTGACAGTTGACAGTTGACAGTTTCACTTCGATGGTTTTGCATAACCTTTAATATTTAATTTTCCGAATATATTTGTTTTATACGAAGTTTTGTCTAAATTAATGAATAACAATGAATGATGATGAAAAAGAAAACATCAGCGATGATGAGGTACTCGAATCCACGCCATCTGATGTTTATAATTCTCTATTATTTATTTTCTTTCTTCAGTGTAATTATTGTGTACTGCACGGCTGAAATACTACGTCTCGCAATTTTTAGACTCTTCCAACAAAGTAGCACTTTCAGTCCTTGGCATACAAATAACTATTTCAAAATATTCTACATTAAAATAATCCACAACCAATAAAATTATACTTTTTCCATTCCGATTGAGGTACCTCCAAAAGATGTTATTTGACCGCATCAAGCGCTTCTTCAGAAGATGTTGACCTCACAATTTATTTTCAATCTTCGGGAATAAGAGGAAATCATTGGGTACGGCGGTTGACCCATCAATTTGATGTTTCAACTGTTCAAAACCTGATGTGTGAGAGCTCGCAATGTCGTGGTGGAAAATGATTCGTCGTCTACGATCGATTTCAATACTTCTGGCAAACAAATGTTGGTGTACCATTCAGAAAAGCTCTAATAGAGACATATCCAGTTATTTCGAAAAAAAAATAGACAACCATTTGCTTCGAAATGCGCCGTGGGTGAACAAATTTTGTTGGATATGGCTCTTCTTCAAAGACCCATACAGTCGATTGTTGTTCAAGTTCATAATGAAAATAGAACAGACTTTCAAATGAAATTGCGTGATTTATAAGCAGAAATCTGTAACTGAAACGAACGAAATGGAATTGGGGCTACTACGAGAACGAAACTCCAATCTTGTGAAACTCTTGTGCAGCAAATTATTAAGTTTCTACAGTCAATGATAACTGATAACAACCTTAATATTGATTTATTAAGAAATGGAATGACATAACTTCAAACTTCCTCCGAAAATAATTTTGTTGATACTTTAATATAGGGACCTTAATAATTCCCGCCCGGAATATTGACCTCAAAGTACTTATCTAAGTGTTTACAAATCTCTTGATAAGAATTGGTATTAAATCGTTTGAACTAGGTAGTTAGAATGCAGGTCCACGTTATAAAATAACCTTAGGTCAAATTATTACAGCACAATGAATTAGAGGCTTTCGGAATGTGGATATATCGCAGAATCCTCAACAGTTAGACTAACAAATGAAGAAATACTACGAAACAAACAATAAGAAACGGGTTAAAGTTATTAAAAAGATGAGAGCGGCATACTTAGGGCATATAATTCGAAATATCCGGCAAATGATCGGAAGAAGGAAGCTTCTCAGTAAGAGCCCATCTTTCAAATTGATTTTAAAGATTCGAAAAATTGCTTCGGTGTCATCTAATACATGATGAATTGCGAGACCAAACTAACTAAAAAGTATCGAAGGCAATGTCACCAAATATCCTTTTCTACAAAACTTTATTACTTAAGCTTGCTTTTAGAAAGAAAAGTTATTATATTTAATCTTTCTTAAAACTTATTTGTCCTTATAAATAGAAAGGAAGATAAGGATAATCATTTGTAGTCGAATCCATCTCTGTTTTTTTTTTGCCTTTGATGACGGATCCAACTTTAATGACTTCTTTTTTTCACATTTTCCATCTACAATTTTGTGTTTGTCATCCACTGACGGCGTATTTGAATATTTCAATTTGAGTTTGGACGAGGGTATTAATCCACTATATCACAGAGACAAGTGTAAAAACAAACAAGGGATGGCTCGTTCTCGGAGTAAATATAGCTTCAAATTATTTCCTATACACTTAAAAGGTGTAACCAATCTGAATATTAAACTGGAAACAGAGGCGTAGATATTGAACGAAGAGGATTCTCTCTTCAAAAACTATATAAACAAAAAACTTATTTTAGAACTTCAACTATGATATCCGATTTGCAGATGACACTAAGCTGAGCCAAATAAATTTGGTGCGTTACTTAGACGTGAAATATTAATTTCTGGCAGTATCCATTATCCAAATCTCATTAGATAAAACTAGAATTGGAAATATATTTTTGTATATGTAGGAACCTAAATTGATATTTAATTTAAATCGGTTTTTGTTAAACAGGCGTAAGTCCAAGAAAGTGAAATTTCGGAGAAATAAAAATAAACTGTTTAAATAAAAATATTTCACTAAAAATATTTTTCAACATGTGAAGAAATTCAATTTACAACAGGATTCAAAATTTCACAATTGTATCTTTATTCATAATTTAATTATATAACTTTAAAAAAAATCAAGTTGCAAGGAGATAAATTAAATTAAATTCCAAATAAAAACTGTTACTTTCATCGTAAGCCAATGTTTACAATTTACTAAAAAGAGAATAAGATTATTAAATGAGTTAAAAGAGGAAAAAAAATCAAAGATATAGATTTGAGGTCATATTTCTGATTTATGGGTCTTCGTCAGTTTCTTCAACCTCGCTGGTAATCTCTAATGATCTGTCATCAATTGGCCAGTCACAAATTTCTTCGGATTATCCCCGATACTCGTCTGGAATGTGGGCTCTCAGCTTTTTAATATCTTCCATCTTCGCAGTTTTTATTAGCACTCGATTAGCACTTGGTAATGTTTCTTTAAAGATATTATTCCTAAATTCCTGTCACACGGAAGGAAACTGTAGCCGCGAACAGGGAAATACTGAGTAACCGTTCTGGAAACGAAGACACCAGACGAAGCTCGGTGTATTGGCTTGGTACTGATTAAGAAAAGAGCAAACCTCATTAGGGCTTTTTCGTACTACACCCTCGTGGTACAAGAAGAATGTTTCGTTACTCTTAAGATTATGTATTCCAAAAAAAAACCATACAACAGAATCCATAAAGGAAGTCGATTTAAAAAAAAGCCTTTTTGGTTGATGCACATCAACACTTGCTTCTCTTTTGCAGCCTTCCTTGCAGTTACATCTTTTGTACCTTCAGTATGTGACTTTGGATACAACTAAGCTTAACCGTATATAATTTGCTGTAGCCAATATGAGGTTTTTCAATGCGAAACAACCAAAAGAAACAGATTAATTACTTGCAAATGAATCTGTCATCTAGGAATTTAACCCTCCCGAGATGAAAACTTCAAACTAGAAATATGGACTAACGATAATCCATTCAAAACATATTTTCCAGTATATTGGAAGAATCCTAGTTGATTAAATAAGGTGATGAAGGATATTTTATACCTATAAACCACGTCTTCCTATTGGACTATTTGACCCAATTTTTTGTGATATTGTGGTTTAAGCCGATGTCACATGATCCAGATAATAATTCGGAACATCATGATACGAATTTCAAATATTTTGTATCCTTTTAATAAATATTGTCGGTGCTGTTACTGTCGAACTCCTGCTCGTAGGGCGCTAGGGATGAGGCTTTGTCATATGCAGCTTCCCATAAATGTAACACTTTATTCATCAACTTGTCGCGGGATTATTACGGGGGAGGGTCAGCTGCCTCATACATTTTTATGCTTTTTATATAATTGATTCTTATGGTGCGACTAATTCGCAATTTCGATTTACATAATCGTGTTCGCAGCTGTGTTTGTTTTTGATTTACGAGATATAATGGAGTCTATTTCGAGGTGAATTAATTTTTCGACAAAGTAGCTTATGTTATAAATGTATATGTGTGCGAAATTCTATTGTCAATATTAGAGCACTGAATTGCTCCTTTGGGGGTGACAAAATTAAATTCTTAATTTGATACACTTCAAAATATATTTAATATTGATTTTTATTTATGTCACAGTCGTATTCCATTTACCTGTCATATAAGTAAATGAAAAGTAATTGTAATATTGTCAACACTTTATATGATGCAGTTATTTTTGTTAATTACATCTTTTTCCTCTTCTTCTTTTCCGGTAATCATAGTATATGTTGAGATTTCATTTTTCATTCTCCTTCCGTCAATTTTTTCCACTATTTTCGAGCCCTTGCTACTTCCTTCATTTGCTGTATTGTTTTCTCTTCCTGTGCCACTTATTTTAGGTCTTCCTTTCTTTCTTTTCTTGTAAATTTCTTCAGTCACTTCTCTTCTCAAGTTTGTACGTATCAATTTAAACATCTTTTAACTATTTTGTATTCCTATTGGATTCTGTTTAAGCTTTCTTAAAGTATAATAAGGAGAAGTACAATATACAAAGGTGGTCCCAACAAAGAAAACACAAAAATTTTCCCAGCGATGCTCAATAAGTTCAAATCTTTGACCACCGAACCTTTTTTTGCATATTTGGGAAGAGAAAATAATCCGAGAGGACTCAATCTGGCGAATAGGGTGTATGAGGTAGCAATTCAAACTTTAATTCATTAATTTTGGCCATTGCAATAACGGATTTTGGAGCCGGTGCGTTGTCTTGATGAAACAAAACTTTCTCCTTAGCTAAATGCGGCCGTTTTTGCTTTATTTGTTCGCTCAAACGTTGCAATAAATTTTCAAGCTAGTCAATCAAAATTGTACTACGCATATCTCAAAAAACCGACGTCATGATCTTGCCTGCAGATGCAACGTTGTTTGCCCTCTTTGGAGCTGGTTTTCCTTTTTTAATCCATTGTTGTGATTGTTATTTTGTTTCAGATGTGAAGTGGTGTCTCCACGCTTCATTCATAGTGATGGAAAGTCGCAAAAATTCAGTTTTATTACGGGAAACGTTTTCAAAAACTCGTTGGAAACATCTTCATCTTCAATTGTGAGCAAACGCAACACCCATCTTGCGCACAGCTTTCTCATGACTTCTTCTTCAGTTAATATTCGATCTACCGTACATTTTGAAATTCCTACTAAGTCTGCTAGCTCTTTTTCTGTATTTTATTCAAAATATCTGGAGTCGTCACCTTATTTTACTGTTGATAACGAAGGACTAGTCTTACTCAGAGTAGAATCAAATTCACCTGATATATTGGTTGGGCTAAAATTACAAATCCCATGAAAACGTTTAGTATTGATGACTGTCAAACAAATATTAAACAGCTTGGTGTCTTCAAACTTGAAACATTTGCTGTATAGATTGTGTAGTTTCTTATATATTGGCAACTACCGCCTTCTCTAGGTGAAGCCAGGTACTTCTGGTCCCATCCTCGTACTCACACCATGTCCTTTGAACCGAAACCAAATCTGGTTATGATATTTTAAGAAATAAATCGACTATTTTGTTTTGTATTTATTGACATTTGAACTCCAAGGAAAGATAAGTCACTAACGTATACACGGTTCAGTAAAATAAAAAAAAAAACATAAAATAAAACATGATTATACTTCTTCTTCGGTCCAAAATAAATAATAATGTATTATTTTGATCATTTTTCTAGAATCTTTTACACTTATACACGAACGTGACATCGATTTTTATTATATCTGTCCCTTTCGTATCAACACATATATCAAGATTGTCAGTTTATTTCCCCACTTGTAGCTGCAGTCTGTGACTCAAGAGGTGATAGAAAGAACCTGTCTAGAATGATTGAGAATATAGACGGACTATAACATCATATTACTGTAAAATCCAGGGATGAGATGATAAGTAGTGAGCTGTCAGACATTATACCAAGGGAATTCCCCGCCAGAATGTTACTGCTATCGGGATATTATTATCTTTACCGATAATGCCTTTTCTATCGATTTTTTGGTTGATGGATATGTAGGTGACGTTCGTTCGAGGCGGAAACAGGGCGGATGTTGGTATGAATGATATTTTATCATTATTAAAAATTAACCGATTATTGAGAATGTTTTCTACAAAAATGATGAAATGACTTTTGAGCTCGAGTAAATAACGACCCCAACGAATTCATCAAAGCATCTCCCTTGTCTTGTCTACAGATTTTTAAGTAAGATCCTGGGTCCGGTGATTTTTGGTTGGTGTACTTTCATATTTCTTTAGATTCTGTGACATCTGTCTTTCTGAATCAGCTAATTTACATTCAATTGGTCCTGGGGTTATTTAATACCTAGAATTACACACTTAAGTTTAATTATGTAACTGATGAAACTTTTGTAATCTTCAAATCGAAAAAAAGTGTGTACTGATTGAAACTTTCTAGCAAAAGGAAAATTATGATAGGAAACAGATAATCGGAGTACCTATCTAGCAAGCCCAGGCGAGGCGTATGATTTTAGAAAGTTTCAATGGGGTGAAGTTGCATGAACTGTTGAAAAAATGACGTTTGACAGACCAATTGTCAACATTAGGAAATTGATACTAATCTTCATAGAATAATGTATCTAAATGTTTTTGATTTTAGGTCTTTTATGTTTCAAAATTAGTTTCTTCAATAATTTTGAGACGTTTCGACTTTCGACAAAAAAAATTAATTTTAAAGCAGAAAAGACCTAAAATCAAGAACATTTAGATGCACTAATGTATCAAAAGGACTAAGAAATGAGAAATTAAAAAAATTCGTAAAATATTGTGAGATTGAAGCTAGATTTTTTCTGGTAAATTTTCTACTAGGTATGTTAATTTAGTTCAAAGCTGCACGTTCAGAGATAGCTTTAAAGGCATTCAAAATTATTATAAAATGATAATTGGTTATTGGGCATATATATTGTTTAAGTGAAGATCTTCTTGAATTAGTAATTATTTTCTACCCCACGAGTAAAATTTTACTTTTTATAAATATATAACCAAAGAATGTGACGACGAATCAACTTATATTTCTTATAGGCTTGCCTTTTGGATGGTGAACGGACTCCCCACTTTATTATTTTCAAAATTGATCACCTACGACATGAGAATCGAAATAAAATCCGTTTTTACTACTAACCTACTAAAAAACGTAATTTTTGACCATCAAGTCAGAACGTAGAATGACTAGAAAATGATTTCCCTCTTTCAATCACGTTTTTAAAAAGTCTTTTCGTATCTCTCTTTTGATATCTAAAGTAGAAAATTCCATGTAACAAATTTTACGCCTTCAGACAGATCTTTTAATATTTCATCTCAAGCTACGCTTGTACTCATTTTTAAATTCTCTCGTTCGATATTTTGAAAAATCCTGACGCTACGTGAAAGCTTTTTGTTTATATATTAACAACTAGGTATATGTTCTGAATACAGTGTTTACACCACCACTACACCAACACTAACAATTATACTGTTTGACGCGCGTTTCGATAACCAAGTTATCGTCTTCAGAAAAATTAACACCAACGGGAAAACTCCTTGGCGGGAACATTCATGTTTATTATCTGACTACTAAATTATAGAGTGGGCTGTAAGAAATTGGCCCTTTGTCCCTATTTAAGCTACTCTTACATCTAGCAATTTCAATGTTTTCAAATGCATCCAATAATTTATTATTGGATACATGATTGTGACTGGCAGCGTGATCGGCAATACTTGATTTTCCGGTCCGTCCATATTTCAAATGAGCTATGTGTTCTTTAAACCGGACAATAACGGATCTCTCAGTCTGCCCAATATACTTTTGGTCACAATCACCACAATTTATTTCATATATACCACCACTCTTTTCCAAATTTGGTATTTTATATTGCCCAACAATTGTTTTAATGTGTTGTTGGATTTATAAACCAATTTTAAAGTTAATGAAATGACAAAGAATTGATGCAGTTATTGCTTGATATTTTATTATAAAATCAAAATAAACCATAATAAGTAATACCTCATCAATGATACTAATCTGTATTTGTCTTGCAGCGGGCGAATATTCACTTAGAGTTTCAATAAATCTCACAAATTTCTTTTAAAAATTTTGTAGAGAAAATTATTTCTTCCCTAATATATTAATCAAACTATTTCCGGGGGAAAACGCCTCATTTTTTTTCTTGGTATCTATCAACCCTACTAAATATTTCCATTTTTTAGTTGTAATATCACAACACTGAATTCAAGTTGCTACCGAAAGATTGTGAGCTGGTATAATCTATATTGATGGTCATCTTGGTTACTTAATTGTGTCAAAATCTACCACGAAGAAATGAATACTGGACTGTTTCTATCAAATCATGGATTCAGTCGCAATTAATTCCTTGGTAGTAGAAAAAATTATTAACTATGTCTAATATACATCAATATTTTAATTTATGAAACAATGAACGTGAAATTACTTCACGAATTGAATCTGACCAAGCTTGTTTAATTCAATTTCTATGAATTTGAGTATTCAGATTTCTAAAAATAATTTAGATTATGAAATTATCAAATGTTTTCATTATATCACCAAACAATTTAAGGATTCATCTTTATACAAGATGATTAAGTTAAAAAATGAATTGGAACAAATTTTTATGTTCAAAATTACCAGAGATTGGAATGATATTTATTTTTCATTATAAATATTGATCTGCACATTTCCAATAAATACGGTTTCGGTAGATACAGAAAAGACATCTCCTTATATCGAATTCCAGTCACTATTCAGGGAAAAAATTCGTCATAAATCTCATATTCGCCATTCAATATCAATATGAAAGTCGAATTTGAGCCCATAAAACCCCAAACATAACATATTGGTACTCAAGCTCCCCTCAATATGATATTTTAGCAATCCCTACACCTGTAGAATCTTATATGTCAGCGTGAAACATTTCACTCGCAGCATATCTTGTACACGATTCCGTTTATGGAAAATACAGGGTGTCAAGACACACATCAGGGTAAATCATCTGTTTTATATGATTTTGGATAGATGGCGAGAATTCTGTGAATTGATGATGGACGCAGATTTGCATTTCATAAACAAAATAGTTTTTTTATGAAGCGATGTTTCATGTAAACGGAACGGTTAACAAGATCACACTCAATATCCTAAAAAAGTATATTGACCCTTAATTTTTTTGAGGACACAGTTAATGGTAAGGTCTATCTAGATGATTTTATTAACTTTTTAGTGCCTACATTACAAAGACTTCCCAATAGGTGGATTGGAAGATGTGGAACGATCGATTAGCCGTCTAGATCCCCCGATTTGACTTATCTCGATTACTTCTTATGGGGTTATTTGAAATCTGAAGTATATTAAAATAGACAAGACAAGATTGGTGATTTGAAAGTTAGGATAACTGAAGAAATCCACAAAATAACCACTGAGGTCATACAAAATGTTGTAAGAGAATTCGGTTATTATCAAATTATTACATCAAATTAAAAAAAATACATTTTGTTGAACAGAAGACTAAAATCCCTTTCCAACAAGGCTCCAAACGACCCCATATCTTATTTAAAATTTTCGAGTGCTCATATTCAGAGGGGGTGCTGAAGGGGATAATATTTTAATACTGTTAATTGTCAATTTAATAATTACAATCGACTTGTGCCAGGATTTTTTTCGCATAGTACATAATAGAACTGGAATTGATTTGAAATAATCAAGAATTAGTATACAAAATATTCGTTTTTTTTTTTTGGAAACAACTCAGTTTTACTACAGACTTAACTTCTTTATAAAACAGAAATAACTCAAAGTCGCTATTCTTAAAAGAAGTTATATCACTTGTATTTTTCAAATTTTTGCATCTATTGTACTATTCTGTGTTTTTATCTTCATTGTTATTAAATCTACTGGACTTATACCAAAAATATCCTTAGAAAAAGTTTGATACGGTTTGTATAAAGACACGGAGGACATCAGTTCTTAATACTTTTCCATTCTATCCATTAAAAACACAACAGAAATAAACGATCCACAATTTACAAAGCCCGGTAACCGAAGATTACTTTTTTGAAATAACGAGTAGCAAATAGCAGATTTGTTGAAAATAGACAGTAATGTGTGTGTTGACATTAACATTATCTCGCCGCCTGACGAAGATGTAAAACGGCACCACACATAAGAAAAATAGAAATAGACCGAAAATTCTTTGGCGGAATGATTTCGTCTGGCCGTTACAGACATTTGTAATTTCTCTGTGGAAATTTTTTTATTTTTTTCCAACGTTCGAAATAAAAATCCGACAATGTCATTGTCTAGATGCTCCTGGTGCTATATCATTAGTTTAAAAATAGCCTATAATTAAACTTTTCGGATTCCCTACTTCCATTTTCTAAAAATAATTAGAAGGTGAGAGACTAATAAGCGAAATGTCAGGGGCGGATTTCGGGTTATTTCTTTTGTGCCAAATCGAATCAACTTCCCAAGTTATTCATTGAAATTTCATTTCATCTGTATCATATTTAGATCAGGCATTTTTCAGTTTGGATTATTTTCGAATCTATACAGTAACCAATTCATTTATGTAACCAACACTTAATTTGCCTCAATAAAGTCTTCAGTTTCAGCAATTGCTTCTTCGTTTGAGCTAAATTTCTTAGCGACGAGAATTTTTTGAGATCAACGAATAGCCCTTGGGGCTAGATCTGGACTATACGGTGGATGAGGAAGCGAATAGTAGTGTAATACGTTCAATTTAACTATAGTTGTAATCGACTTGTGAATCGGTGCATTGTCGTGGTGAAACTTCGACTTATGAGGCCGTTTTTTACAATCAAACGATCTAAAAACTCTATGTAGTATTCGCTATTGATTGTTTTCCTTTTAGAGATAGTCTATGAACAATATTCCATGCGCATCCCAAAATAATGAAGCAATAAACTTCCCAGCTGACTGTTGCGCCTTTGGACACTTCAGACGTGGTTCACCGGCTGCAGTCCACTCATATGATGATCGTTTTGATTGTGGAGTGAAGTGATGGATCCATGTTTCATCCATTGTCACATATCTATTTTATCACGTGCAGACATGGCCAAAAATTGCTCTGAATCATCAACATGATATTGATTTAGATCGACTGTGGTCAATGGTCAAAAGATTGCTGCTTCTGATATCTTTACGTCCTCAGCTATATCACGCAATTCCAATATATGATTATATATAACCAATTTTTGATGTTTTTTGGAGTAATCACCTCAATTGGACGATCAGAACGTACACCATCGTCGGGGTTTGTAAGACCACGTTTAAATTCAGTAAACCAATAAAAAATTGTTCTTTTCGATGGAGCAGAGTCCGGATAACACTTTTGAAGCCATTGCTAAGATTATACAGAATTTTTCATATAAGAGGCAATCATAAATTAACACACGAAACTGTTTTGAATCCATTATTTTAAGAAAAACAAAACAAGCTTCACTAAAATTGCTGCTACTTTTTTTGACTTATCGAAATGTCATAGAATTTTGAACATAGTCTTTTGAAAGCTGGTACTTAATATGGATATATATCTACTCCTTCGGTGCGTATTATTTAAATCGATATCTTGAATAGTTTTTGAGTTACATCCATTTAAAAGAGTAGCCGCTCGGCTACGGGACACACCATAATTTTATCTTAAAAACGCGTTTTTTTCGAAACAGCATTACACGAATTTGCTAGAGTAATTACTCGGAGACAAATGATCAGATCGCTATCAAATTTTTTTAGCATCTTCTCTATATATACGATGACCCAACAGTTTTTTGATCTGATCAAAAATCGAATTTTGGCAGGCCAAAAACGACCAAAACTTTGGGAAAAATTTGACTTTTTTTCCAGCATGCCGCCATTTTTTGATTTTTTTGTTCGCCCGAGGGTCATCGTACAGACAATATGTTTTAGATTAAGGAGAATTTTTTTTGTTAGGTTTAATCAACGGAGAAGGCTGCAATCAATCCAGCAGTGGAGGACCTTTTTTTGGCGCCGCCGGAGATCGCGTGTCATTTTAAAAATATTCAATATTTTATTAAAAAAATTTTACTCTGTATTCCCAAAACAAGTATAAATATACCCTCAAAATTTTAAAACTATTGATTCACTAGTTTTCTTTTAATTCCCAAAAATTTCCTTTTTTTTAGGCTACTAGGTGTGCCCCTTATGTCGATTAACCAAAATTTATATTATGAGTATTAAGAATGACTTCATTATACAATTTTTTGACAAGATTTTGTTTCTGACTTTGTGCAACGATATTATTCAGAATGCAATTTCTATTTTTGTAATTATATCAATTTTTTCAAAAATTATAATTTTTGTATTTATACACAATGAGTTATGTCTTTTATTTTATGTTTAAAATGAAAAAACCATGTATAATAAACCAAATCAACATGAAAGTTATCCTATATTTCCGTGTTTTTCTTAAGTAGTATAAGCAAATCCCGAAAAATCCATCCTTTTGTATATATAAACGTCCCTTTGTCATCCAAGGAACGCTCTATCCTTAGAATGTCCTGCTGGCTGCTGTCATAATCTGATCCTCAAGGGGATATAGACACATAAATATTTTATGGATTTACGTTGTTCAGTGCATTATACTTATCGCATTTGCTATTTTATCCCATGCTATGTGGAATTTGAGAGGTATTTTGTTTTATTATTACAGATTTGGATACAAACTTTTTACTCAAGTACCAGAGAAATCGAATGATATTGATAAAAACTTTTTCACAGTTAGTTTTTCATATTTTTATAGCACACCAACTTTGTATCAAATATAAATCAATATATTCGAATGCCTTATAATATATTTTTACACTGAACGGTGCAAAATACAAAAACTAAAATTTTCTTGGACTCTACTTGGTAAGCAAACTGATTCTTTATTTGTTTAAAAGTAAGTTAATCAGTAATATAACATTATTCAACTTATTACCCACAAAATAAAAAGAAATAATTTAAAACAAGAGTGTTTTTTCAAAAAAATAGTTCATTTTGTAGAGAAAGTTCCTGAGTACTTATCAAATAATACCAAAACCTCATAACTTTGCATTTAACAAAGATTAGAATGGTCGAAATGATCTTCGTTGGACACCAAGTGAAAATAGCTAGTCCCAGTCAAAATACACTAAAATATGATTTCCTCATTTGGAGAATCCTGAAGTACAGATACTAGAGCAGGTCTACAAGAGTTCCAACGAGACAAAGGATGAAAAATAGTAGGGATGTTATCTATATTTAGTGCCCTATATAAAACATTTCTTTGGTTTTTGTTTCAACGTGTTTAAAATATCAAATGGCACCCATGCAAAAAAATGTTCATTGTAGATACCGTCACTTTTTGCATTAATAATTCAACAAAAATAATCAACTTATTAGCATAAAGAACAAATTTTGTCACGTGTTTAGACATATTATTGTGTTTTCAACGATCCTGATTTCTATCAACAGCTGTGTCTGTCATTGTTTCCATACTTTCACTCAGAGATTTATGTGTCATTAGTTCCAAAAATAAGAAGCGGGAGCAAATAATTCTCGACGTCTCATTTTTAATCACAAAAATTTTGGTATACAAATTGATTGTCAACTCAACGACAGAAACACATACAATAAATTTTCAGAAAGTATCGTATATTGTTGTTAAAAACGACTTCAATCGCTTCTTTGAGTTAATGGAGCGCCATTTTCTGTAAATATAATATATTCATATCGAATTGGAACGAAGTCGAACAAAATCAAACACCAAAGTGTACTAACTCTAATATATTTCCGAGCTTTCGAATATTTATAGTCTAGGACTGAAATTATGGTCAAGTATAATATGAAAATATTCATTAGAGTCCCTACAGAGGATCTATTAGTTATGATTTCTGTTTCAGTGATTATTTCGTCCATGATTGACTTGAAGAAAATTGAATTAAGTTTTGTTCAGATCTTCTGCTATTGGTATATCCTTCGAAAGTTTATTATCTCTTTCAATAGAACTCTATCAATGTTGAATCGATGTTTTTTACTGTATTTGTTTCATTATAAAGATTATGATATCTAATAGTTTGAAAACAAAATTTTTTTTCGGTTTCCAGTGAAGGAAAGGATGTTTTGAGGATCGCATGTTACCAAGTTTATCTGCTGTAATTCTTTTTCGATAGTTTTCCACTATCATCGAAAGTCGATTTCACTCAGGGCTTCATAAAGATTTATAAAATGTTTCTCTCATTATCCAGTTTTGATGTATCTTTGTTAATCTGATTTTTCCTTTGGCTTAGCTTCCAAAACTTCCTTCTAAACGTCGTATAGGTCATAACTACACAGACTAAATCGTTTTAATGGAGCACTGTGGATAATTATTTCATTCCATCGCCATAAACTATTGGAATCAACTCTTTCGACACATTCTTAATGATTCACTTGAGTTTATTCAGTTTCAGTCAACATCCTTTTATACTGAGTTCAAAAGCATACATTCACTTACGCCCTTTATCATTTTCATTATCATTAAACGCACCAACAATGAACTTGAGATATTCGAAATAATTATCAAAAAAAATGACAAGGGGAAAAAGGAAATGTGTGTATATATTTAGTCTGTAGATTATTCCAATCAAGTGCACAACGAAACAAATCTGTTGCCAGTATAAAGTTTGTGATATATTTAAAGTATGAGGTGAGTTAATTGCAATGTAATAAAAGTAAATAAATAAAAAAACATCGAATAAAAATTTGATTTAGTGTTGTAATAGAAAGGATGTTCCCTTGATTCAAATATATGAGTTTTTCATCTGTTCTTGAGAACAGATTTGATTGAAATATATAAATAAATTTTGACGTATACTCCAACTCGAATTATTGTACACAAAGTTTTTGTACCAAAACGAAATATTTTCTCAATCTAGAGACATTTTTATTCGTAATCAACCTCACACTATTTGAGTTGAGTAGAACGTGAATTTGGAACATTTAGGAAACCTATTTTCAACACGAATGTTGATATACTACTTATTGTCATTAACCACATATAGAGTTCCGATTTTTTTTCTCAAACTCAAATTCAAATTTGAAATTCTATCAATTCTGCAATTTCCAAGATCTAAATATATGTTACATTACAATGGGGTGAAATTATCCCGATGGTAACTTAGACTAACGAAGCCTACTTTATCTCCAGACACAAATCTATGTGATTTCTGGTTCTAATATTACCTTAAGTGGATAATTTATAATATAAACTTTATAACAACGATACGTAGTGTCGAATACGAAACGTTCATGTATTTCGACAACGTATTATTAAGTTTGAGAATATGTTTTAGATATTTTACTCTTTTTCTCCAAATTAATTGATTATAGGAAAAACGGAAAGCTCTAGAAATGTATTTAGATATACAGTATCCACTAATAATGAGATAACAACTTAGACTTACTTTCAAATGGTGTCCTGATCATTCCGACTATTCAAAACGTTGATTTTTTGAATTATTCTCCATAAACTGATGCGAAGTTATATTGAAACATCAATTTCATATGAAAACTCTTTCCAAACTTCGTAGCTTTTCACATTTTGTTTCTAGTAAACCAATAAACCAATAAAAGTATAAATTCTGATATTTTTGTAAAAAACTTTTCTTTTTGTTTTCGGAATATAGAATAATTCTTGCTGCATGCTAACATACTTAAATGTTTCTTAAATCCAATAGCAAGTATTTTTCATCTGCCAATTGTTCAGTTGATCTTCGATAACATAAATCTATAGCTAGAGTTTATCAAATGATCAAAAATATGTATTGATCAAAATTTATTTATTGTCGAATATTAAATAAATACCTCGAGATTCACACTTTGATCTAACATACCCGGACAAAAGATGCGACCAAAAATAAAAGTTGCACCAAACTACCAGTTTGGATTTATAAGTCCCAAATGTGCAGTTCCAAGGTTATTTTAATTGTTTCGAAAACTACTAATAAAAAATTCATACTTTTAGTTATTTTGAACTTTTTTCTAGGTTTACAAACATTCTACTGTGGCTTAGTCTTTCTATAATAGTTGAACAAGCTAAAGCATCATGTGGTATGTTCAAGGAATCCGTTTATCATTACCTAGGAGAAAAAATTTTGTACCGTTATATCACCTGTACAAATATGACACCAAAAGACGACTTAAACAATCAAATAGTTTCAATTCTAAATTCCAGTTGTGAAATTTTGCAAATATCTAAGAGCAGTTTACCGATAATAAAGAAGGAGATGTTTGTCTCTTTAAATTTAACCAGGATGGTGATCGATGCCGGCGTTCAAATAATCCAAGAAAAAACTTTCGAACGTTCCAATATATCTACAATAATTCTGGATAATAATAGAATTTTTAAAATAGAAAATCTCGCTTTTAAATCATTTTATATTGATACAATAAGCTTACAAAATAATTCATTGAGTGAAATTACGGATCAAACATTCGCCGAATGTGTTAATTTAAGAATATTGAATCTTCAAATGAATACTATAACCACCATAGATCCCAATGCCTTTAAAGATTTAGTAATTTTAGAAAATTTGAATTTAGCTTATAATATTATAACTAATAGATACTTGGATATTTTTAAAACGAATAAAAGATTAAAATATCTGAATATTGGTGATAATACGTTAACAAGATTAGACGGTAGTCACTTTCCAACATCTCTGTTGGAAATTAACGCCGTTAATAACGATATAGTTAATTTTAATATATCAAATTTACGTCAACTGCAGTCACTTAATTTGAATTCTAATAAAATATTTAGGATAAATGATTGTTTAAATAATCTACCTGCTTTAAATTATTTGCATTTAAGTAATAATTTTCTCGGAAAATCTAAGTCGGAAGACATAAAAAGATTTTCGGTATTAACAAATTTGACCCTATTAGAACTCGATAATAATTATTTGGAGTATTTTAATTTTAGCGGAATCGAAAATCTCGAAATAATTTCTCTTTCCGATAACTATCTCACGAAACTTGATTTTTCAGAACTTTCAAGAAATTTAAAATCCCTTAACTTGAGTCACAATTTTTTATCGAGTCTTAAAAATATATCAGTCTTGTCGAAACTATCAAAATTAGATGTTAGCTATAATGATTTATCACTTATCGAATACGATTCATTCATGGGATTAAATATGTTGAACGGTTTGTACTTAAGCCATAATTCAATAGTTGATTTACCTATAGGTGGTTTTAGAGACCTCGTCGAACTACAATATTTCGATCTAAGTTATAATAACTTAACTAACATCAGTTCAGGTAGTTTAAGCGGACTGGTTAGCTTGAAGGAATTAGATTTAAGCCATAATAAACTAACTTATCTAAACGAAGATATGTTTCATTACATGAAGAATTTGAAAATGTTGAATATAGCTTACAATAATCTAACCAATGTTAATATTAAAGGTATCTTAGCTCACGTGGTCTGGTTACGACAAATAGATCTTAGAGGTAATAAATGGGCTTGTAAATTATTGATTAATGTGATTAAAGATAGTATATTATTACAAATGAAAAGCGGCGATTCTTTTAACGTTAGTAACGTTAACGGGATACCTTGTGATGAAAATATGGAGATAAACGGAAAACCTGAGGACGGTTTTCCCAAAATCGTTTCTAGTTTGAACAATCTTGTCGATATTGCATCTAATATATCGATTAAAATAAGCGTTTTGATCACTCTCGTATGTCTGATTGTTCTTTTGATTGGTATTAAGTCAATTTTGATAAAATATTCATCTCAAATCACTACTGCTAAACAATTCATTTATCAAAAGTCTGAAAGCGAACCAGAAGTACATCTCATATAAACAGCTGATGAATTGTTTCTTTTGTTTTGGCTTTTCACAATTTCAATAGTATATTAATTACGAGTGTATAATGGAGCTTATTATTCACGAGACGAAGTTTACTAACCCGAACATTAGTGAGTAATAATCAACTCAAAAATGTATGTCTTAAAAATGGAGTGAGAGAGATTTCGTGTCTGGTCTGATTGAATATGAAACTTCTATCAAAAGTTAAAATCTCGTTTTCTATTTCCTCCAGTATCAAAAATCTGTTTATTAATGATTTTTTCACTTATTTTGATTACTTTTCTATATAATTCTTCAATATTGGGTAAAAGCTATTTCTTGGAGTACCATTTCCAATTTTATTTTGAAAATATTGATCCAAGCGATGCGCTTCTTCATTACCTTTCGTCTGGAGGTTTTTTGTCTAGCTAGCTTTCTCCAGGATGTGCAAAAAATGTGCATTACGTGCATTAGGATGAAAATCTGCTTGCCATCATACATCGCAACTTCGAACATGGATTTCTATTCATTGAAGTCCCCTTGTTCTATCCACTAAGTTCCCGGGATTATTAGATGATTCGCCCTTAATTCTTGGAGGTTTTTACATAAAGTGTTTCCTCATTTTATACATCAACAGCTTTTTTATACATCTATTGGAAAAGATTCAGTCTTAATTAAGTAGTCACCGCAAATTTGAAGTGATTATGATCTTGTTTGTGGGAAGAATGCATTATTCTCGTAAAAACAGACAATAAACGTTTTGTAGAGCAAACTGATTGATTTCGTGAGATTTGTAGAGCACTTATAGGATATATAAATAAATTTTAGTTTCGTTATGGCGTTTAAAATATGTATTACACACCATATGATAAAAATTACATAGATAAGAGATATATTTATAAAGATTTTAAGTCTAGTATTCGGAAAGTTATTGACAGATTTATGCATGGAGTTATGATTGTTTTTTAGATAAACCCTGTATATAATTCACACTTTAATTGAAATTTTTTTATAGTATGTATAATTTCGAGTATTACATGTCAAGTTTAACATTCATTCAAGTATTAAATAATATTTAGGCGGCAAATTTTACCATCTTCTATGTATACAAAAAGACTGATTATTATGTAATTATTTCATTTTATACTAATATTTATGTATTGTACGGATGGTATTATTAATTATTTTTATCAAAGTTACATGAAAATGTAATTTAATGAACTTATGATACACCAGTTAGTACATAGATAACTATCTGACTTAATAACTTTACCATTGGATTATTTAATTATAAAAATTGTTTTAAATTATTATTACCTATTGTATTTACTTTTCAATAAAATATTCTTCCTATTTACTTATTTTAATCAAACCAAATTCCTTTTATCATACAACATTTTTGATGTCCACAGTTAGGAACCTCGTAGATATAATTGTAGGAAAAAATTACTTATTCCCTTGATAGTGAGCATCACTAAACTTTGTTAAAATTATTTCATTGAAGCCGAAGGACTCTAGCATCGTAATGCTGACTCAGAGGTAGTAAAGAAAAAAAAAAACTTATCCGGTGTATCATGATAAAAGGGCAGATGAAAGAAAAAACGACACTAAACACGTACACGAATAACACAGAATTCGATCAGCCATAAAGGGGATTTAATTGTAGTAGGCTAGCACTGATTGGAAACATCAAGAGCAAAAAGATCCAAAGTCAGAGGTTGCTATTAAGACATATTCTCAGTGGCGGCACATCTAACTACTGTTTCAATTGTTGAAATAACTAATTGTTTCGAAAACTTTTTAATATCGTAATTATTTACTTAGGGATGTGTATTAATGTCAATATTTGCCATAAAAAAGTCTTTTAATCGTGCTAGATCACCCAATCGGCTCCAATTGGTATAAGTTTAATATTAATTCGTTGAAAATTTTTGGGTAGTATATGCATATGTAAGAATTACCACTCTAATGCTGTTGCTCTAAAGTTTTAGACATACTAAAATATTATTCAATCGATTGAGTAACAGCAATCGACATTGGTTCCCAAAATTATTCGGTTTATTTCTTTTTCCCATCATCTTTTGACCCATATATAGTTTTTATTCTAGTTAGAAACAGTGCGATTTCCTTAAAAATATATCTTAGTTGTCCCCAAGAGGAATGGGAGAATCAACAGCAAAAATATGACTGTCCAATAGTGTTGAGAAGGCTTCAGAAATCGAAACTGCAAATTTTCATCTGCTTATGCAGGAATTAAATGAAGAACTTCTTCCGAAGGCACAGAAACGTTACTAGATTAGAAACATTCCATATCTAGTTCCAAAAGTTTCGAAATTACTACAATTACTCGCCAGATTTCGTTGCTTTATTAGTTATAACTTTCCTCGGAGGTTATTCATCGCTCTAAATAATGCTACATCTATTGAAATACATCAGTAAGAAGAGAAAAAACAATATAAATCACATCTTTTGAACAAACTGCAATAACTGCCTCACAAACTAACCACTTGATCCGTACAATGGCGGACTCCTTGCGACTCATGAGCCATAACATAGAGGGTGATACGTTTTTAAATTGGCAACCTTATATACTAATTGTTAATTTAGCATTATAACGTTTCGGGACTCGAATAGCTAGTTATGAAACCCGCCACTGTTCGAAGACATCCAAGGGTGGTGAACTTTGATAAGATACTTTCCGGTAATGTTCCTTAGACCCTTGGGAATCTGATAATTGTTGAAATATAAGACCTGTCGGTCTAACTGTCCAATATGCACCATTCTCCTATTAAACATTGATCTAATATAGATGTTTCCTTATTAAGACCATTTGGCCCTTAAAGATAATCTGACGTACGAGTTTATTCTCATCTATTAGTTTCTGTAATTGATTTTTTTTAGTTGTTGTGTTTACTTTCACGTGACTAAGAAACTTCTTACAACATTATGCTATATCGTTGTTTCTTTGTTCAGTTTATTTTGAATCAAACATTCTAAAACATTTATAAGATCTCTATTTATAGTTTTTTTATTTCTAAATAGGAAAATATTTCAGCTGAGCAAATCAAAAGGTTAATGGCACATTCTTCCATGTCTTACATGAAATTTTCAACGTTGATTTTTGTTTCCAATCAGATGATTCGATTAATCAGTCTTTTAAGTTTTTTTGTAGAAACAACGAATTGTTAAATATTATTTTGACTTGCACCAAAGTAATTAATTGTGTACCATTTTATAAGACTCAGTTTTTTTGGTATTTATGATCAAAATCATCATATCTACTTAATAATCCAATATGAATTTCTGTCTCAAATGATCTACTACCTAATTTCGATCATTTTCTCGGCTCTATAATGTTTTAAAGCACCTTTACTATCTCCTCTACAGCATTGAAATACTTTGAGTATTGCTAGTAGTAAAACCTTTTAAGATCGGAAAAGTTTGTTGAGTAACAGCTTTATATCTTCTTCATATACTTTATTAATATCATCTGATGAATTTCTTATAAATATAATTTCAATAATTTAACACATTACTGCATATTTTTCACACCATCAGCATATACAAATTTCAATTAATCAAAATCCCATCGACTTTTTGAAAAAGTCTCTATTTTGACGTGAAAATTTTCGATTAAAAATTAGGGTAATTTTTCAGCAAATTTCGTTAAGAAGATTTCTTAAACATAAAAATACGGAACTAAAAATTTTGAGGTTATACGTGAAAATTATGAATACAAGAGGTCTAAATTTTTTAATAATTACAACTATGGTATCAAACTTTTTCCATTAGACACGCAAATCGACTTAGATACTTCAAAGTTCCCTATCTTAAACGGTCCGTAAATTATTTTTCTCCCAATTTTTGTTATCTTCTATTCCTTTTTAAATGATTTTCATCCTTTTTTTACCATTTTCAAAATTTTAGTACTGGTCTATTCCTAATTTTTTAGAGGTCGCTTGACGTGATGCCAGACAACGTGCAAAAAATTGCATGCAATTTCTTGCAAGATCTATATACATGCATAGACGAATATTGCACGTGGTTTGACATTATGGAAGTGTCTTACCATTGCATCATGGTTGTCACTGATCAAAATTACATAAATATTTGTAAACAATTTCCCATTCAATATTTTGTAGGCGGTTTGAACATTGAAATAAAATAAAAAAAAACGTGGTCAGTGTATCACTGGCAATAATTATATCTGCAGCTGCCTTGCTTTTGGAGGAGAGCACCCAGGCGATAGAAAAAAAAGGAAGATACAAAAATTATTTGAGAATTGATAATAAAAATATTTAAAAAACTTCTAAGAAAAATAAAATATGGGATAACTAAGAAAGAAATTTTTTGCATTGTAAAATATTGAGCCCTCTAAATAATTCTTACCGTGAAGTAGGTAGATAAAAGTCGTGCTTCGCGTTCCTAAGTGGATAGACCTGCAACCATCTATCTGAAATTGGAAAAGGTTAAATCAAAGATGACTAAGGGAGGAAGAGTCAGAATTTTTACTCTTTTAAAGAAGTCCCTGCAGTGAACCCTGCTGCTAAGTCCAAGTAAATATATAACAGCTCTCTTTTGTAGATTGAAGATTTGCTCAAATTGAGTTGAACCACATGTATCCCATTATGACTCAATAAGGGCATAATAGATTATTAAGGAGGTGGATGAAACCAGTTCTTTGGAAACTGACCTCAACGCAAAGCATCAAATTTGAAGATATCGTTCATTAGTAGGTTTGGGGCACTAGTAGTACCTTATTCTTGACTATAGTGATATTTCAAACTTTGAATTACTTGATATAAATCAGCAGTTTATTTTCCAGATATAGGCCTCTAAATCAACCAATAGTACTGCCTTAGTTTTATCACTAATTGTTTGCTTCTCGTAAATATGTGAGGACTCCATGTTAACCTTTGATTTTAGGGGATTCCAAGGTATTCGACCGCATTCTTTTGTACAGCACATTGATTGTTAAGCAACATTATTTAAGTTACTTGAGCACTTTCCATTTCGTTAGCTTCAATTTTGTGTAATGAAATTATTATGAAGATGAAATTTATATAAATAGATTTTTATTTGCAAATGTTTCGGGAATTATATTAAAAGTTGAAAATCAATTTTTCATTAAACTGTTCCTATTTGAAAAATTCAACGTTTCCGTTGAATGATTTAATAGCAAATATGTCGCTATTAACGGATGTGCATTTTCATTTAACTAATGGAATTTTGTCAAATAATATTAATTCATTCAAACGTGAACATTCAATGGATGACTAAATATAAATTTTGAAATCATGTCGGGAATATTACGTAAAATAATTCACGGAATGTGATTTGAATTTAATATAAATTCGTTAATAACAATAGATTAATATTAAAATCGGTATATATTTCCATTCATTTCAAATAAATTAATTTCAGAATATAAATTTGGATTTTGCCCTGAAAACAATATTGATAATAACTTTGGCATCAGATTAATACGAGGGTTGCTATGAAAATTAGCAAATCTGACATTGCTATCATGAAGTTTGACATTTTTGACATTCATCTTGGTCAAAAAATAGTATTAAATCGATACCATTTTCGTACGATTATTTTCTATGGTAAATCTAGTAAAAAACAATAATTCTTTGGTCCTAAAGGAAAATATTTACTCTTCACTTTTGTACGTTAACTTGGATTGATAAATCAGTTTGTGACATCAACGCCTTAGACACATCTTTTCCGACATTTAACATCAGATTCCAAAAGAAAAACTGAATTGCATTCCCAAACGTGCGTAAGAACTTTTTGGGTAACCACAAAAGTGATGATCCTGTTGAGGAATTGCTGTTAGCGTCCAAGACCAAGGGATGTAACATGTCTTTGAAAGTACACTTCCTTCAATAGCACCTGGACTTCTTTCTTGAAAATTTAGAAGCAGTGTCCGATTACCACGGGGAACGGTTCCATCAAGACATTGCTAAGATAAAGAAGAGAATTTCAGTGAAGTGGAATGCTTGTTTTTGGGACGAGACAGCTGTATCTCAGGGTATAATTGGAAAACAAGCACCAAATAATACACATTTTTATTATATATAATTGGTTCCAGCTAAAATATTTCTTTTTAGGCTTCAAATTTAATCAATATCCATAAATTTATTATTATTATTGTGTGCGGGACTCCCCTGAAATTGGTGAGAAAAAACGGCAGTTATGTTTGGATTCAGGACGTAATTTTACAAAAGAAACACCAAGAATGATGCCGGGGATTGATTACAAATCTTTTTGCAGGCAAGTGTCATTTCCCATAGATCGTTTCAGTTTCGAATACATGGCGAATTTAGACATACAGGGTGTTTATATATTCGACCGACATCGATCTTCCTTACGGGGCCTAGTTGCTGAGATATAGGGTGTTCAAAATTTTTAATTTGACATAAATCAAGGGCTGTTGACCAATATGTTTCTTAATAAAGTAATTTTCTGACATAAACAAACAAACAAACTTTGGAAAAACTTAACCAGTGGCGCGCTGTCAGAGTTTGTTGTCACTTTTATCCCCCTATTTTTTACGCCACTGGAGCAAGTTCTTTTTTTTATTTTTAGTTAAAAAACTAACAATCTTTTATGGAGTTAAAATGAACGGTGTTGTATGTTGTAGAAATTTACCTCTAAACAAAAGTCTGCAAGCGCGTAAGTAATTTACAAATTAATCATTCATTCAATTCAAAACAAATAAAAATTATTCATTCACCGTTTTGTCATTGAAAAAAGTATCTTTGAGAATAAATCTGCCGCATATTGAATTCTAGTTATTAGATCTTGTTCAGATTCTATGATTGTTTCGTACATTGAAAAAATCGATAGGATTTAACTCAGGTCATACTGGAGGTCCATCCAGACCAATCCATTTTTCTCTAAAACGTCTGTCTCTCTATGGTAGAGCGTTGTCGAATATATAAACACCCTGTATAAGTATCAAATACATGTACATAGAATAAAATTTTCATATCTCACCCTATATTTTAACACCGATATAAATCCTACGAATATTTAAATAAAACCATCTGCATAAAATGATAATTACCTGATGCTTTTAACCCTTGTCACAGAATATGCTAAAAACGTCAATCACACCTGAAATTGGTCGTAATTTTTATATCAAATTTTACGAAATTATAATTTTGAATGTGATATTCTCGAAATATATCGTTTTATCGTCTATTTTTAATGTGTAGTTGTCATTTTGTCTTACGAAACGAATCAAGATACAAATTAATATTTCTCTGTTAGCTTATTATTATGTATTAGAATATTTATTATTGCTAAAATTAAAATTTAATACAATCATTGTGAATAGTGAAGATATTATCCTCCCTTTGGAAATACCTTTCTCGGAGCGAAGCGTGAAATACGTTTCTATTAATTAAATATGCATTAAAGATTAGTTTCTTCCTCGGAGTGTCATTTCCAAAGATTATATCCTTTATGTGTATTACTGTGTTCCACGTCTGTAACGTCTAAGACGTGTAGGGGTAATGCGAATAGGAATTTACCAAGATAAGATTTAGTAAATTCCATAATAAGTTGGTGTTTTGGTACGGAGTGTATGAAATGCCTTTCCAACACTAACAGTAAAAGATGGGGATCTTTTCGAGTCAATAAAGATGTTACAATGGATATTACGACGAAAACTTCATTATCCAATTTGATCATTTTATGATTACATCCATTGAACAAGTAGAGACTTCTTGCTTGCCTCGACCACGAAAAATTAGTTTACCAAGAACCCACACTGGTACCCCAACAATACGGTTTTCGATAAAAATGACAGACAGTTGATGCTTTACAAAATGTCATGCTCTCTGCACTGGTAACAATCCATTTAACAACTCAAGCCTAACCTAACCTCAAAGTTTAGCTCTTGGAACAACGCTGTGGAACGTTCTATACAATCTGCTTGATTTATGACTTTCCCCTGGCATCCGAAAAACGGTTGTCTTCACAAAAATAATGAAGATTGATCCTATTCAGTTCAATAGAAGCTGTTATCAACTCAAATGAAGTAATTAAAAACCTGGGCGATTAGATTGACAAGAAATTAACTTTTGGGAGCATACCCGGTGGATTGTATCTAAAAGTTTCTCTTCATGTGTTTAATGCCGAATCGTGAAAGACCAAGATCTTCAAAAAGAAGAATAATAGCCAAAGTAGCAGTCAAAAATGCACTTCTCGACATTAGAACAAAAAGCGCATACCGATTCGTATCACTAAATGCAATAGAAGGAATTGCATTAAAAAACGAAATGCACGATACGAAGGTCAGAAAAAAAAGACGCCAAAAGAAATCTGATGCTTATGTGGCAAGACAGATGGACACAATTTTATAATACGTGAAAGTTTGTGTATAATGGGAACTATTGGAAACCTGCTTTAATCAGTCAGATTTTTTGATTGGTTTAACAAAGTGGGCTGCACCTTTTGCAGTTTCTCCAAAAATGAGAAAACGTCTTAAAATTGTGATGATTTTCTTCGGAATAGATTTTAGTTTGGAAATAAGCGAAGCAATTGGATCTATGACTCTGAAAATGAGTTTGAAAGCTGTTTTCGGTTTCCTACGACCAGTGAAAATATGAATTTATTGTGTGGACTTTGAAGGAATACAGATATTCTGAAGAGGTGGTGAAAACGATTTCCGCATATATGAAGACATAGCTTTTGGGAATGATGGCAAAAGACAGCTGCAAGAGCTTCTATAGAAAAGAGAATTCAGCTCTGTAGGTTTGACAACTGGAACGATCAGGAAGATTATAGAAAACTATGATGAGAGCTCAGGCGAGGAAAATATTTCAACTGCATCTAAATCATCGAACAAAGAATGTCAAGGCAAGATATTCAAATTACTGGTTATACTTTATGGTGTTAAGAGCTGGACTTTGAAGGTGGAAGCTTCTGAAATATGGCTCTTAAAGTACCATGGACGGATCGCGTGTCCAACGACGAGGCCCGGCTTGAGTAGAAAAAGATTTTCATGGTTGAAAAACCTTCAAGGTTGTTTCCATGTACGTGATGCTGTAAATCTAATACGCATGACTGAGGATCGTGAGGAATTCCAAAGGACGATTGCCAACCTTCATTAGAATGAAGCAGGCACTGGAAGAAGAAGAAAGTTATACTCACAAACCATACACCAAGCTAGGAATTTCACGTGAAAAATAAAAAATATAAGAGAAGACTGCATACTATATGGTACTGTAAATTCATTTGTGGCATAAAGGCAGTAGAAAAACATGGTGTGGTCACCCAAAACCACATCTTTAAAAATGGTTTATAGTTGTTCCATTTTCAAATCCGAATCCAAACGAAAGAAGGAATAGGATACAAAGTCTATTTTACTAAAAACCTATCTAAATAGTAATTGTCAGTTTTCATTTAGAATTTACTTCTTAAATTTATTTATAATGAATAATATATAAACTGTTTTCGATGTATTTAAGATTATTTATAGTTATAAATAACTGGAAACTGTAGTAATCATGAACTCTAATATAGTAGTAAAATTTATAGCTACCTTATCCTCATTTTACTGCAATCTCCCCTACGAAGGGGCGGCGAGGAATATTAACGAGTAAGGTGCGAGTCACAGAGAGACATATCTTCGTCCATATAAAGTGAATCCTCGAGCCGTTTTGCCGGCAGTTTATGCTTCGAAATGCAAAACCCCGACTGTTTTACATTTCAGTAAGCTCATATTTAATGGCAGACTCTGTGAACTATATATTCCCTCGAATCGGGACGCATATGCTACCCCTTCGTTCGCCAGATTTAGAGCAGCTTAGATTTTATGGAGCAAATGAAATTACATCCCCCTTTAAAATATGATGAGCTTTCCCGATAATGAAACTGAGTCAATCTCAAGAAAGATCTGCCGAACTTGTCTATATAAGATGGCAAACTAAAATATCTTCGCAAATTAGAAAATAATTCAAATATTTACATGACGAACGGGAATTTTGCAGCCTATGTCGTGGTACTAAACTCTAATGCTTATAAAATAATGTTAATAATGATTATATATTTATCGTATAATACTAGAGATATTTGGAAAGCTGCGACAAAAAGAATGAAGACAAAATTAGGAAAGGAAGGAAGATAATCAAAAGAATTGGAATAAACAGTGGGCTAGAAGCGACAAAGAATAAGCAGATTTATTTGCAAATAATCTCACTACAATCTTCCAGCCACTAAGTCACGATCAAGACCAAGAAGTAGACATAAACTTAGCAGCTGCAATAAGCTCGAGAAGCCCCATAAAAGCATTGATTCCAAACGAAGTGTCATCTTATCTTCAAATAAGCCTTCTACCTACAATGTCCAAACTCCTACATACAATGTCTGAAGGCTTACCTCCACAGGATTGGATCCCCAGTCATCAATTTGGATTCAGACGAAAACCTTCGACAGTGCAACAAGTCCACCGACTCACGCATAAAATAAATAAAGTCCTGGAAAATAGAGAAAACTGCTCTGCTGTTTTCATTGATATCGGACAGGCTTTTGACAGAGTATGGCATCAAGGATTGCTATACAAAATTAAAAGAACTCCCAAACTACTACCCACTTATGAAATCTTACTTAACCAACAAAAGTGAGGAAAAGTCCGAAAATTTTACTATAACAGCAGGGGTACCATACACGAAAAATTATAGACGAAACAGAAATAACCAAGAAACCATCCAAAAAGGAGATTGTAGAAGGATTAGAACCTTATAGAGTATGAGGGAATGAGTTACACCAGACCATAGCTTCTCGCATGGTAATTCCACAAACGATGTTATGTATAGAATTGAGTGTGTAGTAGCCTTTTAGGTATCAGATTGATATTGTTTGCAAAGTGATGGCAAGCGTTTGACTGGAAAACGATTCTGGAAGAACAACTGATTCAGAAAAAAAGAATTTCCCAATTAACAAAGGGAAAAGACGAGGTGACTCAGTATCCGCAATATTATCAACAACAACAGAAGTTAAATATTTGCATTCGCAGACGACATAGTCTTAATTAGAAATAAGAAAGAAGAAGGATAAAAAACGTAAAATAAGATGTCTGGAGTAACTGTGGAGAGCAAATCGAAGACAGAACTGCTTAAATTGAATCCAGAAGGTAGAAGGAAAAAGAAACGACTCAAATAAAACTGGTTAAAAGAACTAGAGAAAGATTTGAATATAACTGAAATCAAGCGATGAAAAACGGAAAGAAATGTTGATGGTGATCAATATTAGACCCAATCAGGATTGAGGATAATTAATAGACAGTATTAGGAACTAAAAGAGAAAGTTGAAATGGAAGATACTAACAGGCGAAAATACATTAGCTATAGTGAGAGGAGGAAGAAAAAGGAAGGAAAGGTACAAATTAAAGTAGTTGATAGAAGTTGGTAAAGATATACGTGAAATGGGAATTGAGCAATAAATTAATTATTGAAAATCAAAGTCTACAATGTGAAAAGTAAATATTTATATAGAAGAGGGATCTAAACTTCCTCTAAAGTATTATGCAATAATTTTTCAGTTTTCTAATAGTAGTTCTAAGACGAAAGATGTATATGATTATTTTCAATAATTATTATTAATTATAAACTATATAGATCCCCACATTTGATTATTTACTATAGAAAAAAATTTAGTTTAATATTTATATCAAAATACTATTTTTAATAAACATTCTTTTTCTTTTATATAAATCTTTATACCCTTTCGAGTGTCTAGAGTATTGCGATTTCAGTTTTTTCATTCTTATTTTATCAATTTTTTCCATTATCTTTGCAACTTCATTCATTTGCTGTGTTTTCCTTTGTCTTTCCCTTTCCTGTGCTAATTTTCCTGGGTCTTCCTCTCCTTATTTTCTTATATCTTTTAGTTTCTGCCACTTCTTTTATTAAGCTTCGTGATGTTTCTCTCTTTATATGTCCGTATCCGTTTAAATACCTTTCAATTATTTTGTTTTTTATTGATTCATGTTTGAGCTTCTTTAAAACAACCTCATTTCCTATCCTATCCATTCTTGTTTTCCCTGATGTGTATCTTTTTGTTCGTTTTCCAATTCTCCATTATCCAAGGATCATTAAATTAAATGAGTTTATATAAAAATAAAAAATTGAAATTTGCGTTTACCATTATTTGAAATAAGTTGTTGTCTTAATTTCAAATGTGACATACTGTATATTATAATTAAAATTCATATACGAAATAAACAATAATATTGTCAACGTACAAAGAACACATAAACTATCAACTGAAACAATTTGAAATGCATTCCCATGGAAAATAATTTTATATGTTATAAGTAACAGCACATGTATATGCTCCAAAGAATAATAAATAAACAATTATAAGTATATTTGGTTGTCCATCACACATAACATAAAGAAATTTATTATTGTTACTGTATCGGAATATTTATCGTTTTACCTATTTCTTTTTCGACTTTCTAAGAATTGTATTAATGTTATTGTCTATGTTTGTAACGTCAAGGATCGTGTATGAGAAATTCCTCCGAGAAAAGTATTATTATATTTTATATCGTGAACATATAAGGTAATTCAAAGTTATATTGTATTTGATCGAAATTAAAATTGTTATCTCACGGTTGCTACGCATTTATATAGAAAAATATTCGCTATAAGTTATCAATCAAACAAGAATATAGTCACACAAACCGCGATAATAACATCGTCAAATAAAAAAATCCCAAAATAATGGAAATGTCTATTTACCCCGCTACGGGTATGAGAAGTTGGCTTCTCAGTTTATTTTTTCATGAATTCTTCTTTCTAAAACTCTTTCCATTTCTTTCGATCTTTTGTTTGTGCTAATTTGTAGTTTCTTCCCTCTGTCCTCAATCGCTTTTTTGATTCATGTTTCCCTTAGTCCTTCTCTGTTTCTTGCTTTCACTGTTCCGTCTTCTAGTATTATTTTTGTAATCTTTGCCTCCCTCATCCTTTTCACATATCCGTTAATTTGCATTCATGTATTGCTCAGCAGATTTTGTATTTAATATTTGCCCGTAAATCCGATTTTTGATGTGGTCTAATCTATTCTTGTTATCAACTTTCCGGAGAAATCTTTTTTCTGTACCATTCGGTCAATACCCATGCTCGGAAACTCATTGTTACATTTCTTTCTATGATTTTCCATCTGCTTTCATCGAGACGAGGTATTTCTATTTATTCTATTTCCTATTTTGGTATAGTGTATCTTTGTTTCTGTTCATATGATTATCGTCTTGGTTTTATCGAGTAATTTTTTCATTATTTGGTTGTACAATTCGAGATTTTGAACAAGTGTTTCTTCTTCATCTGTTAATATGACCATGTCAACGATATTATAGCTTTTTAGACTGATTTTTATCTCTTTTATAGCCTCATTAAGGTTTTTTGTGTATTGCAGTGCATTTGATATATAACATTGTCTGTTTCATGAATCTGTTTAATATTTTTAAATGCCATTAATCAAAAAAAAGTTTGGACCGCAAATGTACCAGTAGCCCCATTACCTTTTACACCAGGACACATTTTGACGTTATAGACATCATTTATCAAATTGTCCCCTTCAACTTACACGGCCCCTTAATTTTATAAATAAATCAAAACAAATTTTGTAAAAAACTAATATGATAAATAATTTCCAATGAACCAGGTTCGGCTTCCAAAATGCGAAGCTTCATTAACACACCAAGTTTCTTTTTATAATTTTTTCTCAAAATATATACACGTGTGTTTTAAAGATTAGGAATAACTGGATTTAGTAGTGTCAGCCTACGAACTATTCAGTACAGTATTCACATATTGTGTGATACAACTCCCCAACCAAATGAGTGTGGTTTCGTATGTGTGAACCTAGCTTAAGCAGGTCTAAGAAGGATATTTAATATCTAGCTTTTTCTAATCATTTCTCATATACAAAATTAGCAATTCCCGTTCGATATGCGCGTCCACAAAAAAATCTAGGAGCGTTAAAAATCGTGGGATGAAGACTTATCCTCCAATCTATCGTTTATCAAGATACCGCTTCACAAATCTGCTTAATATGAAGACGCGCGTTGTTTAAGAAAAATTACTCATAATTACGTGTGATCTCAGATATGTTTTTTGGCAATAAACGGCCCATCAATACTCATATCCCTAACCGATAACTACGTCGAGAGCTTAGCACCGACAAATGTGTCAATTTCCAAAAAAAAACAAATCTTGAATGAAAAGTTTGCATTTGTATTAGTTTTGTCAGTCAAAATCGGTCAGATGATCCAAAACCTTACCAAAAACCAGATTCTTTGGTCAATTTTGGGTACTTTTTGCAGTATGTAAATTCTTTTATCTCTCCCTGCTCGTTTCCTCAGTCTTGAGGATCGTGACCCTTTTCTATTGTCTCCTCTCATGATCTTCACCCTTGTGAAAC
Organism: Diorhabda carinulata; assembly: GCF_026250575.1. Lineage (NCBI taxonomy): Eukaryota > Metazoa > Arthropoda > Insecta > Coleoptera > Chrysomelidae > Diorhabda > Diorhabda carinulata. The sequence continues at coordinate 34,998,840 of NC_079461.1, read as the reverse complement.
TTGGAGGGGTTTGTCTGGAACTTGTTTGATTTGATCAGATCATTTCATAGGCAATCAGCCTCTATTTCATTTTCCTTGTACTTCTCCCATCAGTACAAGCTTGCTATCTTGTTGGTTTAAATTAACTCTTCTACTATCAATTAGTTCGCAGTCCACGAAATTCCAGACACCAAATTTCGAATGAATCAACTTTGCAGCTCCAAGTGTTTTTGTTATGTGCGTATTTTTCAATATTTCAATAACTCTTGACCATTGCTCTTCTTCCTCAACGCATCCACTCGTTTTCCTCATTATTTTCTCCAAATTTTTCACCCTTTCGAGCTCGTCAAGCAGATGATTCATGACTTCGACGTTAGACTTTACCACCATCACTAATTTTGTTATGTTTCTGAAATTTTCAACTGATGAGTATGAATCTGATCAAATTATGAACCTGATCGAATGAATTCAACAATAATAACTTTTGTACGTTTTCTGTGTTTTGCATTTCAAATTGATCAGAACGAAAATCGACGTAAAGCATAATTCTTTTCTTTGATGTACCTCGTATAATTCATACTAGTTCAAGTCAAGAGTTTTCGCGAGAAATAAAAAGCAAGCAATCGGATAGAAAATCTAAATCAAGGAAACATCGACGGCATGACCCCCTTTTCTCTCTCGCAGTGGTTGTTTCTAATCCCGCGCCAGAGACCACGGATAACAACGTCGAATTCCGGCTAAGCCACGAGCAGCACAACTTCAAACCTTGAGCCCTTCTGGCTAGAGAGATAACGTCCGGATCATACACTAGTTGGAATTGCTTTCCCAACAAACTATTATACACCGTCAATCTGTTTTTAGATGCCCCATTCTCTGAACTTTCTAAAAGATATGTGAACGCTTGTTTGGACAATTCTATAAGATATATAAGCTTCACAATATCGGTTGAGATATTTTATTATTTCATATATATGACAACACACGAGCTTTGTAGTTTTGGAAACGTTGCCAAATGTAGTCAAATTCAATAAAACTTATGATATAATGAGGTCTAGTATCTACAAGAAATATTACTGAAGGTTTCCCGAAGTAGCGTCCCAAGTATAGGAATGTTACAGTATCATAAGTAACCCTAATATGGCTACCAGGCAATGTGGAAGAAGACACTTTGCCAAAACAAGGACAACGACTCCATATTTTGGCCAGTGGTTCAGAGATCTCATCAAATGTCTCATCAACAATGAACAAATCTTCAATGTCTTCGGATACTATGTATAGTATTGCTTATAAAGCTTCGATGTTCACTGCTGAAATAGCTACAAAATTGCTTGTTAACATACCAATAAAGAAGAAGCCTACACCCATCGGTAAAGTCGATATTTGATAAAAAATTGTTTCACAATACTATACAACGAGTTTATCGGATTACTGAACGACAAGATTGAGTCTTACTGGAGAGGAAGTGATCGAAAATTCATGACTACATAGCTAAGAAGATAAGGAAGTTTATCAAGTTGTCTAGAAACGACAATAAACTGGTAGTGGGTCTTCTGACTGGTTACTGTTCCAACAAATACCATATTAAGAGCCATAAAGATAGCAGAGCAGCTACTATGTAGAAGAAGTATTGCTAACACCTTGGGAAGTAAAACATCAGAAAATTAGCCTCATTTGTAAGAAATCTGCGTTATATGAAGGAAGAACTCTAAGATGTGGAGTAGAGTGCAGAACGGCTGGAAGTTGATAGACTGAATTTCATCATTTCATCAACTTTCATAGAGTTTTGAAATAAGCATAATTTAAAAAAGAGAACCTTGTCCGAAGACACCGCATCAACCCTATTATAGTTACTAGTATGTATTATATTTTTGAGAATTTTTACCTGTCACGAAATGTCTCGAGATTAAATTATAATCCTACCAAAAAGGTACCTATTATAGGCACTCCAGCTTGTCCTTTAATCGTCCAGTTTAGAAACATGTCCTAACAATTGTTAATCCTTGGTTAAAATCACGACAGATGATACTTGCGGAGTTTTTCAAACAAATCGGCAGACGCTTTGTCGTCTTCTGATAACGCAGCTTTTGACAAATATTTTACGCAAAGATTAACCAAAGAAATTGAAAATATTTTTGAGGATTTGTCACTAAGGCATCATAATATTCCTGTAATAAATCCTGACGTTTGAAAATGCGTCCTATACAGGGTGTTCACAACAGATCAACTGATGTTGACTCGAAATTATATGAAAACTCTTGAATGAACGAAAAATATGCAGCATCAGTACATAATAGTGAACATAGTCATTCTTTACGTTAGGAATTGGAGAAATTTTGCAGCAAACAAAAGCAAATTATGAATTATAAATTTTTTCGTCTGTATTTATCATCAGGAATCTTTTCATCACTTTCATATCAACAACCAGCGCGGTGCTTGTACTTATACTTTTTTCTAATATCTTCTAGCTAACCCTTTACCAGTATCTATTAATTTCATAATCATATTCGAGCGCTTTTTTTTCTCTTCCACTGCCCACCTGTGTTTTATACCAACACCAATAATATTTGTATCAATTCTTCACTTGTGATTTGCGTGATGTTTGCTCACCAACAGTCAGTTGTCTTCTATGATATAAAGCATTGTTCGAAATGGTGGTTCTACTAAAAGTTTTCAAAATATTTTTACTCAGTGAAATTATCATAATAGGTAGATACGGCATTGCAGCAAAGCATCTTTCCAGGATTTACTTCGGAAAATGTGGCCTCTCCTACTTGCACAACCTTAAATCGTTTCTATGGGGATCAACTGAAAAGTGGCAATCATAGAAAGTTTAATAAATGATACAAGGCGTTTGCTTATTTTGGACCAAAAGCGTATTAGACCATATCTTAGGCCTTATTGATGTTGTTCAAGCTAAATGATTCGGATTTTTGTATCTATTCATAAATTTAGATGAAACCTACATCCACCACGTCACCTCTGGAAGGAAACAATAGTCAAGACAGTGACCGTTTTTTGTGGTAGTCCTGGTATTGGGTCCAAAGGTAATATCAGGAGATTATCATGCCTCATTGCTTGATAAGAGAAAATATGAAATTGCAAAAACGCTTTACTATTAGGACAAAACATCTCAAACTTCGGTGATTTTTATGACTTTGAATTGGTCGACAAACAACCAGATTCTTGTTTTATCACTTGAAAGTTTCACTTGTAGAAGATAGATTTCTATTATATAGCTCGTTATAACATATGTAAACGTCTTTTCTGATGAGGAAGACTGCAACTATTATTGGAAAGGTCTATCGCCTGTTCCATATTCAATATATCCACTCATCATGGTTCTAAGTTGTCCCTCCACCTCTTTCGTGGGCAACATCTTCTCAGTGCTTCAATTGGAGATTCGTCTATTGCTGTTGTTGTCTCAATTGATACCCATACATTAATGTTATCTGATGTTTTTGCTTCTTTATTGGTTTAGTAGTGATCCTCATGAGAATTTTCATCTTTGTGGTCTCCAAGAGCTGTTCTTGAGGTTCCTAATACCTGTAGTAGTTCTGAGTGGATTAGGAGCCTAATGGAATAGCTGCTGGTCCCAAGACCAGAAAAGAGAAGAGGGATGGCGTGCTAGATTGGCAGCCTACCCCGCAGAATTAGCTCAAAGCACCGATAGAAAGATTCAATGGTTAATATATTGTTTAATAATCGCTAAACTTATTTAAATAAAAAACATGATGTTATAAAAATCTAGTTTCACAAATTTATTGAAAATTCTAAACACGATTTAAGTTTGATATGTATGTTTCCAATATAATTGAGATACACTGTTTTCTATAACAAATCGGTGTTTCGAAAAGCGCTATAAAATATCTGCAACATTCACAAAAATCTTCTTAAATGTTATTGGGGACTCATATAGACTATAAAACAAATAGCTATGTATACATGGGCAATTTCTTTAGTGGTCTTCGGGGACTACAGTTCGTGCTACATAAAGATTTTCTCCATATGCGGGTAAAAATCATATTTGTATATACCAAGTCTTCTCATTTTTAGCGTTTTCTCATATATTTTCCACTAAAGTTATCCCGTAATCAAAATATATTTGCAAATGAAAAGGGTTTGTTAAAAAAACTCTCAAGAATGTGAGACTATAATATCAAGAAATTGTATCAAACATCAATCAGGTAGTAGCTTCAAATTTTCATATTATTTCTAATCTTTTGAACCAAATCATCATCTCCATTAGCTAATTCCTCTATTTTATGTTATCTTCTAGTCTTTTCCACTTATTTATACGATTATTTTGTTCCTTTCTTCCATCATTCTTCTCCTATACTATTTGCATTTCATTACTGCTTGTGCACTGTATTATCATCATGCTTATGCTTCTTTCTCGAGCATTTTCATATTTAATTCTACCTTCATCAAAAAAATTTACTGAACATATAATTTTTCCATTATATAAAGAGGAAAAAACTTTTTACGTAGCATCAGAATAAGATGATACGTAAACCTACTACTCTATCTCTAATCATCTATCTTCAGGTCGAAGTCCACAACTTCTTCTTTAACTGCTCGATTCGCTAGCGTCTCGAAGCTTTTTGAGGAACTAAGGATGTTTCTTTCTAGATTGTTTCCGAAGGGCGCATGGTTTTCATCAAGATCTATAGACGGAGCGTACGTTTTAATAAAGTTCTGCGGGGAATGATCCCAATCAAGAGCACACAAATAATACCATTGACCACTCCATGCACACGGTTCACCCAGGCGATTTTTGACTGTTTTTGCCATCGTTATAAGGTTGTTTTTCCGTTCAGTTAAGCTGAGCATCAATCATTCCATCTAGGTAGCGAATATGAGGATTAGATCTTATTCCATCAACCCCAATTTGCGATGTGATACTTTCCAGGTGCTTTTTATCATTAATGAGCACTATCTCAGTTTTATTTTCAAATAATTTCCAGTCAACTGTGTTTAAAAAGTAATTTAAATGAAATTATCGAACAAATTGGTTGTTTTATATCGAAAATGATCATCGAATTTAAATTCTATCAAGTACGCGATAATGTATGTATTTTCAACAATCCCCGTACACTAACCTGGGATTACCTTTTATTAAACTAACAAACCCCATTCCTCCCACCGATCACCCGATATGAAATTCAAACCCAATTATCCAGATTAAGAGCAATAAGATCCGAGAAGGCGGCGTAGGTCTGTAGAAATCCGGAAACAAATGAAGAGCGCGTCGATTCCGTAATTGACGCTGCAGTCAGAGCTTTTGTGAGGATGTCGGATCGAGGATCAGGTTATGACCCCACTGTGGATGTTGTACCACGAAGTCCAGACTTATTTGCCTCTTTTTCCTTACAGAGCCGAACTCGAAGTGGATTTCTCTCTCAAGATATTGCATCCAAAAAGTGAATAACATTTTTATTTTTTATGATATCTGTCTGTCAGATTTGACGTATAGAAGAATAATGAAATATATTTTCTTCATGTTTTATTTGGACTGTTTCCTCTATTTCAGCAAAAAAATATAATAAAAGGGATCAAACGTAGAAAAGAGATTAACAAATTCGAAAAATCCTCTGTCATAATCTAATATCAAATGTATAAACATTCATATAACAAAAATTAGTGATAATTATTGTTTTCTGTAAAGTTTGTTGGGAAATTATATCTAACCACTGTCCTGTTGTGGCCCTCTCTTATATTCCTGAAGCTCTATCATTATATAAATACACCATTGGGAACAAATATATATCCCAGCTAGTCCTGTCAGTCATTTATCTAAGACACCCCACTATTTAATCAATGCTATCATTACTGTTCGCTTGTGCTTTCGTGTTCTTCATGAGAACGGACATAATCGTTACTAGCCCATTATTGCTGGCAGATTATTATTATTTCTGCTATTCCATCTTCTATGCATTTTCGTACAACTAATTGAGAGTCATTAATTGCTTCCATTACAATATGTTTCATGTAATTATTATCTGTTCTAATAATTCAGTACCTACACACACATTAGATTTTCTTTTCAATAAATTTTTCGTTTTCGTTGATTATATATATCAGAATCTGTGTAAATTATATAATATCATTTCCATTAAACGCTACAAATGTTCGATAGGACTTAAATCAGGTGACTGGGAAGGCTAAAGTGAAACGTTGACTCAGGAAAACTTCATTATTTGAAGTATTTATTCTTGCGAAAATGACTTATAGATTCTTACTCAGATAAATCAGTAGAGTGCTTTGTAAGATTCTTTATCCCAATTCTCCCATCATCTACACCAGTCAAACAATGGTGCGCAGTCAAAGAACGTACCAAGTGTTGATGGAAGAATACCAAAGGTTTGAGTTCAGCAATATACTGACAAATCTATTTTAGTAAAAACACATTGTTGGATTATATAATAACTTTTGTTTGCTATGAATCGGCAACTAATTCAAGTATCTAAACATGTTTTGAGGAATTGAACTGATTTGTTTTAGACGTATTATTGATTCGCCACCACTGGTTGTATCTTTGAAAATAAAAGCAGCTTTACTTAGTATTTATGCAAATTTTCTAACGATATTTTTAAGAGAGGAATATTTAATTAGCATGATAGCTTTTTCAGAGCTACTATGCTGCCGTTTTAACGACTGAAGTTTATTGTTAATCAATAATTATTTATCTTCAACGAGAGTTGATTATCATCTTCTGGAAAATGAAAAATACTAGCTAGCTCTCGAAATTAAACCAATATTTATGTTTCATGAAATATTGATTTTTTCTCTCTATGTATACGAGTTGATAAATGTATCACCAATAATCACTTTTATATCTTTGGCGTCTATTTTTCCCAAAGAACTTACTTGGTGAAATGAAAATTTACCGTCACATCCTCAGTTGTACAGATGTACAGCATGTTGAAACGAGAATATACGGATAATACGTACTCGTACGGAGACTTGGAACCGTCTTCATGTTCAAACCTCAAGCATTACTATCCAGAATTCAAAGAAGTCAGATAGTAATTCATCTCTTCGTAAAGGCTGCGATGAATTAATCGGATTTCTCGTCCTTCTTCCTGTCTTCGGCCCATACATGACCATGCATGCGGTCAATGACCACATACAGAACTTCCGATATGAGCAGATATCATACATGGGCGATGCTATGTATTTGAGGATACCGAGCCTGGCCCATCCTCTTCACTCCAGACCTCTAACAAGACTTGGTCAAACCTGATTTACAAACGTGCTTCATAGCTCTACATATTTGAACCAATATCTCGAAAATAGCGTAGAAATCCAGTGGAAAAATTAATTTATCTGGACGTTGTATTAAAATTTACATTAGATAGATATTTCGATATTTTCCAATACTTCGTTTTGGTAAGTATCGGAGTGAATTTTGTTGTTATTTATAACTCAGCTTTTCCGGAACATTTATCGATTTCTCCGTAGCCACCTACATAAAATATCGCAATAATTTGAGACCCCAATGAATGTAAGGTGGATAAAACTTCCACGGGGAATGATGAATATTGAAAATATATAAAACACCGCCGCACTCTGAAATCCGATCTCAATTCACTCAGGCATTTAATTAAAGAGGCATAATTATAAAGCATCTAATTAATTTTTTGTTATAGCAACAAGAAAATTTTGAAATAACAAAAGGCATTAATTGGTATCTAATTACAAATTTGTTTCTTAAAACAGTCTATTAAGAAAGGTTGATTCGGGATACCTGGCGGCATTAATTTTCTCATTTCATATATTTTCATTCGATTATTTTCATTACGTATAAAGTTTCACAAATAATATTGATATTTCATATTCTAAATGTTTTGATGGATTTTAGGAAGCTTCTGAAACAATAGGCAAACATCTAAAAGATATATGCTGCAAAATTCTAGAAGATCTTTTCTATCTAACTTTCTTTTTTCGTCTTGGAATATTAACTCTTCGAAAGTGTTGGACTATTTGTGTTATACAGAGTATCTTTCTTCGTTTTCTTTGGGTGATGGTTTCGTTTTTAGTGTTTTTTGTGGATCAACTGGCTTTCAAATGGTGACTGTTTCTTTCTAAAATCTACTTCATTAGACTGATATGCATTTAGATGAAATTATAACAGTTGCTTTGAACCCAGATACTGGATTATTGACTGACTTTTAATTACCATATTAAAGGCACAGTAAGACAAGCTGTGTCTAGAAGTTGCGGATAGTTTGTTGCCTTAATTAATGGACAATGGAATACATTAACAGCGCACATGATAAAGACAAAAAACCTCTTCCTCTTCATAGTTTTCAATCTCATAGAAATCGGACGCACATTCCCAAATATATGAGTTGACGTCTCCATTTGTAATATCCTTATAAGTCCAAGGTTGAAAGGCTTTCTAGTACATTCTTTAAATCAAGTTTCGGTTCAATTTCATGCAGTTGTTGTACTTGGAGTCATGTTACTTTTGGTTTTAGAAAAGAAATACTAAAAATCGTGAGAAAGAGGGCAAATCCTTCATCTTCTATCCTTCCCATCATCTATCCTGTTTTGTATTGGTCGTATGGTGAATGACTGAGTTAATGAGCTAACTCAAGAGAGTTAGTGACTTACAGATCCCTCAGTAAATATACAATCGACAAGTTAGATTAAGCTAGGTTGGATGGGGCTAGGTTGGTTTAGCTTACGATAGGTTTGTACCGTTCTAATTAACAAAAAATATTGTGTACCGAAGTTTTACTAGACTAAATAACTGGAAAATTATTAATTTGTATACCTGTTAACCAGAGAACTTGTAGCATAAAGGGAACCACAAGAAATGGAGCGGCATCTGCTTTTATTTTATCGAATTAGAAGCGTTCACCACGTAAGTCAATTCACCGTCTCACACGGATTTATCCTGGTACATATTTAGGATTAATTTTACTTACGGAAAAGGATACGGAAGTTCCATACAAATGTGAGAATTATTTGGAATTTTTCAGAAGAAATATTCCAGAACTTTTGCAGCCTGAATCAAAGCTATGATAAAACACTTTAGACATTAAACGGAGAAATAAAAAAAGTTTGCTAAGGTGTTAAACATGAATAGTAATACATTCCAATTTATGCAATTTTTTCAAACATTTTAAAGGAAAACTGAAAGATGAAATGTTTGTTAGGCCACGAATGTGCGTGAAAATATAGAAGATCCTTTTTTATTTGTGACTGAAAAAGTTTGAGGGAAATAAGAAAAGAAAATTTGAATCGATAGAAATTATTTTCTTGATGGTTCGATCTGATCGTTCAAGCATAAATGAGCATTTAGATTCTAACTTTCCCAACGATTTTTCCAATGATACAACCATTGGTATTTTAAAAGAATAACTTCATTTGGAAGGCATAAAATTCTTTCGAACATACGTTATCGAATGTCTATTCGAAATGAACAGAAAAATATCTGACAAAAAAAGCAAAATTGAATTATGGACTCGGCTGAATTTTTTCAATAGATATTTTGGCGTCGGGTATAACCCGTACCGCGTATAAATTAAAAAAGTATTTTTATTGGCATTTTGTGTATGCTCAAAATCCCCGGAGTAAACAAGAATAATATTAAATCGAACAAAAAAAAAAGCAATCACAATTTCCAACAGATCGAATCCAATATCCAATAAAAATAAAACTATGCGAAACGAAAAACGAAATAAATATTCCTTTTTTACATGGTGACATGAAGGGAGAGATTTTGGGTATCGGGAGAGTTATGGCGGGTGTCCAGCGGCCACTAGATCGGGGAACAATCTACTGGCTGTCAATAAATGCTCTGTTGTCCATTTCGGTAATATTTCCCTCGAGTATGGTCTGACATATTGCAGTTTCACGGCTATACACTTTGAATGTGAAATATATAAATACAAGGGTGCTTTTGTCTTACTTCCACATTTTGCCAAGCATTTTAATAACGAAAAACAGAGAAAATTTTGTCTATCGATCACTATTTCGAATATCAATTTCTATTACACAGTAATAATGTATACAAAGGATCACAATTTAAATATTTGCTAAATTATTCGTCAAATGGCAACACTGCAATTTTGTTTGTTACTTCTACATTCTTTTCACCAATTTACTTTGTTATTTGTTTGTTAATCCACAATCTCATTACATGATTTGCTTATTTTAATATTTTATTTTTATTTAAAAACCTCATTCAATCCAAAATATTTGACTAAATTAAGCACTAAAATTCCCATTTCAGTCGGCCCAATTGAGAAAAATTACAAATTATTGCTTTTTCAGCTATTAAAAACCGGCAAATTGTTTCGTTTTGAGCACTTTATATTTTCTATAAACATAAACAAAAGAAAACAAAAACCAAATCAGAAAAGCTTGAATATTAAACATACTTTTACCAGTGCGTAACATCCCCTTTATTTTTAATAACGGTCGTAATTCTTTGAAGCATGGTGTTTATTAAATTCTTCCAGTATTTGGGAGTAAAACTGCTCTTGAAGATATCGAGCCCCACACCATCACAGATGCCGGAAATTTTACTTTCCGTTTCAAATAATTTGGACGAAAAGCTTCATTTTTTTGTCGAATAACTCTACTTCGATCGTCACCCAAGCAAACTTCAAAACGAGACTCATCACTCCAATGTATACAGCTCCACTGTTCAAAATTCCAATTTTTATGCTCTTTGGCCCATTTAAGTCTATTTTTCTTTTGGATTTGAGTCAATAATGGCTTTTTCTTGGCCTATGTAAAGAAAATTTGAATTTATAAATGGGCCAACTAAAATAGGACGGGGCTCGTACTTTTGATGCCCTTCACATCTGAAACTTTTCTTTTCTACTATCCCATCCCTTAACTACGAAATCGAAAAATTGTTTTATAATTAAAATCAGAATTATCAATAAAATTTCTAAGAATATAAATGGTAAATCAAATGAAATATTAAAATAAAAGAATGTTTAAATACTGCTTTATACATTGTGTTATTATACGTATTTTTTCTCAAATTACCAAACATCAAATTCTTAATCTTTATATATAAATTTTTAAAATTACAAATTCAAAAAATACATACAGTACAATGGGCCTAATCATTGTGTTGAGGTATCGTATCTTTGCTGCTTTGGATAATCATTTTGCTATCTAAATATCATTCTAATTCATTCCTCTTATCATCCTCATTCATTATCAGCACTCTTAAATTTATAAACTCTTAGATTTATAAGGCCCGGGGCTAAAATAATGACGGGGCCCCCTTAAGGAATTCGAAAACCCGGAAAAATTCACAAAATAATATCAATACGTTAGATTTGTGGTATCAACACATCAAAAAATACAGAATGATTTCCAAATGATGGGGCCCTCTTGGTCCTGGGGCCCGTGGCTATAGCCCCCCAAGCCCCCAGCTTAATCCGGCCCTGCTTGTCCTGGTTTTCACCTTTGCAGTCGTATTTCCATATATTTTGTTTTCTCACCATTTAACCTAAACTCGATTCTTTATTATCTACATCCGGGGGTAGATCTATACTTTCATTTTCTTTGTTTCCAATGAGAAGTAGAATACAATTATCTTTCCGATAATAGTTTGATTCCTAGCTTTGTCCTGTCTATTGTGTTGCAGGCTTGTTCATAATCTATGTGGTGGTTTTAGATTTTGGTGTTGGTTAATGCTCTGTATTGTTTTTAAAGTAAAAATCTGGTTCACTGTAATTTGTCCATCCCTAAAACCTCCTCGATTGATCTTAAAACTTTGTGGGTTACATATATTTCGATTGGTTTTTCTGCAGTTTACTTTATTATGATTTTTTTCAAAGGAATCGAAATTTTCAATATGGTGAGTTCGATCATGAGATAAAAAATAATTTTTTTCAGCGAGGTCTCTCTTGAGAACAGTACAACTTTTCCACGTTTTTTCGAAATTTTATTGTTACAGTCAAATCTGATTTCATGTGGGTGAGTTTTTTTATGTTTTGAAACGAAAATGACCCAATTCATTATGTTATGCCATGGAATCTGTGTTTTTCTGGTGGAAAATGAGTTTTTTGTTTCCCAAATGCAGACACTCTTATTATATCGACTTTTTTAACTTTTCAATAATAGTTAGTTGATTGATAAGCCCATTTTATCCTTCTTTTGCACAAATTAACCCTAAGAATGCCTCCACTTGTAATACTTTTTTGTCTTTGGTGGATTCACGTTTCGAGTTGATCAAAATTTGTCCATTTTGCTATAAAAGCCTACAAACATTGATTGAGTCAACGCCATGTGTTAGTTAATGTTTTCGGATTTAGGGCGGTCAAAATAAAGTTTTTTTATTGTTTTTTTCATAAAAATAATTTTTAATTAGCAAGGAAACATGCGCAGCTCGTTAAAATGTTTACAGTAATTATATAATATGTCGATTAACATGAAAATCTTATTGATTATAGTTAAGAGTTGAGAAATGAAAATTGTAATCAGCCCTCGTATTCTAAATTTTCGAATAGCGGTATAGGTGTTTAAATTTTAATCAGTTATTTCTCAATACATCTGAGAATCAGTTACATTTCTCTCTTTGAAATGGAACTAATTAAGTAATTAGCGAATACCGGTATTTTATGGTCCCGCCATTCTCAATATTCTCTTTTTAGCCATTTTATTTTAATCCTTTTTCCACTACAGTTCATATCGTGAATGAAATGAGCATCTTTTTAATTAGTTCAAAGTGAAAATGGTAATCAAAGAACGCGAATCTACTGAAAAACCCTGAAAATTTTCGTTTTTTAATTAGTTTGCTGCTCATTTGAAGATTTCATTTTATTCCGTTGAGATTTAGTGAGATACAAACTGATTTTTTGTAACTTGCTAATAGATTTTTTCTTAAACTATTCGTTCAGTTATAAAAAACACATTACGATGATAATATTTATAATTTCAATAGTATATAATCGCTAAGCATCGAGAGATTTTTTTTCTTGGAGCAATTATCAATTAAGAACATTGTATGCGAATACAAAAAATTCATGTTATCGAAATAATACATCTGCTATGGCAACGACAAAGCACATAGGACGAGAAATTACCTCAAAGATTGCAAGATCAGATTCGAATCGAAAAAAGTACGACAATTGAGCAATAAATAGCAAATGTGGTCGTGTTCATAGAGTTGGTGAGAAACAGAATTGAACAAAAAATGAAAAAATCGATGTAATTCAACGTTGGACGACTTGTTCTGCGATAGACGTGCAAAAATGAGTTGGCGCTATACGGTGTATCTACTATACCAATCGTAAACTAGAGTGACATGTTACAGGTTAGAAAATTGAAGGGGAGGATCATTTTTATTTCGTTCTCCTTGCTTTGAATATAGCATGGAAATCTATAAATTTATCAATCTATGAAAATTAATGAAAAATTTTTGTCATAAAATAAACATTTCTACATCTACATACTATGAAAAGTGACGTATTTCTCATAGCTAACTTAATTTCAAACCCACATATTGCTCACACTGTGCGAAATTTTATTTTTGCCCACACCACATACATAAATATGGAGAATCAACAAAAATCGATGAAAACTTACGAGGATGTATTGATATCTAGTTAGCCTAGACCAGTTCCATGCATAAACAAAATATTGCGTTGCCATAGCAACGAACAATAAATTATTAGAAGTGTAAGTGTAAAACGTGACGTCTAAAAAAGTGAATCAGAGTTACGCAATAAATTAAAAGAAAAAAGATATCCACGGAAATTGTGAAAATCGAAAAATTGAAGTATCGAGCCATCATCAAGTATCTACCTGTATTTAAAAGGGTTAAGAGGTAAGCTGATTTACGAAGATATGCTTAAGACACTTGGTGATTAATGTCCTTCGTTTGCGACCGTGAAAAATTTTCATCGTGACGGTCAGTTCCTGTGTAAGTACCCGAAAATATCGATGCAGTTCATGAAAAGATTTTATCAGACCGTCGAATTGGGCTAAAACGGATCTGATCTGAAGCACTGAATATTTCATACGGAAGCGTTTATCATATAGTTCACGTCAATTTGTACATGAGAAAAATTGCTGCAAAATGGATCCCCAAATATTTGAATGTTGACCTTGAAGACGTTAACCTAAAAATTTTGTTATTATTTTTGACTTGTGTACCTACTGTTTTTGTTTTCATGATATTTCAGTCTTTTTGTTTGTAATCCGCTATTTATGGACGATATTGTGAGAAATAACGAAGAATTTTGTTGTTTCAGAGCATTAGGCAAAATCACGTGACACACACAAACGGATGTGATTGGCTCTTTTCTATAGCTACGAACGGCCAACGGCAAAAGATTAAAATGTTTTATAATGAAAGACGCCAACGGCAAACGGCGACGTCGAACGGCAACTATGAATGGTCTTATGCATTTCAATGTTTTTACTTTACTCACACTAGAATTCACTGCACAATGCACTTTGTAAGCTGCAACTAAACTAAGCTGTTAAGAATTCACAGCTGGGACCTCATTATTGAATGTGATCCTAAATTCACAGATATTTTGGTCTGTTCAAACATTTTTTTCATAATTCGGTACAACTTATTGTTATAAAAGATTAGTCCGTTGAGATAAGGATGCGTCAACTCGGGACGGGGATATTTCAGGTAAATGAAAAGGTAGTCCTAGTATATAATACAATCCGTGACGAATTCATTAAAAATATTGAAACACCATAATAAAAGACCGAAAACTTGTATTAGATCAAGTAAATTTATGAAAATTTTAGGAAATAACTCGTTGATTTTTTAATAATATTTAAAATTACCGTGCTTAATTTTGCGTTTATATTTCATTATTCTCTCACACATAAATACAGACTACAGATTTTGATAAATTTTACTTCATACTCGCGCTACAACATAAAAAGGAAATAAAACAAAAAAATAAATCATAGGTAATTTTGAAAACCCCTCCAGCTTAAAATAAACGTCGACATTTTACATTTCAAATAAAACAATGATGATAATTCATATAGACATGCCACTAAAGGAACTGTAATCAGTGTCAGTCAAGAATCGGTTGTTCTGAAAAGGCCGTATCACCAACATACTGACGATGACGGGGATATACTACAGACTGGGGTTATTTTCATTCACCCAGTTTGATTTCAGTTACGTACAAATATTCGGTTCAATGTCGAGTAAATTGAAAAAATCCATCAATTATATTGACAGCTCCGACTGGTCTCATACCTTCAAATTTATAATGATAAACCATGAAGGTTGTTTGATATATTACATGCATTTTTAATTAGTTATTTTATCAGAAAATATTTTTTAATATAACTATAACCAGCTATACGTTGTGTGAGATGTCACGAAACTAGAAAAGTAGATATTGGCAACAGTGGATTTTTATATACCACTATCCTTAAGCAGTTAACTCTGACTGCAATTCAGTCTCTCTTGATGTTGAATGGGCAACAGTAAATTCAATTTTACATGATCATCTTCAGACTATTGAATACAGCAGAATATTGAATACAAGATGTCCCAATTTAAAGTCATGGCTGCATCGTTTTGTCGGGTCTCCAAAGTTGTATATTAGTACCAAATACAAAATTTTCATTCCACAAATCGGAAAATGTCACAATTTCTATCATGTTATGAAAAACTAAGAATTTAGGTAGTAAACAGAAGGATCTTATTATTGTGGTTTCTTTTTGGAAGTCAAAAAATATTTCGATATAATAATTATTAGTCAGTTCTCTTGTGGAAAGTATCAACCAGCGGGTTAGATTTGACCTCACTTTAAAAAACACTGAAATGATGAAACTTATGCCACTTTTGAAGAGACAAAACTCAATTTGACCAAGTAGCATTAATTCTACATTAAATCTGCTACAACATTTTAAGCTTTAAAGGAATTTAATTTGAAATATTGTATCAAGCTCTGAAGGTGTCCATATTGAGTACTGAAGAAAAAATTTATCAGCTGGAAAGAAAGGTAACAAATAAAAATATATTATCATTCTAGTTCTACATCAAATTATATTGAATACAAAGTGTCCCAATCGAGAGTCATGGCTGCATAGTTTTATCGGGTCTCTGGATTTGTACATAAATACCAAAAAGTAAATTTTCATTGATCAAATCGAAAAATGTCATGTCAAAATTTGTATCATGTTATAAGAAACTAATAATTAAAATTCTAAACAAAAAAACTCGTTGTTGTAGTTTTTAAGTAGTCAAAAAAAGATATTTGAATATAATGAGCCGAAGGTCAAGGACATTTGAATGCAATGACAAAATATTCATAGACAAAATTTTGTATTTCGTGAAATTTGTTTATGAGATTTGAGAACTTATTTATTAAAAAAAAAGTGTAAATAAAAAAATGTTAAGTACAGTCCTGAAGTCTTTCTTATGTCGTGTGTTGTAATTTTCGAAACAAGGCTTGTGAAACACATGTTTGTGAATCAAAACGAGATTATTCCTAAGTATTTGGATTTATCCATAGATTTTCAGGAAGATATATTAACTTAGTATCTTCAGCAGTGTGATTTGAAAATTTAATCAGCCGGTCACTAATTCTAAGAAACTACTGAGTTGAACTAGTGAACATCAAACAGCAGTTACTCGTTAAACCAAGTTAAATAGACTAAACTAAGAGATGTCAATAAGTGGAGTGAATAATCTTGGATATTCGAAGTTAGATAAAGAGGTCCGCGAATTAATTGATCCATTGGATACATTTAATGTTTGAGAAGTTATGTCACTTCTATTAGAATTCTATTGAGGGTGCGGGAAACGAGAAATTTGGATCAACAAATTTTGTTCATTTGTAGGCTAAATAGCAATGAGCTCCAGTGACGTACTTTAGTAATAAAAAATCAATTTAATCAAAAGTTTTATGTTTTGTTTTGTAATCATGGACGATGGACATTGCTTCACGAAAAACTCTGATTCAACACAAGTTTTATCAACGTACACAGTCCAAATCAACTCTTCAAGGACTTTCCACCAACTCCATCTCGTCCAATTAGTTAGTTAATATTCTTTGCTGCGTACTTTTCCTTCTATATACATATTTTTAGTGAAAATCTCTTCGTTTCTTCAAACTGGTGCTCTGCTCTTCTGTTTTGACTTAAAGGGCAATTTCTAATCCAATTTATTACCAGTAAAACAACCTTAAGTATTGCCAGACACTAATAGGTGATCCTTTTTACAGTTTCCTCTCTTTGTGCTTTCTGATGAACGTGGTTCAAATTTTTCTTAGGTCTTAGATACCTGTCGTAGTTTTCCTTGGTGTAATCCTTCAGCTAGATATTTAAATTGGTTCTCAAATCGTGAAATATACTTCTAGTATGTTCGTCCAAGCTTGATACACCAAATAATAATCTATTTTAACAATCTACAGCAATTCAGAAACTAAGCAACTATAGTTTTCAAGTCCACTTGAGGTCTACATTGGTTCTAATTAAAAAACAACTGATCGTGATTGACTTTCGTTAGGGATTTTCGAATGAGGTTCTCCGAAGGCTTATGAGAAAGGTCTAGCATGGACCCAATAAGGTCTAGATGTATATTATGGGTAATCCCAAATGAATTTCAAAATAGAAGATCTTCTGGTTAACGCTGACAACAAAGTAATAAATAGATAACAGCTAAGCAAGATTTGTATATTATTATGGTTTTCACAATGTCTTCGAGACATAATTAGTAAAAGAGGAATTACTCACTAGTAATTTAATAGTAATTCTATAATTGAAAGCTTATGTATATGAAGGAATATTAAATTTTTTCCAATAGAGTTCAATAATCGGTTTCTTCTTTGCTCCCCATCTTAGTTTTATTATCAATTATCTTAAATAAGGAAACATAATCTTCTATAGATGGATTATTTGAAAAAAAAATGAGGTGGATCTATGATTATGGTCTTCAATTCACTTATGGTAAACCTGCCGATATATAATTCAACATTAAGAATGATTATTGCTATGTAAAAGTAGCCACTACATACAGCTGTTCCTGTCTATTTAGCAATAAATATTGTTAAACATGAAGAACTCGATAAGGTCGATCCAGTTGACGGCACAATGTAACTATGAAGTGTCAGGTGTAGCGCTACACTAGACAAATGTCAACTATATTTCGATTTCGACTCAATACCACTCCGACTTTAATATGAAACAAAAGTCAAGGAATGGAAGGAATAGATAACATTTCTTGAAGTGACACCTTCGCTTTGTTTTATTGTCATCGTCGGATACACTTTTATATTGAACGTATCCTCGATGCTTTAACGACAAACACCATCACGAATAAATGTCACAAAATATTTAAATTACCAAAAGTGGAATTGTACGAGGACGGTTTCACTGAAAATTGACTTTTCGTTGTACTTACGTCACTCATTTATTTCTGAACATTATCTCTTGATCCTGCTGACAATGTTATGACAAGTTTATGAACAAAAAGTAATAATAATGTTTTCGTAAAAATTGAAATTCTGTTTTTCCTTACAACGGAAGAAGTCTCTTCATACGAATTTTGAAATTGATCGGAAACACTGTCAATTTCTTTTTCCTCAAACCTCTTAATAGTATTAATTTTGTTAAAAAAATTGATCAAATCTGGTGTGAAGGTGGTCCAGAAGACATTTTAGAGGTAACCTACCCTTGTAAATAATGCTCAACCGCTCTTAGTAGCCAGCCTAACAATAGTCGAACCGATCAAGTGGAAATAAGGGCATCGTCACACGTTCGATGTCATAAGACATGGTTACAGGAACGCTCTTCGACAAAAGGGCATTATTCATATCAATAGCTTTACTACCAGAATCATTTTTATGGTGCCTACTAGGTCTTTCGTCTTTTTGACCACTTTCATTGTCATTCTCTCGAAACTAGTTCCTGTGTTTATTTAACTTAGATCCTTGCGCGGTGGACATTGTTTTTCGAAAAGTGTTTCTATTTTTTTTAATTCTAAATAACCAAATGTCGTATCCTGAACTTTTGGGATCACATTAGATAGATTTAGTTCAGAAATTATTTTATTTTCATAAATCTAAATCACATAATACATCGCGAAATCTTTTATATATTGAACTTATATTTTGAGCTTCCATCACGTGAAGTGATGGACCAGAATCTATAGAGAATAAACCGAAATGTTCACTACCAGTAGCTTGATAAACACTCATATAGGTTCATTCAATTTTAATGATTTATAGTAGACATATTGACTTTTTTATTATCATCATTAGACTGTTGTCATATCCATATCCTCCCCATACTATAACACCCCTAGTGTGATACACTATTTGATCTATATCAAATAGTTGGCCCCATTTCCAAACAAGAAGATAATCTTGCTTGGAAGCTACTAAAACGGCCTCTGATAGTTAAAAGCACGAATCTACGATCAGGTCGTTCTAGGGCCTCCAAGATCTTCTAGATCTCTAATTTTAGTCATATTAAACCCGCACCATTTTGTCACTGGACTATAGTGTGTGAAGAAATGGTCCTATTGGACTAACTGTAGACCAATTTCAGGTAATTGAACACTCCAACGTTAATTGTAAGTATACCTAGTGAATTCTGTGTATTCGAAGCTTTTTGAGAAAACAGAAAAATCACACTCGAATTATATCGAGATTAAATCAATAGAAACGATAATAGAAACAAGAAAATAACGAATTACGTAGATTTTGAGATGGTATAGAAGTAAAACTGAAGTTATTGCGACGAAATATGGTTTTAACAATCTGGGTTTCAAATTTGATGATTTAATTTAGATGCAAATCGTACCTTTTTCGAATGTTTTTAATACTATTAATCATTTTAAAAAAATCAATTTCTTTCCTCTCTATATACAGATGCCATATACGCAAAACTCAAATATGGTAATTCTCTATCAGATTCAGATCTTGGTGAATAATAACAATGAAACCGGTGATATTTTTGTGACGTGTATTGGTAACGTCACTTGACAGGTTTATTGCCTCTCTGGAACATCATTTAAATTCGAACGTTGTGTCATTTCACAGATGCTCCGTGCAGTAGCTTCACGATTTGACGTCTCGTCGTTGTTGTTGTTGTTGTTTTCGTTAGTTGGACAGCGATACGTTATAGAGAGAAAAATGGATCTCATTTGATTATAAGAACCTGGTTTCTGGGAATATTGAGTTTTGTTTTTGTTACTTCAGTTTATATATAAAAGATTTCGATAGTATTCGTCGTACGTAACTACGGAAACGGTTGAAAATAATTTGATACGATTTGGATTTTCTTATTGTTTTAGGCGTTATATCATGAAAGAGATTTCGTGGTCTGATTTAGAAATCCTGTGTGGAAGAACGTCCTGCTGCATTCCTGCAGCTCGCTTAGCATATTCATCGCGAACAATGAGATGAAACTCTGCTCGAAGCGTAAATTTTCCTCAACTATTCGTGGCAGCCGCGTTATTATACTCTGGCGCATGAAATAAAAGAATTCAAATTATATGTATGCTATTTTTTCGTCACCAGCCAGGTTGGTATTTCATGTTTATATTCAGAGTGTCGCGTATAAATATCAACCTTTTTCACAAACAACCGACCGTTTGTGTTGAGATATGCGCGTATGTAACTTTATTACCGCAATTAGAGAAGTCCGTAGTCAGAGGCGGAGTTCAATGATGCCCAAATGCCGCCAACTTCAATCAATGCGATAATCGATTATTATTTCTCGAATATACTGATCTTCAAAGTTCAATTTTTCAAGTTTAATCTAATTTACGAATGTGGACAAGTTAATTTATATATTTTTTTCGAATTCGATGTAAATTGTAACTGTCAAAAAGTAATTTTTCTAAAAAATATTTTGCTACTACCGTGCGTAAAGTATTTACTTTAAACACACCTTCGAGTACCTAGAACTTCCCTTGGTCTGGCTATTAAATAACGAGACTGAGCTCCTAGAGGGCGCCCTAGACGGGTGGGGTCAAAAACGAGTAGTGCGTTGGGTATCTAGAAATCTTGTCTATGCACAATTGAAAAAAACTCCGACCAAGTGGTATAAATTGTTGCAAGAGGCCTATGGGGATGATTCTCTATCTCGTGCGCGTGTTTTTGAGTATTGTAAGTGCTTTAATGAGGGCCTGTGACGGAAACAGTGACCAAAATCAACCAAATTATGCGTGCAGATCGTCGACTAAGCAGCCGGATGATTGCCGAAGCTGTAAACGCCGATAAAGAAACGGTTAGAAAAATTTTTTACATGACAAAAGTCTGTGCGAAGTTGTTACTAAAAAATCTGACTCCTGACCAAAAGTTCTTGCGTCTATGGATCTGCTCAGATTTCCTTGAAAGGTTAGAAAGAGATTTGCTTTGAAAGAGACCCGATTTGAGTCGATGGAAGCGGTAAAGCAAAAAACAGCAGATCTCCTGTAGGCACTCACCACAGAAGACTGATTAGATCAATGGGAAAAACGTATGGAAAGTTGTGTGACGAGGGAACAATCTAATGTAGAATAATTTTCATAATAAAACCTTTTTTCATAACCAGTATCGTTATTTAATAGTCAGACCTCGTATTTTAAGCGGGACTGCGTGAAAAAAATTATTATTAAACTTTTGTTTTTCGATAAAATTTTTGCTAGTAGAAAAAATATTGTATACAATTCGTGTGTAAAGGCCTTTTTTCGAATCATGCGATTATCGATCGATAATATTCATATCCGTCCAAAAAAGACCACTTGTTACATAAATAACTATTTTTCTTTTGTTTATGTCTGATTAAATACATTTTTTATTTTTTTAAATAATGACAAAAAGTGGATTTCCATTGGAAAAGTATGTGGTCAAATTTGAATTTGAATAGAAAAATATTCTTGTTTGTCTCAAAAATGGTCTTTTTGAAAGTTACGTTAAAAAAATGTTTTTCCGACTACAATTATGCCAAAAAAAATTTAGTCTGAATGGTGTTTTTAAATTTGATTTAATTGGGAAATATACATTTATGTCAAACAATAATTTCTCTTGGTAATTATATAAAAAATGAGCTTTTCTATTCCTAATTTTTCCAACAAATAGCTTGTTTCCTTTTAGTCGGATTGAAAAACAAATTTTCAAATTCCCCAAGAAGACAAAAGTACATTTTTTGATGATACGAAGAATTCGAAAAGGATCCTGGAACATCAACAATGATGAAATTTTCAAATTGATATTTCAAAGGACAAAGGAGGCACTGAACTTTAATGTACTAATCAATCAGCCTGTATATAAATTATGTTTGGCAAAATTTGAAATGTTACATCTCTATATTGTATAAATTATAATGAACAAGCTTTCAAAATTAGTGAAGTTATTACAGAAAAAGAGATTATTCGGAACCTTCACACTAATATCTTCTTTAAAAGAGTCCAGCACTGGTGAAAAAAATTTTACAACCATCTGTTTAAAGAATGAATGAATATTATAATATAGTTACTTACCAGGCAAATGACCAACGTAAAGAACCTTTCAATTAAACATTGTCTTTAGAAAATCTACATTCAGCTTTTTTTATGTTGTTTAACTAATCGCCAATTAATTCTTCGTTAACTGGAATGGTTTTTCTTCGGGAACAAATATGGGAAACGGTATGTTGTTTCAGATTAGACGTTAGGTGACCAAAATCAATAAAAACGAGTTTACTTTTACAGGCTATTTATGAATAAACTTGTTTAAACTGTAGTTAAAGTTGAGACGAAGACGATGCCAGCTTTTTACACTAATTGCACCTGAGATCTGGTGGGAATTCAACTGTACAATCAGTGAAATAACAGATTAAACTCTAAAGCTCAAGTGTGGTTCTATTATCAAATTATTGTAGTAACATACAGAGTTCAGCGAAATTATCGAATAAAATGATAATTTCTCAACCTGTAACTTGAAATAATATACACTGAAACATTTTATTTTATTTTATATTGAGCGTATTTGGAATCCATGACATATTTTTGGATTTTCCGACTATTTAAAATGGATTAGGGTGATACATTTAATGTTTAAGGTTTACCTTTTCGTTTACCTGAAATATCCCCGTCCTGGAATCAAGACTTTATAGCAGAGTTATGATATGAGTACGATTTCCAGTATTTTCTTTCATATATTTGAACTTGCTTCTGCTTCTTTTATCACTAAGTTGAACAATAGTGACCTCAACATTTCTCTGTTCTACTCCTTATGTAATGATTATGATTTCTCATGTTCTTTCATAATTATTTGTATCGTCAACATAGTTACAGACACAACTCCTATTTCTTATAGTTTTACTAATATCATTATTTTTACTTCGCTTTTGTTGTTGTTCTTCTTCTCGTGCCGAGCATGCTGAGATTTGTCCATTCTTTTATGTTACGCAGCCAGGATTTCTTCTTCCTGTCGATGCCTTTCTTTTTGTCGTTGCGTATTCTATGGAATATGTATTTCTTATCTAAATAATTATCAAGTTTTTTGCGACCAATGCGTCTTAGTACTTCGTCGTTAGTGATTCTGTCAGTCCAGGATATCTTCAGGATGGATCTATAGAGCCACATCTCAAGTTTTTTTATCGTTTGAGCTTTCAAAGCCCAAGTTTCCAGCAGTACTGACCACACATATCATTCCATGAAACATATTCTGACGTGGAGCTTTAGATTTCCGTTTGTAATCATTGAGGAGTACTTAACAAATGCCTTTCGAACCATTTCGAGCCAAATTATCTTGAGTGGACATATTTTTTTAATAACAAACTTTCATTAACAATCAGAATATTTATTTACATTCATTGAGTTAATTTGCTCGAGAATGCTAGATAATGAAACGTCTTTAATGTTTTGATGAGGTTTACATCCAGTAATATAACCTCTGATACCTCATTCTAGGTCTATTGTCCAATTTTTGTCTTGGTCTAACAATTTCTCTAGTAGTGGTTTCAAGTTCCATTCGATTTCCAAGAATCATATTCTGACGTGGAGCTTTAGATTTTTGTTTGCAAACATTGAGGAGTATTTGACAAATGCCTCCTTTTCAATTCTGATCTTGATTTTTTCGTCGAGATCCATTTGAGCGTTTATGACTGAACCGAGATAGGTTTAGGTTTCTCATTACATTATTCGGTGGATTCAGCAGTATCGGTTCCCATTCTATTATCTTCGTTAAGTACTTCGGTTTCCGTGTTATTTTCTTTACCGCCACTGTTATTTCTTTCGTCTTTAGAAGCTAAATACAAGATAATCATTTTTTTATCGATAATATTATGGGGTATATATCTAAAAGAAGTCTTTCATCATCGGAACTATCTTCGGTGTCCAATAAAGGTACTACTAACCTTTTTAGAGCTCTCTTTCTCTTTGGGACTTTAGTGGTTATATTCGATTGATATTTAACCAGGGGGTGTTCCTTTTCTACGTTTTTTCTTAAAATGTTTCTTATTGCAGCCCTACAGAGTACTTGTAGTGATTGAGGCTCAATTTCCACTAGAAATATTTAAAAAAAAACACACAAATTATATATTTTACTGTATGTCTGTAGCTGAAAATATTTTTGTAAACTCTAGTTTCAGCTATGTAGGTATAAAACTGCTGGTACAGTAAAGGGTTGTCCTCAACCTCAAGACAGAGTTCAAACACCCCTACTGTGGTCATCGGTAGTGGATTAACTAGACTTGGCAGACTCAAATTAATCTATTGATGACAATTAGAATTGAACAACGTTCAGAGAAAACTCAAACGATATTGTTGACAAAAGAATTAATAAATTTAAAATATTTCCGTTAATTTTTGCTTTGGCAGACGTCAACTGAATATACCTACCATTAACCATAAAGCACAAATATGCACCCCCAATATTGTAAGCAATAATTTAACTATGATAAATTACAACAGTATACCACCTGTTGAGGGTTGGCTTCCTCGTGTTCGGGTCATAATAGCTTCTTATAGCTATATCTCACACCCCAATATGATGGCACGATTTTTGCAACATAATTTCTAAAAGGGATAACAATTTATCTGACAGTTGGGACAAAATGCATATTCGACCTAGAAAAATCTACCAACAATTATTGTTTTGTGTAAGAAAAGGGTAAAATTAGAAACGCTTTCTAAAGGAGTAAAATTCTAAAAAGAAGGCAATTATATTTTCATTTGAATCGTTGGTCATAAATTAAGGTCTGTTTTGTGAATAACTCTTGCCATAAAATTGAAAATGATGAATAGTCTCATTTCTACGACTTTAATATTCCAATAACTCGTAACATTTAAAGCAGATGTCGCTGTCAATACTCAATTCCAAAATATCACCCTCCAAAATTAATAATACACTGAAATTATTACGAAACCTCATGTTTCACGAATCCAAATCTGAAAAAATTGAGTATAACGAAACTTTTGATTGTAAACCTAAAGGAAAATTCATTTTAAGTTCCAGCATAATTTCCTTTGAGCTCTATATACTTTCCTCTAATTTCTTATTTCCTCTTCAAGTCGAATCTTTTCACTCCAAGCAACTTCTTCAAGTTAAGAAATAAGAAAAAGTCGCTACGGGCTAAATCCAAACTACAGAGGGCGCGAGAGGTCATTTTTAGCCTATTGCATAGACTTAAATCACATAATTGACTTTATTGGATGACAAACTAACCTCACATTTCTTTGAAGCCGATTCAATTAGTATATTGATTACTGTTAGGTGTCTGGTGGGTTGTGGCCTCACTACGCTTCGTCCATTGATACGAAATAACTGGATATAAGTGCAGTCAACTTATGAATTTGGAAACTTATTAGAAAGATTATAATATATTATAAGAAATTTCATAGTATAGACATACATCTATGCAAAGGAGATCCGAAGAATTGGATTGAGAGACTGCACTAGGATAACTGATTTACTAACTATATAAATAGAAAAATTGGAGGCGGAAAAAGCAGAATGAGGATATGAAACGAAAGAAAAGAAACTTAGAGTCATTTGTCGCTTTATAGGGATAAAAAAAACTCGACTTAATGGGGTGTTCTAGTTTCTCGGGTGGCTCTATTCGTTAATCTGGACTTTTGCTCCAAATTACCTCCATTCTGTGCCAAAAGTGATTGAAATTGCCACGTTTCTCGCTGTCATAATCTTCAACTAACGATTCGAATCTATCCTGAAGACCTTGGGAGTGAAAATCGACCCAGAAGCTTAAGAATATGTTCAACTCGGATCGACCGTTCAGAAAGTCGTACGATTGATGTTGCGAAGCAAGCCTAAATCGAGAAAAGAGAGGACGAAGCAGCTCTGTGTGACTTGAAAGAAGAAGAGGAAGGCATATTGTATGATCCAGATATAGCAGATTGACGGCGAGATCAATTTTTTATTATAAATCACATGTGGGAGTTTTCAAACGCGTTTTTATCGAAACACCATTTTTCTAAAGCGTAACCACGATATTTCAAAAACTACTGTAGCGATGTTCAAATTTATTTATGAGATTTTGGCTTATAATTCTTTTCTTTTCTTTATTTAAACAAAATCTGCCAAAAGTGGATGATTTTTATTGATTATTTACAAAAAAAGTACTAAGTAAAGAAAAAATGATAAATTGAAACACAAAAAACGTTATTTTTCATTTTTATTAAGTTTCCTAGCAACTTATATAATTCTAATAGCGGGCGAAGGGCTCTAGCCCTGTCAGGCATCGAGAAATTAAATTCTGGACGCACTCCATCGGCATAACATCCTATTCTTCTCGAAGAGCAATTTGAAGCTGATTTAAGTCACTAGGAGGAGGATGACGACGTCTAGCACGCCTCCCTAAATTATTCCACAAATGCTCTATGGGATTCCTATCGGGAGATCGTGCAGGTCAGTCTAGATCTGATCCCCACTTGCTCCAAGTATTCGATAAAAATTCTGGCGGTATTTGTACTAGCATTATCCTATAATCAAATCAATTGCTCACCAATAAATGACTTCCTCGATGTATGTCCGAGCAGTCAGATCTCCATTATTTATGAAAATGAGTTATGTCTGGGCGTGGCAATTATTTCCACCCCAAACCAATAATATCCTTTCAAAAGGCCATGATTGACGAATGGTTGTCTCCATACTCTGTCTCGATGGTATAAGTGGTATAGACCAAATCAAGACTCATACGTGAATAAAACAGTTGCCCATTGCTCCAGAGTCCGATGGGTATACTGATTGGCAAATAATCGCCTCTCCAGGAGCTGGAGTCCTGTCGCAGATCGCCTTGATACAATTCAGTCTCTGCCGCACTGTGTTTTTCAAGTCCTTCCCGAATCTTAGGAGTCAATAAATGTGGATCTCTCAATACCAACAATCTCCCCGATGTACAATAAGCTCCGGTCTTCTTTGGACAAGGCATCAGCTCGGGCTGTGTCAACATTTGAAAGAACCATTATTCTGGATCTTCTGGAGTTTTATCTAATTGTTTACTAATCCTGAAGGGATTATTTCAATAGACTTATACCCTACATTCTCTGTAATAACTACAGAAACAAACACATTGCTGAAAATTAGCTTTTAATAAAAAAATATGAAGTGTGAAGTATTGTTTCGCTGTTGAGTGATTTTGATTTCAAAAAATTTGAAAATCTTATTTCAATGTTGATAAGGACTATGAAAAAAGTTTGATTATTTTATAAAATTGGTATAAAAACAATGGAAAAACTGGAGGACCCCCTTAAGTATTGAAATTACTTTATATTTATGGTATAAATAGATTCATCAGATTTTAAAGCTTTTTGATCATCAGGGATTGAGATATAAATAAACAACTAGTTTAGACCGTAAAATTCTAAATTGCATCTGAATCGACTTAATTTTATAAATTGAATGCGTATTATAGTAAAACTGAATGTTTAT
Source organism: Diorhabda carinulata (assembly GCF_026250575.1). Classification (NCBI taxonomy): domain Eukaryota; kingdom Metazoa; phylum Arthropoda; class Insecta; order Coleoptera; family Chrysomelidae; genus Diorhabda; species Diorhabda carinulata. The sequence continues at coordinate 34,971,034 of NC_079461.1, read as the reverse complement.
ACCCACATTAAAATTATATTATCCATTAGAATTTAAATTAAAATTGGATGAAACGGTCGATAGTTCCGGCAGTAATTACATAATTGTCACTGTTATATTTTTAATGTTTTTTTAATGCAATTTATGAGGTGTATCAGCCATCTGTGATCACAAATTTCGCGAATACTGATTTTACGACTAAATAACTATCAACAATCATATTATAATAGTACTTCGATTATATTTTATGCCGAGAATAAAGTTTATAGACGTTCATCAACTACGAAAATGAATCAAAACTATTTTCTTGGTGTGAATCAATATTCTATCAAAACAAAAATCACAATATAAACATTGTACGAAGTAACTAAATAAAGAACTAAAGTGACAGTTGCAAGGCGACATCACCAACCACCTTTGTCACGAATCAGGTCCGAACTCCTTCTAATTGGATACGTCCGATATAATATAGATTTATGTCCACTTTTGGGACTGAAACTGGATTTTTTCAATGATTTGTTTGTCTCCGGCTGTTAAATGACAGGTAAATTATATTATTTACAGGTGAAAAAGGAAGTTTCGAACTAGCTTTAATCGTGAACGATTGTTCTCCAAGGATATTATTTAATAAAGGGATTGAAAAAATATCTAATGCGAAACTACGTTTCAAATAATAATAATCAAAATATTTCATAGCTAAACTAATACAAGTTCTCGGTCTTTTATAACCGTATCCTGTACCCGATATATCAAGGATTACTTAGCCGTATAATAATTACTTATTTGACTACTTAGTAGTTGAAAAATTTCGGAAGAAATGGCAACATACAAGCTCAAAAAATAACAGAGAAAAAATTAAGCACAGCTAGCAAATATATAAAAGTTATTATGAAATTACGAAAATCAATCAGTGCAGAAATTTAACTCCGAGAGAATCAACTAATTACTCACTGTGGTAGATAACAAGAAAACTGAATAGACCATGACAACCTAATCCGCCTATTAAAGACCCAGACGGAAAATGGGTCAGAAATAACAAAGAAAAATCTGATGCGTTCGCCGAAGATTTATCAAATACCAACAAAGAAGACATGGAAAAAATAAATAATGACTTACCAAGTTCCTTTTCAAATGGATCGATCTATAAAGAATTTTAGTAACCAATAAATCAAAGAAACGATTCTACAAAGATCAATCCTGAAATACGTACCAGGATATGATGCCATAAGTGGCAGAATTGTCCAGTAGCTCATGCGAAATTATCCAAAGTTTTCGAAAAACTTATATTAGAACATATACTGCTCATCAAAAACATTATTCCCCATTATCAATTCAGTGATCTTCAAAATGCATGTGCAATGTTTTTTTAATATACAAAGTATGAAATTATTTCGAAACTTACTGAAATAACTGTAATAAGGAGGATCCTCAGAAGAATTGCATTTGTTGACAGTCATCATAAAGAGTTGTCGGACGGAATGGAATCTCTTCACCGCATGACCAAGACCTTGGGGTTTAATAAACTCTAACCAAATTATATCGAGAGAGAATTATTTAAGGTAAATCAAATAGAAATAAATGGATTATTTCGGAATAATGAAGCTCATTATTTTTCTACAATAAAAAAATGATTAACAAAGTTAGTAGTTTGTAATTAGTTAAGACTTTTCCCACAGCTTTCACGCAATACATCAAAAATGTTTGCTTCTAGTACAAATTTTTTTATTTCATATTTATCATCCATCTTTTGTGAGATTATAAAGAATGAAATTTGAAACCAAAATTTGGAAAAATAACTATTATATTTAAAAAAAAATGAGAAGGATAATTTAGTGTGATATAAAAACTATACAAAAAAAAGTTACCAACGGTTGTAATACTGTTGTTATACTGAAACGACCTTCTAAAAACGGTAGATATAATGAATGAATGTAAGTACATCGTTCATCAATATCTTTGCAAGAATGCCCTTGAAGAAAGAGACAGAACTACTGTAATTACGTGCACCGATTGTAGAATGTCTGTACGCTTCTAAGAAGAGAGGAAACAAGTCATAGTTTTCTGTATTTGTACATTAATTATAAATCTCATAAAGCATCATGATTTAAGTCACCTATGCGTTTGTCAACTGTTCATAGTTTACAGGAATTTCGCTGCACACTCTGTTAGGATACTTGTTAGTTTATGTACAGATAAGTGCACGTGTTTAACTACATATTTGGACAAATGATATCAAGCTCCTATTTTTAGTTTAGCCTTGCTTTTACCTGATCACGTAGGAGTAAATAAAAAAATTCACGTCGAATTGGTTGTACCTCATACCTTTTTTAGAAATTTCTTACCGTTATGTATCTTATAATTGGGGAAAAAGTCATATTCAAAGCTCTGTAGTGTGTAGGTTATGGATAATTCGCTTCAGATTTGCCTGAAATGAAGACACATACAGAAGCAAGGAAGTAAAAAGAAGAGAGAATCTTTGGTTAGGAAATTGGGCAGAAAATTCGAAATAAATAAGAAATATATAAGCAATATTCTAAAGAAACATAATTTAGTTAAAACATCATATAAAAATATTCTGAGCAGCATCAAATGTAACAAAAATCAAGACTTGGAACTCTCACTGACAACGAGCCCGCTAAATGTTTGGAAACCTTCATAGACCACGAGTTATATTTTACTTTTGATCGAAGTGAAATTACCTATGAAAAATTGTCAGGAAAGCAGTAAATTCAGGAGTTTATTTCCTTCTGGAAATCCTGTAACCGCCAAATGCAGTTCATAAAGAAAAAGAAATTTTTGGCTTTTGGCCAGAACTGCTTATTATGGAAATAACGTTGTAAGACCTTTTGCAAAATCGAATAGAATTGTTTCTTTTGTACATCCATTGAACGTTTTCGCCGAAATTATAAACGTAAAGTATATTTTATGATGATGATTAATTCAAAGAGAGACTTTTGAAAAACCATTTTTTCTATTAGTCAAGGAATATATCAACATTAATACCTACGACACCACATTTTTACCAAGTCATGTGCAAATTCTTCCAATGTATTTACACACTTCATAAACATTATTTATGTCAACTCTTTTGAACTTTTAATGACCATAATTCAAACGTATAGGTTTCAAACGTTCAGGCTGAGGTCAGAAACTTGTTAAACAACCCTCGTATATAAAAGCAATATTATCCGCTTTCCACGTCTTTTAAGAATGAGAATTATAAAGAAATTGCAGAATAGGAAAAGCAGTTTTGGAAAATGCTGCCACCTTGATAAAATTCTTGTTCGGATTCGGATTCTAAAGTATATAAAATAAATAATGCATGTTGGAATATTTGATATATCGATATGGAAACTAGTTGTTTGGCGTGCGTTTTTAGATGCATTTTAGTGAAGAGTTATGTGCCTCTGGATCGGGTGAAAACACACGTGTCCGTGTTTGAGATCGTCATAACAGTCAAATATGACGCAAAAAAATTTGCCGTGTGTGTTAACTTCGCCGCCTTTTAGCCTGCAAATTCCTACCAATGCAGATTCTTATTTATGGGTAGTGGTTATGTTGGAAGTTACAATGTGGAAAAGAAGCTTGTCGAGTTTTTGTACAAACGTCTTGATGAATTAGATAAAGGCAACAGACACCGTCACGGAATAATTTCTCAAATATATAAAATTAACTAGAGCAGAAAATATAACTTTTATATCACTAGGGTACTGTCTTTTCCACGATACCGTGATCAGATTTCTTCTCCATTCAATTTCTTATCTTTAGAAGGTTGATTGGGACTTTTGCCACATTTTCCCATGTCTTTAAATTGACATACGCCTTTGAAAAATTGAATTCAAATACAACTCTTACATGTAGATTTTCATGCACTATTCTCACATTTCAGTTCATATATTTTCCTTCAAAATTATTTATGTAATTTGACTTTTTATGGGTTAAGACCCACGTTTCACAACCTTATGGTATTATAGATCTTAAAAAGCTTTTATACATTCCAAGTTTATTGTTTATATATATACAAATTTAAATCTTAATATGTCTAGGAAAGTATCGTATGCTTTATTTGCCTGATTTAGTCTTCTTCTGAACTATTTCCAGATCATTATTTCCTTTAATAGCATTCTGAAGTTTTTTTTTCGCTAATACATTCTAAGTTCTATCTGTTGAACTTTATCTATGGTAGTGATTTTATTGATGTCATCTACGTATGCAGCTATTTGCGATGTTTATATGATTCATTGTTATTTTTCTAATGATGAATTCCTCAGCTATATTGAATGAAAAATGAAATTGACACTATGGTAAAAGATAACGAACATTTTGCAGTAACCAAATCCGGAGTTATATACAGGCCACAATTTTCTGAGTGTTTCAAGTATTCCAATTAATTGAAGAGTAGATCTATCGACTGTAAAATGCCGTGAGGATTGGAAATCCAGTAATTTTGCTGAATATCTATAACTCCATGTCTAACATATACCGCTAGGTATATTTCCCATGAATTTCATCTTTCAACTCGGCTAATTTTTCAATAAACGAAAATTTATTGAAGCCATAATAAATTTAATATAGTTCTGGACTTTGTTTTAAACAGAAAAAACAAGATTTTCATTGAAAAATACACGTGTGATAATGATGTTTATCATAGAATTGTTGCAACCAATATCTATCTAGGTTCGAGGTTTTTTGGAATTTGAAATTAAAGAAAAAGAACGATTCGACGCCCCTGAAGATTTTCAGCTCATTATTAAATATCCATCAGGGAGGATGAAACAAAGGGTTCATATGTTTATTACTGAGAACCGCTATAAATTAACATTGATTAGGATTTTGTGTGATTATATCTGATTGTCTCCAAAAGAGGCAATAAATAACCAACGATATATACCTGGTTTGTGTCCGTTTGAAAAGCGGGCCTAAAAGATAAAAATACACGTCGAAAAATTCTGTCTTTTACATTGAATTGCAATGTGAAAGCACTGAAGACGGTAAATTGTATCAGCCGTGTCATTATTTTTAAACTTGTCTCGAAATTTTTTTAAATTAGGCATATTCATTTAATTTTAAGGTGAAATAGATTTTCATTTTGCAACTGCATTAAAAAAAATCATTAATAGAGTTCAATATCTTAATCTTAAATTTTTGAGTAAAGTGCTTGCTTTTGGGTTTATTATTAAATGTATTAAATGATTTTTCTAGGACTTTTTCTTCTAGAATAAGTATCATAATGTAATTTTTATCAAATATTTATTATTTGAATAGAGAATTTTCTGTACAAATGCCATTAAAAGTGATAATTTTAATGATAGCGATTAGATTTATAAGTAATTGTTTACGTGGAAGCGTGTTAAAAATATGCATGATATCAGATGAAATGTCTTTGAAAAATTATTAAAAATAAACTAATTTTTAAACTGAAGAGCCCTAAAATCCAGAACATTTAGAAGCATAAACAATAATTACTTATGAACATTGATATTAATCGTACAATTAGATCAACTCTGGCATTAATGTCTTACGAGGTTAGAGAGATTTCTAAAAATCGGAAGTACAATATTAGATGATGATTTTCCAAAATCCACAAGACGTTAGAGGGTGGGACAATTTTCTCCGTAATGGCATTTTTATAAGCAATCGAATGATCACTATAGCACTTGGCTTCCTTAGTAAATTTCCATCCACCATGTTTTTTTATCTTCATACTATTTGCTTCTGATTCTGCTAGCAAAAAAGCGGAGATTCTACGAAAACAGTAATTTTAGCTTTGATTCTAGTAGTTTGAGAAGCATAGAAGGCATTTTCCCAAATATAATTATACCTACTGGATATACCAATCGAACAAAGAATATTTTTCGAAAAAATGACCTTGTAGCTAAAAAATCTATGGTGGACAGTAAAATAAATATTGAGTGAAGATTAAAGGTATTGTAGTTATTAAGATTTCTTCAGTAACCTACTGAAGAAACATTATCATAAGAAAATTTTCAAGTTCTCCTTATCTGCACTCTCCTCCAGATTGCCTTATGGCTCTTCAGAATCTACTAGGACCCCCAAAACCCACCCTACACACTTCTTCGATCGTCGATGTTGCAGGTTTTCTGCGGTTTCCCTGCAACCTGCTGAACCAGTTCTCAAGCCGAATGGCTGACGATAGGAAATAATGCAGCCGCAGCTGTACCCGCCCGCTTCCTTTCAAAATTTAAAATAAACAAAAAAACACAAAATTTTCAAAAATAGAAAAAATCAATTAAATCCTCGAAAATAAATAAAAACCAAACCGAAAAGAGCCGTTTTTGCTCACATTTCCGTTTTTTTTCTGGTCCTTCAGTAAAGCAAACACAACCTCACGCAACCCCCACAGCCCCAGCCCTGCAGAGGAACTATTCCTATATCAGGGTCTACTTCAATAAACCCCCTTCCTCACAAAAATCTTTCTTATCCTACCAAACTTTATCCAACGAATATCTCTCCCTCTTATCTACTAGGTAACCTGTAGTGATATTGAGGCAAGGAATTTGTATCTTACCTCAATCTTTTGAAATGTTGTTGTTGTTTTCTTCCAGATCGTCTGACAGATCAGGATAATAAGGATATAAATTCCAATGATTTATTTAATGAAATTAAAACGTTAAAATTGTTTTCACTAGCTCATACTTACCTCTTAAGTTTTTCACAATATATATTTGAAAACAATTTAATCTCCACCCTTCCAAACGTAATCCTTTCATTCTTCTAACATTGCGTGAATCTGCAACTTATGGCGAAGGATCTTTTCCAAAGATAAAATTTATTTAAGATCGGCAATTGTACAAGAAATTTTTGATGTATTAATAAATTTGCAACAAGGAAGCAACGGAAAAAATCGCTACTACAATAATAATTTTGTTCTAACTGCGACAGCCAAGCTTTAATTATTTTTCAATTCTGTTCAATGCAGACACGTTGTTCTATCCTGTAACGCTCCATTGTTACAAACCCTGAACTGTCAGCTGTCTAAATGTTTTTTTAGGTTAGGTTATAACGGTTGTCGACATTTTATAGCAAAAATAGCGACAAATTTAAATCTTGCGTGTATTTTGACACGACCTTTAGTACTTCATATAAAATTGGTCATTGGTACATGAAAAAGGTCATTTTATTTTTCAGTATATAAGTAAAGAAGTCAAACTTCACACCATCCCAGTCCTCAAAAATAAGAAAATAACTTATTATTATTTGAAAATTTATAGTTATATGAAGAAGACGTTAATAATGTTGATATCAAAAATAGAGAATTAGATTCTGGATTTAAACGGTTCTAATGTGAACTAAAACATTTGTTTTCGAGATAATGTACTGAAGAAATTTAGAAAATACTTTAAAATATCGAACATGACTGTTATATCTAATGGAATTTTATATTTGAAATCATCATATCCCTACAAAAGCTTTTATTCAGTAAAGCACTACAATCAAAATTAATATTCATGTAACGAGATATAATGAAATCCTAAAAAATATAAATTTATATATATAAATATAAAAAAAACGGTTTAAAATAGTCATTAAATTGATTATTAACGTTCTTGTCTCGTAGCGTCCATTAATGTCCAGATAGGTATACAAAGCGGTAACATTCAAAGACGCAACTCGAAGAATTTACAATTTTATTGTAGCATATTTGTGTTATTACCAGCTTTGGATTTCACTCCATTTTGAGGAATAATATTTTTTTGTTAATTCATGCATAATATACAGGATGTCTGGTATGTCCAAGTACTTATAATGCAACATTGAGTATTTAGAGACAGAGACGTACAATCACTTTTTTTTACAAATCAATAAAAAATAATTACCAGTGATGTTATTGCTTCTATTCTTTTATCATTTCACAAGACTGCAGATTCATACAAAAATATATCAAAAAAGCAGCTCGAAGAAAAGATAATTATATTGTATTAAACAAATTTTCAAATTCCCTTGAGTTCTCAGCCTCTTATTGAGACGTACCCTCAAGTACATCATCAAAGTAGAAGATCGGGGCTATAAGTCGAATGAACAGAAGCCTCCCATTTGAAAGGATGATGATTTTTTGGATTGGGCAGTACATACATTCTGAATAACTGTCATAATTATAAGTATCTTCTACAACAAGAGGAGTATAGGGAAGGGAGTTGAAGGGATTGTATTTTCTTGTCATGACTTCACTACCAACTGGTTAGTTAAGCAATTTTTATAATTTCCTTGGTACGTAGACGAAACATCTCTAGCATATACTATTAAGTACCACCTAATGAAAAATTGTCTACGTAAAACGAATAGAAAAGAAGAATAGTTTCTTTCTGTATCTCTTCGTGTTATTTGGTAATTTTGGAATAAAAACGCTATTAATTTAACAGTTTCTGGACCAGAAATTTGTCGCGTCAACTGTGTTCTGTAATCAAACGTCAAGCTGTAATCTGCTTGGAGAAAAATGATTGAATTTGGACATGAAGATGATGAAAATGAAGTGGAGCTCCAATCAGCTGTCATTGGTCGCATCCAGAAGACAAAACCGTTGTACAATTGCTATGAAATCCTAGCAGAATCGTTCGATGGCACATACGCTATAAACTTAACAGCTTCTGGACCAGACACCATGTGTTTCGGAGCTGAAACGTGCGAAAATTAAACAAAAACTAATGCAAAACTAATACCATTGTTTTTGTTTTACTGCTGGAGTTCATCCAAATAATTTACCTGTTTCGAAAACTCCTTTTTCTGCGCCTCTGTGAAGAAAACTTCCAATTGCTAATTTATTTAATCAAATCAGAAAATTTGTGACTAAATGTATACTCAGGTATTTTGAACGTCGGATTAATTACATGTAATAATTAACTATAGGCATGTGGAATGTTTTTAAAAAGATTAAGTTAGTTGGTTACTATTTTCGATGAATGTATATTTGTAAAATGCATGAAGTTCTATACAACAAACGCTGAAGATGTTATTCCGGTCAAACAGGAAGGTTTTAAAATCACAATAATTTATATTATCAGCGTGGTTTGTTTTAAATAGAAACATTAGTATAATTACGAGGCGAAGTAAGAAATACGACGAATGAAATTCAATCCCGGTAATTACTAAACTTCAACTGGTATATGGGTGATTCCGTTCTAACTGTGATTTTTTGTATTCAAAATTTCAAGATTTTAAAATTTAACTTTTCTAACTTTTTTATGCATATTATTCATCTATTTTACTGTAAAAATAAAACTCTAAGAGGAATTTACTACAACTTCAAAGTATCACGAGCAAGACACAAATGTCGGATTTTGAGTTCCACGGTACTGACTCATTTATCCACGGTACTGACATGGTAACTTAAGATATTAAACAACAAGTGCATCAATTTTCCTCAGTTTGATCATAAACATTAGAATTTATAAGGTAATTAGTTTAAATCATTTGTTACGACAAAAAAAATTAATAATTTATCGGTAAATTCTAGGAATGGACATGACACGGTACTGACATTCAAGTGATGTAGTATAAGTTTTCTTTAAGTGGCAAGTTATATTGTATAAAAATAATGTTTAAATATCTTAAGAATTATTCAATTAACACAAAATTTTTATTAATTGATTATTAATTAATGACTAGTACAAAAAAACAATACAGGACATTGAATATCACAGTTAGAACGGAATCACCCATATCTCAAAGATTCATGTAAGAAAAGACAAATTTTAAGCTATTTCGATTAAGGCCAGTATTGAATGATCTGTTGTAAAACATAAAACGTACTAAAATTCAGTTTCGTGGATCCAAAATGATCTGTAGGATCTATGTACTAAGTTTGTTATTCGCTTAGGGACTCGAAAGTCTCTATTTAACATTCGACGGGTAAAATATGTGAAATTTTCAGTACTCAGAGGTAGCCATTTTAATTTAAAATACGTGGATGTTTTCTACCGGTGAAGGAATACTTAACAAAAAAAAAATCAAACAGTTTATCTCTGAGGGATGTCTTTGGTTTGAAATGGTATTGAACCAGAAGAAAACACAATCGGTAAACCAAAAAAAAATATTGATTGGAGACTTAGAGAATATGTCCTTAGAAGTAGAAGGCCCGCCGACACGCTGGTATGATGATATGGAGAGGATTGGTCCCAGTTGGATAAAAGTTGCTAGGGACCATGTACAGTGGCAAATACTAAGGGAGGTCTATGTCCACCAATCAACCCGACTGGCTGATGTTTTATCAAGATGTATGTAGATATTGGTGTATCATATACCCTGCGACTCAAAGAATCTATTTTGTCCACCTTTCTTGCTGCGATACTGGGAAACCTAAAGTTCACAGTTAATCTGTAATCCCAGTCCTTGTAGAAAGTTAAGGAATGGCTGTAGATGCCAGAGATCTTTGTCGTCTATTTCATATACTGCCAGGTATAATGCTCTGGAGCTCCATAATATCTCCCATTTCGAGAAAATGTGGATAGAGGATTCGTCCTCTATGCAACAAAATCTGTACGCCGCATTATCTACCAAGTCCAACGTCTCTAGGTATTTATTGAGGCGACAAAGCCCCAATAGGACTCCTGTTAGTATCCGTAGATTGTTCTTAGTTAATTGATACATTCAGCAGATCTTCTCTATCCCGGCTTTTTTTCTGTAGCTGATATCAAAGGAGAATTGATGTGGTAGAGGTATCAGCTACTCAATTTCCCTCCACTCCAGTGTGTCTCGGAATCCAATGTAGGGTAACTTCATTTTTCTTACCTAGTTTACTTGATTTTGGAGTTTATGATACTAGAGGTTAAATATCTAATGGCTCCTGGGCTATCGGACAGGATGATGATGCTTGGTGTGTTGCCCAGACTTTCAGAGTGTTTGGTTCTGGTCCCATAAACTCCTATTCCAGTTCTGTCTGCTGTTTTAGATCCGTACGTATACCATTTAATGAAATTTTTGTTTATTTCTTGTATTGTGTTAAATTTTTTTTCGAAACTTAAGCTTTGTCGATGTATCATCCTTAGGCATGATCCAGGTTTGGTCATTGCTTAGGGACGATAGAAATCTTGTAACTAAGTATAAGTATCATACTTTTTCTAAATATTCATTTAATGATTAATCAACTCAAATCACTACTTTTTCAAATAATTGAGCAATAAACTCCAATAATTTTATTTGTATTACTTGATTTTTTCTAGTAGAAACGAAGATTTTCACCCTGATGATTTCTATATGCAGTCTAAGCTTATTTTATTGTAATCTATATATAGTTTTTTCCTATTTTTGATCACAACACATCTAATAGTTTAAATAACAAAAACGGAGCGTTCTGTATGCGTTAGCTTCCCACTCACGTAACGCATACCCATAAATTATACCAACATCGAATGGTCATTAATGCATTGGGTGGCGATACCTCTACCAGCCAGCGGTGTGGTCCTTTTTCCCTAAGAATGTAATGAAAATCGACATATTCGACTAACTTGTATTTGTTCAGACGATATTTCCATAACAGTTGGAACCCCTTCGTCTCGACTAATAAGGTATTCAGCGTCAGTTTACGACAATTAAATTTTTATTCCAAAGAAAATGGGTTTTAATTCCACTAAAAATGGTGATACAGATGTTTGAAAAAGCCCTTCCGTCCATAACTTTCTTTTAATACAACTACTTAATGCAGTAGAGTGGACAGTACAGGGTATAGTTGAAAATCATATCATTGCCAATCTAATTCTGATTCTAATCCATTTATAAGACAAAAAAAAAACAATCAATGTTTCAGGTAAAGAAAAATATCGATCAAAAAATTATTTGCTTTACATTATATATGGAACAGTTTTCGAAAATATACCCAAACATTGAAGAACCCCTGATGTTGTGAACGATTTCGTTGATCTGGTCTCTACGAGTAGTTTTAATTTGTGATATATTTCTGAAGAGTTCAACGTAATTATCTTTATTTCGTAATAGATCTATCGCCTGTTTCTTCTTCGATACCTGTCCTCATCCAAGTTCTTCAGCTCCATCGTTTCTTACACTGTGGTAACCATCATTAATATTATTACTTACTCTCTGACGCGCGTTTCGATAACCAAGTTATCGTCTTCAGAGACTGAAGTTAAACTATTTTATTAGTCACTGAAAACGATAACTTGGTTATCAAAGCGCGCGTCAGACAGTCTAATTGTTAGTGTTGGTGTAGTTTAAACAGTATATTCAGTATCGGTCTAATAATGTTTTACTCGAGATCAACCTGAGAATTTTCATGTCTGATATCTTCAAAATGTGTCTGGTTTTTGATGTTTCTGGCTTTGTTTTTGATGTATATCTCATCCCAGGACCTTATTTGTCCTAGATACTTCCCCTTGCCGTCTTACTTTATCTTCTACGTCTCCATAACTAGTTATATCAATTCCAAGTACTTGATTTTCATTGTCTGTTGTATTATTTGATTTTCTAGTTCTAATTCTGTCATGCATATTTTTGTTTCATGTCATATCATGGCGTCATCAGCATAACAAAGGATTTTGATTTCTTTGTCACTCATTCCGATGATTCCATCAATTATTATATTGAATAATGGGGATTGGTATGGATCCCCCTTTTTTCTTTTGAATATATGTTCTGAGTTATATTTATATAAGTTTTTTTTCTATTGTACAATAAGTAAAAAACATCTTCCATACATTCAAACGCTTTTGTGAGGTCAACGAAGCGTATTTAATTGTTTTTTTTTCTCATTTATATTTTTCTTATAGGCAAAAATATTATGGCGTTTTGAATGTATTATGAAATTTGTTAATTTTTGTTTTATCGCGTGCCACGTTTCTATTACATTATGTACATCTTCACTGCAGAAAATCTTGTTTGCTCCTTTGAATAATAAGTTATGACACGACCTCAGTACATTCGGCGTCTAATAGAAGGTGGTTGCTAGTAAAACTAGTAACATTCATCCGACAAATAAATCTAGTTGTATGGCGTGTATGTTTCTGCCGTAGCATATACGTTCTTGTATTTCAAATAATTAATCCCCAGTGCTGCACATAATATTGTTACTGTATAATTAGCGGGCATGTACTTTCGACTGCTGTCTCTTGTTCGAGCAGTTAGAGAGATGGGAGTTTCGGTTTTGTGTGTGAGGTCTCTCGTTGGTTTCAAACAGAGTTACCGGCTGTTGTGACAGTCGAATGGTAATAGTGTATAGGTGACGATAAGCATTAACTCAGAAATATTCCATTTCAATGCACAAAAGAGACCCAAATACACACTATATCGTTTCGAGTCTTCATTCTATTAAACTAATTTCTTAATAAATATCAAAATATCTTTGTATTGTAGTATTCGTTTCCGAATTAATTAAATTTCGACTTGATATACCTACCGATTTATATGTGTGTACTAATGATGCAATTATTATAGAATTTCCATTGTCATTTGAAATAAATAATCATAATTGAACACCTGTCTTTCAATACAAGATTCCCACGCAACTATACACTTGGTTGAGTTCACTTTTCCTTGTTCAACCTTGTTGAAAGCAGCGACCTCATGTAATTCACAATATCTTCAATTATATATAAAGTGTACTAACTGTAATATTTTTCCGAACTTTCGAATACTTTTATATTCATCGTCTGGGAATTTATTAGCTAGGAATTTCGTTCACGCCTGCATGTAGCGTCAATTGCAAGATTGATTTTTGAAATGAATCAACGCTTAACTCCTGTAAGTATTATCAATAAGTAGTTAAAATTTTCTTCAGAATGTTTCCCACCCCTGGTCTTCAAATAGTAGTGTAAAATTATTTATTCTTTCAAATACATGCACACACACAGTCAAACATGGAGATACGTAATTTTAAAGGCTTATACTCCATCTCTATCTACTCCCTCTCGAAAATTTTGTGCAGTATGTTCTCAGATTGAAGTAGGAAATTTTGCAGACAACCCTCGTATCAATTATTTTTTAAATCATATATTTAAATGCGCCTTTCTGAACGAATCACTTTGTAAATTATTTAGAAATGTTTAAATACCATAAATAATTGATAATAACGATTTGATATCCACTTATAATAATAGAAAAACAAAATAATTATTTTTATAAACAAAGGTCGTATTATGATTTTTTTTCCAATTATCTAATAATATGACGCAAAAACTCTATAACAAAATTTTATATAAAACGGTAGGCGATTTAATATTAGACCATTAAAAAAATTTTAATGCTAATTTTCAAATTGAAAACTGATGTTAATATTTACATAAATATACTTATGTTTCAACGATAATTTGTAATCATTGTACTGTGTACCTAATTTATTATTAGAATATATATGATAATGTATTTTCAAGTAAAAGTTGTATTACTTTACGGAAATTATTTCCAACGTTTAGAATGAATAAAATTAAATACTAGTTTTTAATCGCACTTTTCTAGTGATGTTGATCCTTGAATAATATGTAGGTAACGCAGAAAACGCAATCAGAACGTAAATAAATATTTTTATTTTAAATGTTTCGTTTCTATATTAATTCTATTGAGAAAACTACACAAATCAGGATGAAGAATATTTATGTTAACACTGATGATGCCACTTCATCTTTCCATATTTTAAAACTGATTCGCAGAACATCATTATCGGTTTTTTGGTTAAAGATAATGTGAAATATATCGTGAAATTCGTCGATAAGGGCCTCTTCTTCTCTTCCGTTTTCCGGAAAGGTTGAGAAATGGGGGAAACTTGCCTCAGAACAAGTGATATCGATGAGAAAGTCATCGCTGTAGAAAAACTCCAATAATTCATGAATAGCTCGGTTACAGCAAAATTTCTAGCAGTATGGGGGCCAAGACTTCTGAATTTTGAGTTTGAAGTTTGCACGCGTCGTCTGCAGCAGTATTAGGATGAAGAATATTCCGAATATTCACCATAGACGAGACTTGGGTACTCCGGAGAGTGAACGTAAGTCCATGGAGTGAACAAAAAAAGACAAAGTCGTGCCAATTAAAGCGGTGGTGATAATGCCAGCGGGGAAAGTGTTGTGTACCGTGTTTTGAGACATGAGGGGGGTAATTGATTTTTTCATTGAACAACGAAATACGTTAGAACCTGTTTACAGATCAAAACGATCAGTAATGCGATATTGCTACAAATTATGCTTAGAAAAGATGGAATCAAATTTGTGAATTTGATTTCGCACGGCCTTCAAAGACGTATTGGGCTTTTTTTTGTTATTTGAACAGAAAATATACATCAATAAAATAAATTCTTCATCTTGGAACACTGTTAGATTGAAAAAGAAACAAATATGGAATATCAAAATAAACAAAAATAAAATATACGATAACTTATATATCTGTACACGTTTTGACTAGTCCCGCTGGGTAAAATCTTAAACGGTGGCCATTTTGTATGGAGAGAAGTGGAATATTTCATCTAAATAATGAATTTTTTAGCTTTTTTTGCGAAATACACCATATGACAGTTGCCAGATGATGATTTACTGTCTTTCTACCAATGCCGATATCTAGTTTAGTTGAATCAAACTAATGAATTAGTTCTAGTTCGGTTTCGAATAAAATGTTGGGTACTCAATATGAAATTTCTCAATTTTTTATCTTAAATTATTGTTACATTAAAAAAAAACACAACCTAATTTGAAAAAAACTAATAAATTTTAAACAAACCTAACCTATTCAGACCCCTCCATCACTAGTGCTTAAATTTAAATGTTTTGTATGTACTTTCAATGTAATTACTCTCATTTGTACATGTTTAAGCCGGTACTACACGATGCGTCGAATGCTTCTAACCTTGAACGCTGGTATGATTAAACGCATCGTCTGGTCATTCAACAAATAGTTTGTTTCTAACCATGGTATTGAAACATTGACAATGGAAAGTCAGTTTTTTCGATCCGCGTCCAAGAAATTGGAACCAACATTTGTTGTACAACTAACCACATATCTTGACCTCTTCGAGCTACGTGTTTTGCATGGAAAATCAAAGTTTCCAGAATCTTCTAGTCTATATTGAAACAATTTATATCTTTTGTAAGACGTTCATGATATTGCCATTTCTTTAGATATATTTGAATAAGATTCTAGACTTCGTCCTATTCAGCCGTAGCTATGGAACGCGAATGTTGAACGCATCGTGTAGTACCGGCTTTACACTATAGTTAATCATGAAATACTATAAGCAAATAGTTTTAAATATAAAGAATTATATATCAATAATAAAAACTCACTACGAAATGTGTTCTGTAGAAATTTAAATTGAATATTTCGTATTCACTAAATGATATACATCGAGTTCGCAGTCCCCTATCCAATGTTTAACTTTCTGCCATCCATTTGTAGCCAAAATCGATATCATATTATTAAAGTATTCTTTGAAGCGGCGTATTGAACACCCACTTAAAGCAAAGCAAACACGAAAGTGTGACTCGGAGTATTTCATTGACCATAGTCATATGTAGTTTACAGGAAGGTCCTAACAAAAGTTTATTCTTCTCTTTTATATACCTTTGATTTCATTGTTTCTATACTTACAAATTGGTTACATCAACATTTTAGATAAGACACCACCTTTAAGGTCTTAAAGGCAGAATCGAGAAAGGTATTTTCATGGAAATTATTATGAATAATAAAATTTAAATGTCTTATTTCGAAATTGAATGTCAAACAAAAAAAAACTCTAAATATATCAAGCATCTAGATGTTTTAGAGGAATTATTTTGTATTTACCTTCTCAGGTAACAATTCAGGAAGGCAATAGCAAGAATTTTGGTCCTGCATTAGCCCGGTTCCCACTTGTTCTTGGTTCTCTTTTTTCGTAAGATCAGTCTAGCTATTGGAGGCTGGAAACAAAGAGATTAATTCGGGAGAAATGGATATAATTAAAAGATGAGAACTGGAATCACAAAGAAACAAAACTTTGAAAGAGTTAAAGAAATTGATAATAGATAGAAAATTTAAGAGGAGAGGAGCCTTGATACCACTTGAAATGGCGAACAAAAACTAAAAATATATCACAGTTATTATTGAAATTGATTTCTGATTGATCAGCCATCCAACCATTGTGCTGGATAATTCTTAAGGTGGAGTGTAGATTATGGAAACGTACTTTTGTGAGGCCAACACTGTCTCATTGATTTCGATGATTTACCCGGTGCTTTCGTAACATGTCTTCTCGAACACTCCAAAGGGAAGCGCGTTTGAACGATACGTCTCTATTTGTATTCTGGATATTGAGCATCTTGATATCCACAGTCTTTGAGCTCATCGTCGTCTTTCAGTGGGTATTAAACAGCCCGATGATCAGACTTACTTGATTAGCTGCATGAAATGTTTCATAGTACCTTGGATAGCCTTCTAAAGAAGGTTTTGGTGTGTAGTTTGGTGATGGTTTCCAACCACCTATTCGAAATAATCCAATTCTACTCCAAATTAGATTTTTGAGAAAATCATATGATGAGGAAACTCGTGAGAGATCGATACTCATAACAAAACTTTTCGCTAACAAATACACTGAGAATTGAGACAAAATTCTTGTGGTTTTATGAAGTTACAACCTTGCTGCGTATAATAAAATGTGATGTTTTATTTTTTAATAAGGAAATTGTTAAATGTATGAAACGATTATTTTTCGTGTGTGCCACCTTGTAATCTACCCCCTGTTGTCTCCAGAGACCTACTTTTATTTGGGGCTTATGGGAAGGGGTTAGAACATAAATCTTTTTCATATCAGACTAGTTGTTGTTATATTGTTCACCATTCATTTAAAACTGAATAAAATTAAGATAAATCACATGAAAATCCTACATTTTCTGAATAATCGCTATCTATCCCGCAACGTTGATAAGATATTTTTAATGCGCGTACTGTGAATTGTTTAGTTGGATGACACAACATAATTATTGTGGATGAAAACTACAATTTTGATTGTTTTAGTTTTACATTACATTCAGTTAAGATATAACTTTGACTTGATTATTGGATTGTCGAATTATGGAACTTGCGATATCAGTTTACGCATCGATATTTTCTGGAACAACAGCCGATTTTGGACGACCTTCACGAAATTCATCCTGTAAAGAAGTACGACCACGATTGAATTCGAAAAACGAGTGAAACTCGGTGACTCGAGATGGTGCTTCATCAACAAAATTCATAGAACATAAAAAGCACTCGAATGACAACACGTTCTGTGATAATTCATTTTTAAAACTGTCAAATTCTATGATAAAGTCATATTTGACATATTCACATCAATGTTGCCATATCATTAAGAGTTTATGTTGTATTTATTATTTAATAGACCATCAGGAACTAAAAATATGTATAGTTCATGAAAGTTACTAAATTACAACATAAACGGATAGACAAAAAAGAAAATTTATATTGCTAGAAGAAAGACAATGAGGATTTCTTTTTATTTTGTCTTTGGAATGTTATGTTTAAATTGTATAAAAAAAACAACTTGGGTGAGTAACAAAATGTATAAAGGACGTTTTTAATATAAAATCAGATCGAAAATTAATTTTTCCTTCGTTCCGATCAACTCTCGCTGGCACAACAATAAAAACTTTTAATAATGAGTCCTCGACGACGACGTTTCCAATAAATCTGTCAAATTGGACAGCAGAACGGCATGCAAATGCGCCTGGTATGATATTTGGATATTTTTGCATTTTCTCCTATTCTCTTAGTGACGCTGTCTCGGTGCAGATGGACGGCTTGGATATGGGGCAAATAAACGACCTACCGGCTACCATAAAAGGTCGCCAGACGTACCCGTTGACAGATACATGATATTGTTATGGAAATATTAATATAGAATCGAGAATAAAGGAAACATAAATCCGAGATAGGTATGACGTGTCTCGGCGATTCGTAAATGTTCGAAATATTTTAAACGGACCTCGACTCGGAATTTGGCGTCTTTGAATAATTGCTTCGAAATTTTATTACTCGAATAAAAAAAATGAACACCGAGAGTCGAAGAAAAACTATCAAAATTTTATTAATCGTGAACGTGATATGAAATATATTCTATAAATTCTTGAAGCACCGCGGTTGAATTTGTTTGCACCAAAAGACTCGAGCTTTTTTTTTTTTTTGGATGCTCAAACTCGAGTAAATCTTTTTGTTTATACAATATTGAAAGTATGCGAGTGGAATAAACCCCCAAGTATGCCTCAATTTCACAGTATGTCACATGACGATTTTGCAATATCAGTTTACGATATTTGCTGGCAAAACCGCCGAGTTTGGATGACCTTCACTAAATTCATCCTGTAGCGAAGTGCTACCACGATAGAAGTCGGAAAATCAGCGAAACACCTTGGTTCGAGATGGTTCTTCATCACCAATAATCGAAGAAATTTGATCGGCACATTGCTGTTGGTTTAATCTACGTAGAAAGTCATAGAAAATTTTCGCACGTTTGAGATTTAATTCCTTTTCAATGTTTCAAATATCTGTAAACTTCTTAAGCCGCATTCAAAGTTTCCCCTACAGGATATTCCAAAATTCATGGGATGTATCAGTTTCCAACACGTATCCGTATAAAGCTTGGTCGCAATGTTGCCAGTAGTTTCAGAAATTCGTAAAAATTATGGATATTTTTTTTTCTTCGACGGATAGCGTTAGGAAAATTAATTATTGAAAAACTCCAATTATTCTCAATTTTCTACTTAACCAGGTCGCTTTTTTTCGTAATGAAATATTAAATACTGGAAAAGGACCGATAGGATTGTATAGTAATGTCTGTGTAAATTCAAAATTTGTCGCTACGATTGATTATTATATTTTTATCAAAATGTCATTATCATTACATCCATGTCTCAATGGCGATGTATAATTTTCGATATTTAATTTTCAAATAATAGTATATTGAAGGGTTATATATTCAATGTACTGTATATTATGTAATGAATAATTGAAATATGTATATATATATATAGATATATCCCTATTAACATTTTATCTGTACGCAATCGACACAACGTCGAAATCCTATTCGTTTACCGAATCTCCATCATTTAAAAAAAAAAATCGTCTATGATTTATGAATCGTTTAAAGGCAAGGCGAATCATCTGAATGAGTGAATTTAACCCCTCTCCAACACAGGTAAACTTAGAGGCGGTGCTTCATGTGCCGCCCGAGATAGTCATTTAGTCAAATGCCGAACGCTGAGTTGTACGACCGCTCGGCACACTCACCGTCGACATTCAATTGTCACAACATCGCCCCCGGCCACCTGGACAGGAGGACAAAATTTGAAAAGTGCCAGTGGTCCCTTATCATTCAGTGTTATCATTCGCAAAAATTCCTGTACGCGAGCGCCACCCGAACCGACTCGAAGGCCCACGAGGGTGCGGCGGACGCGCCGCCCTTATCTGAGCCCCCTCCACGCAGATCGGCGCTTGTTAGACAGCACCGCGACGCCGATCTGATCGTATGCTACCTGCACCAATCATAACTGATAACATGATGTGCGGAGAGTTAAAGTGATCTTTTATTTTTTTATTTGATTTTGTGGACAGTGACTTGTGTTGTGATTGAAATGTCTAGAAGAAAACAGGCTCGACCGATTCGACTCCTCGAGGATGAAGATCCAACGGCTCCGGCCGTTTTTCCTTCGGCGCCGAATAAAAACGGTAAGTCTTTGACTTACCGACAGCTTCACAATGAAAAACGAATTTAATATCATCCTTATTTATATTCGATCGATATTTCGGAAAGACAAATTTACACAAAAAAAAAGAAATAAAAGAAACAAATTCAATTATCTCCGTTTTATTTTATGGAGACTAAAAGTTTTATGAATTTTGAGATATGAAATGATCGCATCTTATTATATCATGGGAGAAATTGAAAATTGAAATCATAACTATCTGTTAAACGTCTCTGTCGTGGATAGTCGTTAATCAATAATGATATTAGTGGAAGAAACTCTAGGTCCGTACACATCTATAATTTCTTCAACTTTTTTTATGTTTCTCTTGATAAATCGTCTTGATGTTGAGTCTCTTTAAATAGAAAGTTTTATTTAAAAAACAGATAAAAGTTGACATTTCGAGTTATTTCGATCTTTTTCAAAATATAACTTGACATTGACAATTTGCATGATTATATTATAAAATAGATCACCTACAACGTGAATATCAAAATAAAAATAAGTTTAAACGCCAAAAAAATAATGTTTCACTCAAATGCTTCAGTTTTTTTTATGTCATGTATGTTTTTTTGATATTTCTTAATTTGTGAATCCAATTTTAACTTTTTTCTTATCGATGACCTTTTAATCTGTTTTCTAAATACTGAGATGTCTGCCCTATATTACAATTATACGTATTACAAGGTATATATAATTTTATGTCTTTTGTTTTTGGGTGTTTTAGATTTTAGTTAAATATTTCGATAATAAATAATATATATTAATAATTTATATTGAAAAATTATTTATTTGTGTTTAAAGCGGATAATTATTTTTTATTTTGGTTGATCGAGATCAGTCCTATTTTGCTAAATGAATCGAAAAGTCAACTTTTTTCAAAATCAATTTTCTCTCAAAATCAAAACGATTTATCTTGAGAAATATTTTGAATTGGGATTGAATATAAAAGTTTTCCTATTCAATTTCAAAGGTGGATATAAAGAAAAAGTTTAATTAGAATGAAAAACAGACCATGAAAGACAGAACAATGTCTGAATAAGAAGGTTTCGAGTTAGAATTCTTATTTATTTATTTTTAATCAAATTTCCAATTGAGATGATACATCAAGACTAATTGATAATAGAAAGGTAGAAATACAAGAAGGGAAATTAGTGTTTTTTGATTTTTCTTTACACTAAATTTTTCACAATAAAGATTTGCTGATCATTATTTTTTATTAGTTTTCTTGATTTCACTAAAATTTTCATAATAATAACTTAGAAATTCATGTGAAATATTCAAAAAGAATGTTTTTTATTTTTACTAATACGATTTAGACAATTAAGTACATATAAATGCTTCAACGAACCGGTTCATCAGTTTTGTTCGGAATATTTGTTTTTGACTTTGCCTTTGTCGATTTTGATCACCATCCAAAATTCAATATTTCCTTTACTGTGGTTCCAAAGTCTTTCTTACAAGAAAAATATTTTTTTATTTTCATTTCTCTAGACCTCTCATAATTATATCAATTGTTACAAAGGAAATTCGATTAATTTTGAGAAAAGATTGAAATTTATAGTTATATTTAGGAAAATTGTAAATTTTTTTAAATTTCTCTCCCTAGAAAAAATTCTGTATATAGGAAATTGAAACTATCAAATTCTTATTACAAGTTATTATATTTTATTTGAAAATACAAAGAATCATGACAACGGTTTACATACAAGTATGCAAAACAGATAAAAATGAATATTGATATATCAGCTCGCTTGAGTTTACACTAGATTTTGGTATGCCAACCCGGAAATCAATGAATATATCATAAAATGTAAATGGGTATACCTTCAGGCATTAACCAATAATTTTATACGTCAATGACGAAGAACACGACCTTACTTTAATATAAAATACATTAAACTATCAATGGTTGGTACACACATTCATTTTCATAAAAATTTATATTAGTTATATAGATCAGAATATGTCCTTGAATTTTAAAGATAAATATACACACAAGCAAGTTTATATGAAGTGTTATTAAAAATATTTTAACTCTAGTAGCTCAATTTTGAGTAAAGCTTCTTTTGCCACTATTTTTTGGTTATTAGTAAGTTTTCTGTATCTAGTTTTTGATTAAGTATTAAATGGGAACGAGCTTTGTTTATAACTGTTACAGAATTAGTCAATTGACTAAAATATTTATTAAAACCATTTGTTTCGTCGTCGTAGTTTTTCGTATTTTTTACTTTTTTCAAATTTCAAGCCAAACTTTTTACCATTTTTTGATAAATATAGAGAGGGTAACATATTTGAAATCGTTTAAAAGAATTTTTCTATTGTAATTTTAAAAACATTTCAACAAAATTTTCATTCAATGTTAATATTAACCACAGAAATCTAGAAAAATAATATTATAAATTTTCTTGATGTCACACTTCTTGTTTCTATTTTATTAAGTCTTTTTCCTTCTACTATTCAGCTTCTTGAGCAGTAGATGTCCAGCTTTCGTGCCATATCTTGGGAGGTCGGCCGAGAAGTCGCCTTTAAGTTGGTTTTTCATTATTTGTCCATTAAGACCATCATAACGTCGTGAATCCTACTATATCCTAAATTTTCGGATCTTTTCTTAAAGCTTTAGAAAATCTAGAAGCCTTATTTGCTTGAGTTCGTACCTCTTGTAAGTTACTGGCGCTTGTGATCTCGACTCCTCGTGTAAATTGCGTACCCCAGTGAATTGATGTCACATTATACAAAATTAACAATAAAATAAAAACAGAATTGTATAAATAATGATCTAAGGATAATTATTTGGGTGTTCTGATGAATATAACATGATTATATAATTCCTAAATCAAGAAAAAATACTTTAACTTCAACAACTGTGATATACGTTAAACATCGATGTATTGGACGGAGAAGACAAGACAAACTGTTATTTGAAAAGAAAAATGAAATGATGAATCAATCAATTACAATATCATCTTCATTATTTGACTATAATAATGAATAAAAAAACACCTAAATTACTGAATACAAGTATTTAACACCTTAAAGATTCTTTAGGTACCGCTTTCCATGATTGAGATTTTTCACTCTTTATTAATGACGTAATAACTATTGGAGATTCCACCATCGATCATTGGTTGATGTTATTCAATTTATTAGCTGCTCAATCAATACATATCATTTATTTTGTTGCTTTATGTAAACAATTGAATGAAAGTAATGATGAGTAAATATAAGACTTTGACCAGATTCGCAGCGTCCAGTCTTAGTTTTGGTTTTGTTCCAAGCCTATCACAACTCTTCCACTTTTTTGGCAGGTTTTTCAATAAATCAATAAATGAGAAAGGGGCAGTATTTACTAGCATAAACAATATTAGAAAAACATTTCGAGTTGAGGAATCTCTTGTTTAAATTTTGCGTGTGATATTAAAACATTAAAATTGTTAATTGCGGCATTATTACCAAAACTATTCCGTTTATAACTGAATGAAAGTGTATTTAATTTTATTTAATGCGTGGTTTTTTAAAGGTGAGTGTAATTTTTTTCATAGTTTCATTAGATTATACATATAAAAATCAATTCTTAGTAATCCCATCATCTGAATTGACCAAATTTATTATTTCTTAGTGAAGTTTTGAACATTAGTCAGGAAACGAAAAGTAGTCAACAATTTTACTTACTCCTGAAAACTGAATTTGTCATATTTATTAGTTTTTCTTCATATTTTTTTTCAATTTTGGGATAACGTAGGTCATAATTACAATAATAGATATTATGTTAATATTTTAATGAATTTAGGTGTATTCTGTTGTGAAATTAGTTTTTTTTTAATAATTTTTGGAAAATACAAATTGACGTTTCGACTTCTATTTGGGTCTTTATGAAAATATGGAAAAAGTTTGTTCGAAAAATTCATACATCTAGAGAGTTCAACCAAAAAACCCCAAAAACCTTTTTTTTGAACTCCTCATTTTATTTTATTTCATTTGTATCTTTATCTAATTGTTTTCTGTTTGTTTTTTAGTTTTCACAAGTTTTTGTTTACAAATTCAAACAATTTTTTGATAATAAAGCATTTCTCTCTCTCTCATATTTTGATAAAGACTTAAATAAAAGTCCAAACGTCAATTTTTGTCTTTCTTTTAACAAATTATTAAGATAAATCTAATTTCAGAAGAGACCTAAAATCAAGAATATTTAGAGGCATATAAATATCAAAAGGTCTGAGAAATAACAAAGAAATTTATTTTAATGAATATATTAAACAATAAAATACTAGATACCAAGTCTCAACCACCCCTGAAAGAAGTTTGATGAAAAAATTGATCCTGCTGAATAGTTCAACCAAAAAAACCCAAATTTTTCTCGCACTCTTCATTTTATATTATTTGTATCTTTATTTAGTTAATTTTATGTTTGTTTTTCGGTTTTTACAAGCTTTTGTCTACAAATTTTAACAATTTTTCACAATAAAGCATTTATTTATCTCATATTTTGATAATGAATTAGATAGAAGTCAAAACGTTAATTTTTATGTTTCTTTTAAAAAATTATTAGGAAAAAACTGATTCCAAAACAGAAGACACCTAAATCAAGAACATTTACAAGCATAAACATATGAAAAGGTCTAAGAAATAACAAAGAAATTTATTTGAATGAATATTTTAAACAATAAAATACTAAATACCAAGTTTCAACCACCCCTGAAAGAAGTTTGATCAAAAAATTGATCCTGCTGAATAGTTCAACCAAAAAAAACCCAAATTTTTCTCGCACTATTTATTTTATATTATTTGTATCTTTATTTAGTTAATTTTATGTTTGTTTTTCGGTTTTTACAAGCTTTTGTCTACAAATTTTAACAATTTTTCACAATAAAGCATTTATTTATCTCATATTTTGATAATGAATTAGATAGAAGTCAAAACGTTAATTTTTATGTTTCTTTTAAAAAATTATTAGGAAAAAACTGATTCCAAAACAGAAGACACCTAAATCAAGAACATTTACAAGCATAAACATATGAAAAGGTCTAAGAAATAACAAAGAAATTTATTTGAATGAATATATTGAACAATAAAGTACTAAATACCAAGTTTCAACCACCCCTGAAAGAAGTTTGATCAAAAAATTGATCCTGCTGAATAGTTCAACCAAAAAAACCCCAAACTTTTCTCGCACTATTTATTTTATATTATTTGTATCTTTATTTAGTTAATTTTATGTTTGTTTTCCGGTTTTTACAAGCTTTTGTCTACAAATTTTAACAATTTTTCACAATAAAGCATTTATTTATCTCATATTTTGATAAAGACTTAGATAGAAGTCAAAACGTTAATTTTTATGTTTCTTTTAAAAAATTATTAGGAAAAAACTGATTCCAAAACAGAAGACACCTAAATCAAGAACATTTACAAGCATAAACATATGAAAAGGTCTAAGAAATAACAAAGAAATTTATTTGAATGAATATTTTAAACAATAAAATACTAAATACCAAGTTTCAACCACCCCTGAAAGAAGTTTGATCAAAAAATTGATCCTGCTGAATAGTTCAACCAAAAAAAACCCAAATTTTTCTCGCACTATTTATTTTATATTATTTGTATCTTTATTTAGTTAATTTTATGTTTGTTTTCCGGTTTTTACAAGCTTTTGTCTACAAATTTTAACAATTTTTCACAATAAAGCATTTATTTATCTCATATTTTGATAAAGACTTAGATAGAAGTCAAAACGTTAATTTTTATGTTTCTTTTAAAAAATTATTAGGAAAAAACTGATTCCAAAACAGAAGACACCTAAATCAAGAACATTTACAAGCATAAACATATGAAAAGGTCTAAGAAATAACAAAGAAATTTATTTGAATGAATATTTTAAACAATAAAATACTAAATACCAAGTTTCAACCACCCCTGAAAGAAGTTTGATCAAAAAATTGATCCTGCTGAATAGTTCAACCAAAAAAACCCCAAACTTTTCTCGCACTATTTATTTTATATTATTTGTATCTTTATTTAGTTAATTTTATGTTTGTTTTCCGGTTTTTACAAGCTTTTGTCTACAAATTTTAACAATTTTTCACAATAAAGCATTTATTTATCTCATATTTTGATAAAGACTTAGATAGAAGTCAAAACGTTAATTTTTATGTTTCTTTTAAAAAATTATTAGGAAAAAACTGATTCCAAAACAGAAGACACCTAAATCAAGAACATTTACAAGCATAAACATATGAAAAGGTCTAAGAAATAACAAAGAAATTTATTTTAATGAATATTTTAAACAATAAAATACTAAATACCAAGTCTCAACCACCCCTGAAAGAAGTTTGATCAAAAAATTGATCCTGCTGAATAGTTCAACCAAAAAAAACCCAAATTTTTCTCGCACTCTTTATTTGTATCTTTATTTAGTTATTTTTATGTTTGTTTTTCAATTTTTTTTGTCTACAAATTGTCAAAATTTTTTTACAACAAGACATTTCTCTTTCTTCATTGTCTAGGTCTTAGTCATGCAGACCTGATGCTGGTCTTGATTTTACAGTTTCTGCCACAAGACTCATCACCAATATATCGATTAACAAAGAAAATAGATTTTCATCTATTATATATAAATAAAAATAGTTGTCACGACATCATTTTATTATAATTTTCAAGAAAAAATTCAGTGGCCGTTTCTTTGCATATTTGTATTTGTACGATCTCTTGTTTTCTATATGAACGAGTTCTTACGATAACGAAATGGAACACTCACGATTACCAACCGATTTATCAAAAA
This sequence comes from Diorhabda carinulata, assembly GCF_026250575.1. Lineage (NCBI taxonomy): Eukaryota > Metazoa > Arthropoda > Insecta > Coleoptera > Chrysomelidae > Diorhabda > Diorhabda carinulata. The sequence continues at coordinate 34,943,614 of NC_079461.1, read as the reverse complement.
ACCAGATTTAATATAATACGCTGTCAGTGTCGATTGCGGCGATAGCTTTCAACTAACTAAATTTCATATTTAATCTACCACCTGGTTGAGTTTTCTTTTTGAACATTATATTGTCGTTCTTAAAGGTATTATAGTATACATAATTAAGTAAACGTTAACACTAGATAATCATCTTACTGAAACCTTCTCTTAGAAGAACAGATGGTCGATTTTTACATACATTATACAGGGGTATAAAAATAATTAGCTTTAAACGAGATGAATCATTAAAAACAAGTAAAATATCAAAAAGAACTAATTTTTTTTGAGTGAATCCGGTAATTCGCCTAACCTCAAATCACGATCAAATTAATTGTTGCTGATATTCTAGTTTGATTAAACAAACTCACTACTGCCATGAGTATTAATTAAAATTAGCATTGTAATTTTCACGGGGGGAAAATCTCTTTTTTTGGTCCCTATTATGCGAGATGAAATGATGCTATTCATTCCAGGAAACAGCGTTCCTAAGGCCTTCAAACCATGACTTTTTATTTTCACAATACTTCTCCAAAGGTTGCGCACTGTACTTTTGCACTCCAATTCGTTGTTATCTCTCTAATATTCCTCAAAACCGCACCCAAGCATTTTTTAATTGTACAAATTCTTCTGTTGTGGTTTTCCTCCAAGGTCCTTCATTTGTTTATACTTTTCCAAAAGTTCTCCTCAACACCTTGGTTTCCCATATGACCAGTTTTGTTTTCCCAGTATTTCTTAAAGCCCATGCATCTCTTTAACGGTTTCAGTGGATTACAAGGAAAAGAATTTTTGTAAAAAGTATATATATTTTCGTCCTTCGGCTGGGGTGACAAAAACCGCGAGAGAGAATACTAGACTTTTCTCCCTATGGATTTATAATGTACTATTTATATGGTGTTTCAGAAAATACCAAATATTTTCATATTCTTCAAAGTTTTCTTCTTATTTTATCCTTCTTTCTCAATGAATTGTCATGTTTTTTCTTGGATTTTTGTTTTGTTTACCTATTTTGATATTATTATTCTGTTTGTCATTATTTACAACATTATCCATTATTATTAAAAATGTCTTCATTTTCTGCTTTAATTCCCTAGTTACATTTCATCTACTAGATAAACAAATATATATGTTGGCCGATGTTGTTGTGGTTCCTTGCAACGGGACATTATCCACAAGTTTGATATAGACACAATTGTATATAGTTTTGACTCCCAGTATCTTTCGACTGAAATTTCCCTGAAAAGTAGCTGAAAAACAGGGTTTCGAATACATTATCTATTTTTGTTTTTATATCCACTTGTATACTATATATGTATATTCGACCAATTGTTGCTTTTCATAATTTGAAAATAACGGCAAAACATTTCATGGGGTGATAAATTGTAAACATATATCATAAAATATCGTCACCTATATATAAGAAATTTTAGTTTAGTTTAGTAAACTTGTAAACTTGTAGTTAAGTTAAATTAAGAACAATTATAAATATGAAAAATGACATTGACACTTGACAATTTACTTGACATTTACTACGTCAAATTTTTATCTATCTTTCAAACATTATAAAAAAACTAATTTTAAAACGGATAATACCTAAAATCAAGATCATCTAGAAGCATACAAAAGGATGCTGTAGGTCATATATTATGTTCTAATGAGTTTGTGATAAAACAGTTTTGTTGTACGTGCTTTTGAATAGAATATACGAGGTTTAAGATCTGGTGATTACAAATACCAAATATAAAGGTAGTCGAATCGTAAAAAATTTCATAATCTGCCAAAAATTACCGATTCTGTCGTATAGGAACCAATATCTTTTGATTTTAAAAAAATTTGGTACCTAGAAATCAACCGTGGTAATGGTAACTCACTTAGAGATCTATGTGGGTTGCGTCTTTTTATATATTATGAATAGTATGTGTTGTTTGGTTCATATTTCAAAATTTATAATTAAATTAGTGAACGTTAGCGCACAAAGATTTTCTAATAGGTCCACTCAAAAGTAGATACCAAGAGCCGATGTCCTTGAGAAAACTAATCAAAAACTTTGTCTCAACCATTTAATATCATTGGTAATGCTTACTGGATCCTCACCGATGAGTTGGTCTGCATTTTCTTCATCTTCCATGCCCCAATGGCATTCCGGAACGTCCTCAATGCCTAAAGCATAGAAATGCCGTCCTAGATAACCATGTGAGGCTAAAAGTCTAGTCGCATTTCGATTTCCATTCCTGTTTATAAGACCAGTTGATTGGTAAGACAAACATCTACGTGTACCAAAGGTTGTATCATGTCAGGTTTGTCCATTTTTCTCCGCAGAGTTTGTCTTACAAGCAGTCTACTCAGAGATGTAAAGCTCGCTGGACTCTCATCGATGAGTTGGTTTGCAGTTTCTTTCTCTTCCATACCCGAGCGGAATTCCGGAACGTCCATGATGCCTAAAGGATGGAAATGGCGTCACATATCTAGCTCCGTTCCTCCATCTATGTGTGCCTAAGATTGTCTAAACCAAAAACCCAAAAAAGATCTTTGTACAAGGCTGCGATTCTATGATTTTTCAGTTACAGGATGGAATTTAAAACGTTGCTTTTAGTAAATAATTAGAGGTTAGTTTTTATGCATGTACATCTTGGATTAAGAATTATGGAAAGAAATAAATTGAAATTCTGTTTGTCTGTATCTGTCGAAAATTTTTTGAGGCACCATTTATAAGTAATAAAAATTTTAAACTGTGCAGATTGTCCTTATACTGTTGAGCTTCCAAATACCGCGCAATCCGCTGTTAGTAAACAGAGTAAAATTGCCGTAATAAGAACAAATTATAGACAATTTATACGCCAATGATATTTATAATTCACTTCGTGAAAAAAAAATGATAAATATGTCGCTGTTCACATGATGTGGGCATCGTTTATTCGACTCCGGCGGAAAGATCTGTCATTTATATCATACAATTATTGAAACTTTATTATAGATATTATTTTTAATGCGCACTATATAGAAATAGCTATTTCAGTCGGAATGTTCAGTCTTGGGATAAAAACGGTTTGTGATAACTCAAAGTTATTCAAGAAAAGTAAAATAATAATAAAAAGAATTTGAATCTTTAAACTTTTATCTCATTAATGCCCAAAATTTTTTTTAGAAACGTCTTTCAAATCATTTTGTTTCAAAACGATCTGGATAATTACATAATAAATAATTATCAATGGAAGGACACCCAAGCAACTAAAGTTGTTTCTGATCACTTGAGAACAAATTTATAGCAAGCAACTCAGTCAAATTAAGATAATGACATCAAATATCTATTTGAAATTTTGTTTATCAATAAAAAAGTTATTAATCTACAATCTTAATTGAAACCTAAGTTTGTTACGTTTGTCAGCAATTTATATTTTTTGGTTTATGGTATCCAAAAGTTAATTTTTAGGTTATTTCATGACACACACACTTTTCATAATTAAATGATCTAATCGTACCAAACTAAGCTCAAATCTTCCTGTATAAGTAACTTGTGGTTCGCGATTACAATTCTGAAGAATGTACATTCTCTCTGAAATTGCAATATCAGATAAACCACTCCGAGTTTGACATCCTTGTGAGGAATACTGAATATTTTTCATTGGACTTTCCAACGAACTAATGATGTTTATTGAATTTTGATAAATCTTAAGTATTTATGATTTTATTTACAGCATTAAAAAAACATGTTTTCTTAGACCGTTTCACATGTCTTCTACATCCGGAGTCCGGTTGGTTTCCAATTGAAAACCAAAAAAAGTCTGCAAGCATTGCTGGGCTCTTATTTCCATTGGTAGCGCTTTTTAATTGTGGCGAAATCTTCATGGAAGCGCTCTCCATGTTCGTCACTTAAAGCACTCATATTTTCCAGAAAACACTTCACGAGGGAATGTAAAAAGTATTTTCAAGGACAAACTACATCCTAATTTATAATATTCATTATATATTTCAACGTCTCTTAAAGAGGAAAATTTTTAATCTAAAAATTTTCCTCTTGGTGTGATAGTGGTAATATTATCTTCTCGGGATTAACTGAAGGTCGTTTTCCAAATTTTTTGCCCTAGAACCTTAATAGTTGTTGGCTCTTATATTCATGTCGTCATTTTACGTACAGCCTTTAAGCTTGACTTTCAGGAATCAATGACGAGCTTCATTCCCTTTTACAAAGCTTCTTAACCCAGTTTCAACATCAAACCCTCGATGTCTTTACAATTATCTTCAGAAAACAAACATATGAATTGTGACTTTCACTGTTTGAGTCTTGAACTTGAATTTTTTTCTTTGAGCAAATACAAATTTTTCATTTGAGACACAGAAGACACCTCCGCGTTTTTTACCGTATGCTTCGATTTCTTCGAAAAGCCTTTGATATTGGTCAAGCAAAAATAACAATTCCTGATGTTATTGGTACATACAACTGGTCAAATTTCTGTGACATGAGATGAAGTAGACGTGTGGCATCCAATATCTATCCTGGTTGCGAATATCCAGATTGAAATATGCATGATAGCACTTCTTAATTTAAGGTGTATCAGCCTTTTTTGGCTTTCAAGTTTTATACTCACCGCAAAAATGACAAGTAGGGAGAATTAACAAAGTCAACTAACTTCCAAAGGTGACACCATATCTCTGAGAATTTAACGAACTTTTGCAGCGCTACTCATAAAACATCCACCAGATTTGGTTTTAGTAACTCTGAGTTGATTAGGTAACTCGAAAATTGATGAGCTTTTGATTAAACGAAGTAATGTTAATGTTGTATTGAGACATTTCCTATTTTTAGAAAGTGCGATTCGATTCCAATTAATCTAAAGGTACGGCAAATCATAAAAAAGAATATGTCTGTCGTTTTCGTGATAACAAATTATTTTTATTTAAAATTATGTTGATAGGAATACCTTCTTTATGATCGTATAATATTTTTATGGCTTCACTTAGTTGAAATTTATGCAATTCCTTTAGATATTGATGGAATAATCAATATTTCAGGTGTGGCAAGATCAAGAAGCATAAATTTTTCTATTAAAGATAAAAATGTGATATGTAAATAATATTGATGAAATTTGTCAATAAACAAAAACAATTTCATTCATAATTTCCCTATTAAATCCCAAAGTAACTCACTCAAACTCTAGAATTCATCAGAATTTATAATGCCTCATTAATTAGTTATTGATTTAATTAGAATAATGAATCGTTTTACATGAGATTTTTTAAAGTAAGTTGACCCGTAAATAATTAATTAATTAAAGGTGTAGCGGTTGAAGCTTGTACCTTTAACTCAAATTGGATAAAAAAACTATTTTCTCTAACTATACATTGCAATGAATAGTACCGACATCCTTAGGTCAAGCCAGGTACTTTCGGACACATCCTCGTAACATTTACTTCAAAAAATATATTTATTCATAACCTCCATATACTGAATGTTAATTTATTTTTATTCACTAACCGAATATAAGGTCTAGAAGAATCAAAATCTAACTTAAAAGTAGTTCCACTGTCAATGTCATGTTTGCAAATTATCAAATGTGACACTTTAAGTCACTCTTTGACATTAGGAAACGTCACGTTTTTCATAACCTCATATATCAGTTATGGAAAGAGGTTATGTAAAAAGTTTCAAAGAATAATTTATTAATAAGAAAATGTTCAGATGAAGAAGTCATATTTGAACCCTAGTTCATAATAATTGAGATTACTGGTTATTAATTAGTTGTAACGAGAAACTGTAATAAAAGAAAGTTATTAGTGAATTATTTACTTAATTATTTTGATAATGAACTAAAACTTTATCAATCTTATAGCTGACTGATCGTATTATTTACCATAAGTTTCGGTTCTCCGTTTTGTTAGTTAATACCAGTAGCCGATGTTTAGATTTCGCTTTAGTAATAAAGTGGAACGGTTTTTTGGCCTTGCCGACGGCATACCAATCGATTGGTTACATAACAAAACCACTTTGATGAATTGTAGAAAACTGGTCGAATTTTAATGGTCTAATCGTTCATAGCCAAAGAAGCTCTGACAGATCCGTACAAATTCGATGGGTCTAGTGCTTTTTTAATTATATTTAAGTTGTCAGGTAGATTACATAAGTCTTTTAACTTTGTTATTGGATACATTTTTATATTTTATAACCCACAAACACACAAAATAGTATTTCGTTTGTTTATTGGTTGGTTGATCTATCAATTAAGTCAATTAGAAGTATTTCCGGTCAAGAAATCTTTGTACCAGTTTTCGGTAATGTAACAAATTTTATTTTCTCATATTTCAAACATTATTTTCATAATTTCGTAAAATAATACAAATCTCAATGAACAAAACCCTCCATTCTTTATTTATTACCAAATTATGAGGGTCGCTACTAAAGTTTGGAGATTCTTTCCATTCCGATTGAGATCAAGAATCAGAGAGTCATCAAACGTTTTAATTCACTTTTAATCTATGCATTCGATGTTTGGACTGTTTTTGTTTGAACTGATGTGTAACAGCTCGCATAGGTGAAGAATGATTCATCTTCTGCAATTGGCTTCCTTGATTTTTTCGAACACTTCTAGCAAACAAACGCTGGTTGCTCTACGTTCTGGTTGCTCTAAGTTGCTCTAATAGAAAGGTGGCGGTGTTTACTTCGAAATCCGAACAACTATTGTTGGATTTGGCTCGTCTTCAAAGACTCGTACAATCGATTGTTGTTCAGGTTCGAGTTCATATCTACAGATCCATGATTCGTCGCTTGTCACGGTCTTATAAACATCTTTTGAATCATCGCTATTGAATATCTCCAACATTTCTTTGGTCCAATCAACACGTGCTTTTTTTGACGATTGTTGAAACAAATTCTGTCTCTTTAACATAACCTATAAGTATAAATTCATCACCCGTTTTAAAGAACTATCTTTATAGTAAATATTCAATAATCTATTACCAAATAAATTTCCTACGGTCCTAAATTGGATTCGCCCAACATTTTGCGTATTATTTTTGAAAACAACCAAAAGAAAAGCTGGTTCCATCAAAAAAAACCTTTTTTTCGAATCGTTATCTAAATAAAATCTGGTATAAACGAAAAATAAAATCAACAAGAGACGAAAAAGCGCTGTCTCGATTCGCTCCCGGCCAATGGAGGAGTTTATTGGAGGGAATTCGAGATTAATATCATGGTGTCTGTGTTTTAATTTGTACGAATTAATAAAAGGGATAAAGTCGCCATTTTGTTGCCTAACCCTTTCATATAATAATCTCATTAAGCGGGGTGCCTGCGGAGGTAGGCCAAGCGGAAGAAACGGGCTTTTAAAAGGGGCGAAACAAGCTGAGGTCGCCTTTGATACACCAAACGTACAACTGGTCATATTACAGTGTTGCCAGAATTTTAAATTTTTTTCATCATATACTGATTTTAAACAAATTGTATTCTATTCAATTCGTTTTATTTTATTATTCGTTACTAATTTGTTATTTAAATACAAGTTTAAAAGAATATAACTGTTTATTACAAAATGTTTAATAATTAATTTTATTAGAAGTTTACAATGAATTTACAATTTCTTACAAATTTTCGTTTGTATTCTTAAAGTACTTGATAAATTCTGATGAGTAATAAAATATTTTTCATCCCCCACTTTCAGGATCTTTTTTATCAGAAATAATTGGAGGCTGTAAATTTACCAAAACACAACAAATATGCAAAATATCGTCAATGCAGTGGAACAAATGTTGAATTTTATTCAATATTTGATAATTATTAAGCATATTAACTGCTGCATAATTCTTTCAACGTGAACCTGTATGTCTGTTGAGTTTCTTCACTTGAAAATTCACTTTTCTTCTCTAGAAAAGGTGGCATAACCATTTGCACTTTCTTGCCACTTCAATCACTGTTTTAATGTCTGGAAAACCTTTGTCAGCTAAAACAATGACTCCATCTTCCAATAAATCCAACAACCCTGACTCTATAGCTAGCTGAAAATCTGATTTCCGTCCTCCAGCTACGTCAGATCTTAACGATATAAAACCTCCAGGATTATTATTTACTAATACTAAACTTAACAATTTTACAAAGATTTACAATACTCCGAAGTATTATTTTTGATAACAATAAGATTGTGGTACTACTTTTTTTTCCATGTAACGGTTGGAAATTTATAAAATTTGCACTTACTTTTTCTGCTAGTATTTCTACAATTTACTACACAACAACTCTAGTGACCCATTTTTATTTAATTTACCTTATATATTAAAAAAATTGATGATTTCCATTCCGATTCCGTTCAGGCGTTCTACCCAACCGATTTGCTTAATTTTTTTTTCAATGAAAGGTATTGATGCACAGATCATCCATCAACCATCGGATTTCATCTAATTTTCACCATTCTCAAATGCGATTTCCCCCTGTTCACATTATTCATAGGAGTTTTTCACATACACAAGTTCTATCCTCAATATCTCAGGTTCTATTCAAGATAGAGACTTCGTTTTGGCTTAAGAACACTCGCTGGAATACTTTCTTTCTTATGAGTTTTTGAACACTTAAATCGGTTGAGTTGGAGAGGAGCTAGGCGCGGATATTCAATGTGGAGTTATGGATTTTTGTAGGTTTTTCTCTACCATGCCTTCTCTCACAGCGACTACATACAAAACTATATGATCCTATCATCAATAGTTTCATAGATAAAAACTTTTTTGTTAACAGTTATTCCACGCTTCCCAATCCCAAATTTCCCAAATTTCATCCTCCAGACAATTCGATAAGTATTTTTATTGATTATAAGTGCCCACAATGTAACACGAGTTTTATTTTTTCTAAAAAATACATCAACACGATGTAGTAATGAATATTTAACATGTGTAAGTGTCAAAGTATGATATTTGTAATATACTAAATGTAATGATCTTTATAGCAAATTAAATATATTGTTCTAATTGCATCAAACGATGTTATAATCACAGAACTGTTTTGTTAAATACTAATAAACCATACAACAGTATTAATTGTGTCCAAACAACATGTTGACGGCTGTTGGATCGACGCCAGATTATAATTTTTAGCGAATTTCGACGTCGCGCGTTATTCAAATCAAATTTTGCATTCCTCGGTACTTTCAACAATTTATTGTTATTGATATTTTACTTTGTAACAATTGAAAATATTCTCAATATAATGGATGTGAACATTCCTAAATTCCTCTATAAAAATTGTTTATGCAACTTAAAACTTAAAGGAATACATTAGATGAAATGAATGTACATACCAAGTACTGTTAGCATTTCTCGGAGTCACTGAAATGTAAATCTCTCGAAAGTAATCTATCATTTTTGAAGACCACCAATCCATCGAAATGATTCAACTTGTACAAAAAAATGGAAATAAGTGGTTGGAGATTCGATTATAAAAAATTGAGTGAGTTAGATCAAAACGACCGCATTACAATTATAAACGTCAGCATATCCAGAAATTGACAACAAATTATGGTCCTTTGTGTAAGGCCGATCGTTCATCATCAATTAAAAAAGCTGTCCAATTTTTTTTCTTGCAGCAGTTATGATTTGATGTACGCTACACGCAAAGCTGTCAAATCGGCATTCCTCTTTATCTACCGTATATGTTTGGCATTTTAGGACATGTTTTACAAGGAGATTCTCTTATTCAATATATTTATTTATAACCTCCATGTACTGAATGTTAATTTATCTTTAATCACCGGTTACATAAGATCTAGAAGAATCAAAATCTAACTTCTAAAAGTAGTTCCACTATCAAAGTGATGTCCAAATGTTTTTTATCCAATTCCGCTATCAAATGTGACACTTTAAGTCACTCTTTGACATTAGGAAACGTCACATTTTTCATAACCTTCATATATCAGTTATGGAAAGAGGTTATGTAAAAAGTTTCAAAGAATAATTTATTAATTACTGTAAAAACTGATATTTTTTAAACTAATAATTATTTTAATGGTATCTACGCCCACGGGTTGTACGCCACATTATATTTTATTCAACTGGTGTGCTGGGAGGTCAAATTTGAAGGTGTTTTTCCTTCACATCCGGCCGTTTTTCGTACTTTTCCTTTTTCAAACGTGTCAATAATGTAAAGTGAATGGTTTGTCTATTTCCAATTATTTGATGATAATCATGATATTCCTTAAAATTCCACTTTCATCACTATATACAAGATTTCTTTCTTGTCTTCTAGAGTAACTTCCTCTGATCATAGAGTAGCTTCCAACATATTTTTAGAATATCTATAGAGGCGACTATAACTAAAACCAAAAAAAGACCAAGTTTGATTCATCTTGATTAAATTACCAGCAGACTACCATCAATAAATCTCTGTGGCTCCAATTTACCTGCGGCGACATTTCTCAAGATATTTTACATGATGACTTCATATTTTGTTATCTTTAAGACAATATGGCTTTCATTGAGCCTATTTTTGTCTAAATAAAATATTTTCTTCCTTCTTCTTGTTAAAATTTTGCAATTTATAGAATTCTTTTTCTATCCATCCTCAACTTTTTGAAATTCTCCAAATTGTTTCTTAGCGCATCAGGGTCGAATTACTTTTTCTTTTTTTCAAATGCGTCCAACTAATGGAGTAACCAACGCATGGGAAAAAGACACAATGAAAAATATCGATATCGGATCCTCGTGCACAGCTCAGAAAGTCGATTAATTAAAATACAAACTGCTACAACATCCATACTCACCAGGTTTAGCTTCCTTCATCTTCTGGCTGTTTTAATATCTCATAAAATTCATGCATGGAGAACGATTTTCCTCCAACGAAAAGATAACAGCAGCCCTAGAAGCGTAATTGGAAGGTTTTTTAATTAAATTACAGATGTCATCAACAATTGTTGTAGTTTACGCAAATTTGATAAACGGCATACGTTGAAATGTTGATATTCCGTCTGTGAATTTACATTCCCGTAGAATATCTGGCAACGTTGCCGAGCTTATTTCACAAAACACATGTAATAATGTGTCTCAAGCCGGGCAATTAATCGGTAAGGGAGCTTTGAAATTTGATTTTTCCGGAACGAACTGGTCTGATCGGTGTAATCACAAAACACAAGGCAGGGTAGATTCAGAACGCAAAAGTGTAGAGCAGAGCGACCCTCATTCCGCTACAGTTAGCTGGGATTTTATCACGTTTCATTAACTCGATGAAGGCAAATTGATTTTGTGAATTTTGATGTTCGCGTTTTACATATATTTCATTACGATTTATTAGTTTGTATATTAACATTTGAATGAAATGGTATTTTCGATCTTTGATTAGATAGAGCCGGAAATGTTAATTTATTCTTTTAATTAAAATAATTTATCGACAAATCGTAGGTGTTTTTATAGATGTCTAAGATGAAAAAGAATATTGGTTAAACAAAATTATTTGTAAAAACTATAATCATTTAAAAGTAAAGAACTATACCTGTGGCACCACTGTATTTGTAAACATTCACGTCTGTTTTTGCGAAACCAGTAGCCACTTAGAAATTGAATAAGGGCTGATTTTACAACCTAAGGTAAAACTCAAGATTAAACTAAAGTTCAAACCATGTTTTCAACTCTAGTCCAAACTAAAATTGCTCTATGTTACAGGCCACAGTTAAACCTACAAAATTTCTTCTGATATTTGCTCCAAAGTATTGTTCAAGAAAGTTGTGTCGACAAAAATGGTCAAATAACAGTTTGCAATGAAGTAGAGGTTTTGGATAACCTTTTGAAGAAATACAAAGAAATGTTTCCAATAAAAGCACGTCAAATTTTAAAAATAAGTTGCACAATTCAAACATTTATTTTAGGGCGAATAACTTTTTGTTTTCTCGTCGCTTAGAGCAATTTTTTGTAATGAAGAATGAGGAAGTTGGATTCCACAAGCCAGCTCCCATAAACCACCTCAAAAAACTTGATATTTTAAGGAGAAAATCATAAGTTTGTATGAAAGCACCATAAATCTTTCCCGAAAAACCTTCAATTTTCTCTTGCTGTATCAAGTTTCCTTTGATGAATTTCTTTCTGGCTATTAAAACCTTCTTCCACATATATTTCAAAATATATAAGTTTCATATTTGTCTTGTCGCGAAAAATCACATCTGGAGGCTTACGTTAGATTATTTTTTATGCTTTTAAACAAGTCCCTAAAAAGAATCATCAGAGAAGACTTCACAAAAGAAAAACAATGAATTTTAATTAGATTACTGGATTCAGAACAACTTAATTTGATATTCAAACACGAGATTCCCAGTAAATTTGCCCTCAAATTATTGGGGAATGCGGAAAAAGGTTGATATCGATTTGCAAGTGATTGTGCATTTTTTGCATTGTCAAATATTGAGCCGTTGACTAATTCTGAACGTGGAGAAGCGTGCTTACGAATTGAGCCAATGGATTCAAAGATGAATAAGGAATGAAGAGTCAGGATTTTTAATCTTTTAGCAGTACAGTGACTGAATAAGGGCATAATAGACTGTTAAAGAGATGGATAAGTAAATAGTGAAATAAAATTATGGACGCAAATCAAAAGGAATTTTTGTATTTATAATGAAAATAGAAATGGTGATAAAATGAATAGTATAATCAAGAATATATATTTAAATGACAGGTAAACATGCTACCCGTCTTCGCTAACCTATTTAAATCAAGAATTATGTTCGTGTAGGTATCAATATAAAGTTTATAATATCTGGAATTTGTTACGTTAACAAATTAACTATTTTCTTCTAGTTATGTGTAAAGATTAATTATTGTTTATAATACTATTTTCTATGTGGGCGAGTTTATAGAATACATTACTTACTTTTTGAATGTTTGAAGTTTATCGCGCAGTTGAAGCAAATACTAGGCATCTATACGAGGTTTACTTCAAAAGAATTGATCGTAGTACTCAATCAAATTAAATAACACGTTTCCGAGAATATATCCATTACAAGAAGCCGTACCGGGAATAAATTATTAGAATTGCTCGATGTTTATCGAAAATCGAATTTTAGATCAAATTCGTTGAATTATTTGGTGCATATTTAGCTTATCTAGTCTAATACTCTTTCAATACAATCAGAAAATAGTCATAACTCGAAATTGCCGATTTTTGAGATATGACGTTGTTGAAAGAAGTGAGCGAGTTGTCTTCGAATTAATTTCGTATTTATGAAATTTACTGTTAAAACGTACTTACTTCGTAAGTTTTCGTTGATTGCTTGAGGATAATTTTTACATTTCAACACGCTATAATTATTGCAAGCTTTTTTTATAGATACAAAATGATTGATTGATCTTCCCAAGATGATGCATTAAATTAGGGTGGGACTTTCCAACAGTTTACCACCCAAAAATGTTGGCACTTATTGATATAAATTGGGAAATATATTTGCGTATGCGTTGACAGATTCTCACTAAAATTTAATACATTTTGGACACTTATTTTTAGTTTGACGATCCTACAAGTCAGTCGTCGTCAAGATTTTTCTAAAAATAAAAATTGTAAAGCATCTTCTAACACTGCGACATGGTCAAAATCCGAGAAATGTACTTCACCCATAGTTTTCACCAGATCTGATCCGCAGAGATTTTTAACCTTCAAATGTCACTTCTAAAGAGGAGGAATATATGAACCAGTTCTGTGTGTATCTCAAAACATTTTTTTCCTAAAAAATTACTTCCAACTGAATGGATACTTCAGAGAGATATTACAATCAGAAACTCTTTCTGCAAGTCTGCGTCATACTCTACCTCGATCTGCTCGACCATCTGGAGATTGAATCCACTCATTTTTTTCTAGTCATCGACAGTCTACTGGGTATGATGACTTAGGTAAAGAGAAACTGCGAGATCAGTGATCTGCAGGAAGTTTCGATACAATCGATCATCTTGAAGTCTTCTACTTAAGGTTAGGATAGAAATAGACAGTTCCAACAGTTTTGAATTGATGACTTAGATCCCTTACAGTGTAATTTCTATTTCTGAAGATCTTTTATCAAAGAAAACGCTCATCGATTTATCTTGTAGTCCTTTTCCTGCTTTGATTATGTTTTCAAAAACATAAAAATCATAAAACAATGAAAAAAAAATTATGATGAATTATGATTTTTTGTAAGTTTATTTTGAACAGTAGTTTATATATAGTGTGTACATAAAAATAACCGAGCTTTGTAGATTATTTAGTTTAGTTTGGAGACGTGGAGATTTGTGAAACTCGTTTTTTCAAAAGAAAAATTCATCAATTACTTGGATTTGTATTGTTTGTTTTTTAGTAGAATTTTGTGAATATACATTTTCATTTCCTTATTTTCAAATTACTCCTATCGTCTTATCAACATTAATTGCTGCCTTGGACAGATAGACTTCAGATTCTCTCGTATTTCATTTATAACATATCTTGCGTAGATTGCGAGTGTGCAATTCAATTTATAATGAAATAACAAAATCAATTTGCTTAGCTACGTTTCCTATATTTATTTATAACATTATATGAATACTAATTATGTTTGTTAATTGAATAATTAACTAATAATTCAAACAATTAATTGTTTTTATAACAAAATAATTGCTTTACTATACAAGTAAATCTAATTAACTTTTTTTATTTAAATTTAGTGCGTTCCTTAAAAACAGAAACAACTAAAATATGACGAATCTGTAAAGCTCACACAAACATCCGAGTTTTTATCAATTATATCGTTTTTTTTTAATAATTTCATTATCCTGTTGTTCTACGCATTGTATAGAATATTCAACTTTCTTATGGTTTCCATACGTTCAAAACGAATAAATTTTCATTGTTTCTTTGATAACCCAAATCAATCATGAATTGTTACATGTGAAATTGATAAGCGCTTACGATTAGCGCGACCAAAACACTGCACAATTATCATTATCATTACTGTCGACTTATAAAAAGAAATAAATTAATTTTTGTTTTTTTTTTACTAAATCAGCTCATTTTTTTTTTTTGAAAAATACACCTCCAAGTATCGTGCCAAAAGCATCCGATGCTAGCACATCAAGACAAAAATATTAAAATTTATGACACGAAAGACTGGTTTTGAATTACCCAAATGACAAATACACTAAACAACCCATGGAAATGGATGAATTTGATACTGTGATTAAACATATAGTTAATTGCTATTTCTGAATCCGGAATTATTCATTACACAGGTCTTCTATGACAATTTTTGTTAATACAAGACTAGATTTTAAGCCCTATGAGAATCCCAATACTTTAGCTGATATCTCTATGACTAACAATATCAAAAAGTGCAGTAGAATCGATTCATCCTTCAGAACATCACCAGAACCAAAATACAACAATGATGTACTCAATAAGTTTCACATCAAGAGGGCGTGACAGGATCTACCAGGATTACTTTCCGAAATTATCCAAACTGTTAATCACAGTAGGAAATATGGTTAAGTATGAAAATGAATTAACTTATTATGCATTTCAATGTAAAACTTGTTTTGTACACACATAAACAAAGTATATGTAGAAAAAATACAGTCTACCACACGTGTGGAAATGAAGAGGAAGTTTAGCTTTTGCCTTTAGTCAACAAACTTTGAAAAATTTTTTTTATTTATTGTAGAATACACAATTTTTACTATTTTGATAGAATTGAAAATAAACCAAATTATATAATGAAATTTGAATAAAGCAACCTCCTAGATCTCTTAATCTGGCGAAAACGCTTTTAAATATATCTTAAAGTTTCATGTAACTCCAATACGAAGCACTTTAGTATATACCTTAGAGAGATCTCCTGGATAAACAAGATTTCAGACCTTGATGACCCTATTTTATCCTTTGGCAATATTCTGGAGAAATAGCTTACTACTACATAGCTTTCCAAACGTAATATAACGATTTTCAGACACGCTGTTTACTCAAAGATATTTTATATCCAACAGTGACGTAACCAAACAAAACAAATAAATATTAATAATTCCTTATTGCTAATCGACGTAATTGTTTAAATATATGTTTATATTTACAAGGATGGGTTAGTGGTTTTTTGTATTTTGTTTGTTAGATATTTTTTACTTTACTACAATTATTAATGTACGTTCAAGTTTGAACTTTTGCCACTAGGGTGTTAGGATCTCATTTTTAATATTATGTAAAATAGATGAAAAAAAATCATCGACGCTGCGACTAGGCTGAGCCTATTTAAAAAAAAAAAGAAATCGAAACGTAACGAGACAAGTCTCGAACTAGTGTGCAGACTTACTTTTTATTTAAATAAAATTCCCAAAATATGCACACTCTTCTAATGAAAACCCCATTGTTTTGATTGATATACTCACGAAAGTGAAAGAAAACTCATTTATCTGACACACAAAAATGATAGATTTTCGCTTTCGCCGAATTTTAGACTTTTATAATAACCGAAAAGGACCAGCTTCACGGTCCATGTCGTGCAGGAGTTCGTAACAATACAGAATCGAAAAATGTTTCAATGTAAACTCATATCGACAATGGAATCTAATGTTTACAAGAAAGTTCATCGGCATTTACTCTGAAATAAAATTGTGTGATTGGCAAACGAAGGTAATCGATGTTTGCTTGTAACCACTTCAATTTTGTGAATTGTAACTGCGCTAGGGTATTGTAGTTCTAATTTGACGATCTCGTTCCCAATATCGAGTATGGTGATCAAAGAGATCACGTTAAAACAACGCCAATGACTTGTGGATGATCATTTAAGTGAAAAATTAGTAGAACATCATCAATTTGAGGCTCAGCTATCAAAATGTCACGAATAAAGACAACTGGTAAGGAGGTAAGGACAATCAAAGGAGTAGAGCCCTTCTCATAAAATTGTCCGAATTGTTTTCATTAATTTAAAATAATTACCATTATTTTCTTCATAAATAAATTTCTTCTGTCCAGATCTTCATCGGTCTTCCTTTTTGGTTTTTCTCCCATTCCAAATAATCTTAATTATCCCTCTTAGATTTTGCTTTAAACCAATTTATTGTATATTTTTTTGATAAATCCCATTTCTGTAATATTTTTTGCTTCAGTATGGATATGGCTACTCTAAACTGTGTCTTAATTACATTAAATCATCTTCCAACTGTTCCAGTTTTCTCAATTATCTCTTTACCCAGTGTTCGATCTTGATTTAGCGTGATGCCAATGTATTTAGAGCTTTTGACATGTTCTATTTTCGATTATTCTAATTTTATCTCATGTGTCTTCTCTTTCATTATCTGTAAACTATCATTGGAACGTTTTAAATTTGATTTTAAGTTTCTTTCGTGTTGTACCATGTTATCTGCGTATAGTTTTTCTAATATTTCGCGTCCCACATTTTCCAGTGTCCAACTGTTTTATGTTTTTTTTTTTTTTCGTTTAATTGGAAAATAGCTGAATTCAACTTTTAGTTATAACGAACGGAATGAGGAAACTCTATTGTGAGGGCTCCTCTTCTGTGGGCATCTTAGGGTTAGCTACCATCAACAATAACCCTCCAACAGAACCCTGTATACATGCCTTTCAATAGGAAATCTAATCCAATACATAGCAGCATCTAATTTTAATCTATAGAACATTTCGGAACATTTCAATATTTTTTCTACTAAATGTGTAATGTCAAGTTGTGGCTCTCCAGTTCCATGCGCAAATATTGAGCCATTTGGGATAGATGCTGGTTCGTTTCAAATGCAATTGTTGGATTTGGAAACCAAACATTTGTGGAGTGGTAAGTTCATAGAACTCAAGAGCAAATTAGAAGAGTTGGAGGTGCAGAAAAGCATGCACGTTACGCTGTACAAGTGGACAACTCTAAAAGAAATGCCGCGAGTTGAGGCACTCATATTTGATGCATGAAATAGTCTTCCAGAATGCTTCAGTGTGGTGAAAAAGTTGGCGTTTGACGAAACTAAAAACACCAATCTATGAGCCAGATTTAACAAAATCAAAAATCAAATTTATATACCTAATCCCTATCAAATACCATAATATCGAAACAGAAATGTTAGTGGCTCTTTAAAAACTGGGAAATTTTGTAAATTGTAACTTTTGGCTCTTCTGTCTCAAAAGGTTGCCGATCCCTGGTCTACGCCAATGTGAATATTAAGCCATTTTCGCGAAGGTACATATTAGCATGCTGGCAGACATCCAGGGGCGTTTTTGAAATATATTTGCTGAGTTAACATTGGTTCACCACCTAAGTATGACGCGAGAATAGTCGTCGAGACGCGTCAATAATACCACAGGGGTGGTACAATTTCAATTTTAACAGTAACGATCATAGAAAAAAGTTAATTAATATAACTATCTTCATTAATTGACAATAAATGATTATTTTTAGGAAAAAAATTTTGTTTTCATTGAGGGGTCGACGTAATTTTCGTTACAACTTTAATTTTTATTTATCTGGAATGTTATACATATTTCAAACTTGATAAATAAAAGTTGATGAATCAATTTAGTATGAACTAGCCTTAGTCTTGTCAGTAGTACTTCTTCAACGTATTGTAGGCCTTATGCCTGTAGTTTCCAGCTTGTCATCCTTGAGATGTTGATGTCCATAAATCCATCCATCTTTTTAGAGGTCTTCCTAAATGTCGTCGTGTCCCTTGTTTACCGTCTCGTGCTATCTTTGCTAATATTTCTCTGGTCATCCTGTCCAGTCGCAGTATTTTCATTTCTGTTGTTCGAATGACGTTTTTAGTTCTTTTCACATACTGGTATTGTTCCAGATAATGTCCCGGAGTGCGCCTAATATTCGACTGGCTTTGTTTACTTCATTTATTCTGTTCTGGTCTGCGCTGATTTGTGTACCTAGGTAGTGAAATGGCATTACCTCTTCTATGGTTTTATTTTCTAGTGCGAGTTTGCACCTCATTGGTTCTTTAGAGATGACAAGGGTTTTAGTTTTTGCGGTGGATACTTGCATGTTGAAGCTGCTGTAAGTCGTCTTCGCTTTTTGCCCCAATTACAGCCTCATAGGCATAACAGATCATTTTTATTGCGCCCGTTGTAAATGAATATCTTCTTGATGTATTCTTGACATGATTTATTATTTCGTCCATTATCAGGTTAAACAGTTGCGAGCTCAAGGAGTCTCTAGTTTAAATGTCTATTAGGGTTTTCGGAACGTATTTCTTTTTTAATCGAATAGCCTTACCCTATCGAATGCTTTGGTGAGATCTATGAAACACATATACGCGGGCTTGCCGTATTCTATAACTTATTCAACTAGTTGTCTGATTGTGACCTTTTACGTCTTCTTGCCTTTTTTCGTCTGATTCTTCATAGCTCTGGTTTTCATTGTGGAAAAGATCTAAATGAATTTACCATTTATTCGAGATTTTCGTTTCTCTCGTGATCTCCTCTCCTCGTTAGGATTTTGTGCTTTAGTTTTGCTATTACATTTATTACTTAATTGAGTTTTTGGATTTTTAAATCTTCCACTACAATCTTTGAGATTTCCGAGCTTATTAGTTCCATGTAACATATTATTTGCTTTCTGAGTTTCCCGAAATTAGTTTTCTCCGTGTATCTAAGGCCGTGAAGAGCAATCGAGCCGTGAGAAAATTTGAAAACTTGACTTTTCGCGTTCGATTTTATAAATTTGAGTAATATTGTCAAAATAATTAGAAAAAATATTTTTTTTTTCATTATTTCATTATATAAACGGATAGTTAGTTTATTTTATTGTACCGTAATTGTGTTCTAGCTAGTAGATTGATTAAAAAACTGCAGAAATTAAAGAATTACATTTTGCAGTAGAGCTAAATTTGAAACCTGTGTGCTGTCTAGACGCCACCGACGCCCTATACGCGATGCGTCACGACAACGTCACTTCACGTTTCCCGCTAAATTGAAACCAGTACATTTAAGTTTAATAGACTTACTGAACCGGATCTTACATTGGTGGTATCTTTTCAGAATTAGTAAACTCAATGAAGATGGCAGAATACTAATTTCAAGTCATTTATTCTTTCATTTATAAAAGTATATTGTAAATAACAATTAATCTTACTTTGAAAATTATGATTTTTTTTTAAATCGGCTTAGGTTCCACGGTACCAAATTGTGTATCATTTATAAAAACCCCCGAGGATGAATATGTCAAAATAACCGTTACTCATTTCTCTCACTGTGTAACCAAACGGTACAATTAGAATAAAAAAAAATTAATCCGCAAACACAATGTAGGCATCGTCCTGGAAAGAAATATATTTTGTGAATTAAAAACAAATTTCTAACTTTATTTGAGGGTGACACAAACAGTCGTAGCAGATGTTTTTTTTTGTTTATATATATATATATATATATATATTTGCAGCGACCATTAGCAATTCAGATGGTGTGTATTGGAGTGAATTTTATCATGTTCTGGGAACGTTTGCAATTTCATTATCTCATATCTACCGCAAAAGTGACAGATTAAATTTAAACAAAAGAAAAAACATGCTGCAAATTACTATAAAATAAATAAATATCTTTTCTAGAGCTTTCTGAGGCTTCGAAGGGCATAACGACTCTTCGAAGCATCAGAGTATTGGGGTTTTAGTATTAACTATAGTTTTATTAATTTTTTCTATCCTTCCAATCCTATTTATTGTATCCAAGTTTTCCTGTGTCTTCCTAACGATTCTTAGGTCTTTTTGTTTATGTCATTTTTCTTATTGGGCTTTTCGGTGTCCATACCCGTTGCAACTACTTTGATAATCGCGAAGAAGCGACTCGTACTTAGAGGTAAAACAATGTCAAATACATATCGACATTTATATGTGGAAAAAGTATGACTCCAAATGTTGTAACTGTGAAATTATTACAGTAATAAGTTGGTACCGCGACTGCGTAGTTTGCAGTAACTTTTTTAGTACTTTTTTTCAAGTTATCGAACCTTGTGTCAGATATATAAAAAAACTACTGTCAATAAAATCAGTGTTCATCCAATTTCACTGTCTATCTACACTTGAATCGTGGTGAATAATGGTTCACTTTGCCCCTGAACCGGACCTCGACTGCTCATTCTCCTTCAAACCTACATAATTTTCTACCTATTCAATATCCAGATTCTGGCCGTACTCAACGTGGGAGATCTTCAAGTTCCGGCTCTAACACCAGATGTTCCAGTTACAAGGGCCGCTCCAGGACCTTCCACTATTGATATCAGGCGTTCCAACCGTCCGTCGTAAAGCGCCCTCTTATTTGAAAGACTGTATAATGTCTTAATAAGCGTGTTTGTCTACAGCTTAATACCAAAGCCACAAGACTTGGACAAATTATTATTTATAATTACAAATACATGTGGAGGATACGTGGTTCTATCGTTAAAGGATAAGTTTCTAAAACGTGGTAGTAACCCCATATGGAGGTAGTTGTAGTGGTAATCACGTGGCAACCACTAGTGGCGATACATATTCAAAATTTTATTGGTGGGATCCAATATAATGAAACTCATCACTAGTTTGGAGTTTCATGACTTTATGGATCAAGCTATTTAGTTGGTGCGTGTGATAGTTTTGAAAAAACAAACAAATATCTATAATTGGATATGGTTTTATTGTTTTTTTAATTCAAAATATTCTCCATTAAGATCTATACAATTTTCCATTCGTTTGAACCAATTGTCGAGGCATTTTTTCTATTCAGATTAAGATACCTCCAAGGCATGTGATTTGAACGCAACAATCACTCCTTCAGGTGTAAACATTGAATCAAAAGAAATCATTGGGTGCCAAACAAGAACCGTGCGGTTGATGACCCATCAGTTTGTTGTTTGGACTGTTCAAAAAATGTAACGCTGAAGACATATTAACTTCCAAATTCTTGAGTTGATTTTTTTCAGAATTTGTTTGCATCAAACGACACGAGCTTTTCTTTGAACCCAACGCGCTAATCGATGGTTTCTGGCAGAAGACGAATGCTTCAAATTATCTTCAACAACTCATACTCAACGTATGACAACATCTAAGTACGTTCCCTATTAAAAACGTCAAATTTGACATTTGCCATATCTTAAAACTTAAGTAGCAACACTTGGTCCACCAAATACTTTCCAGATGAGGTTTTTTCCCAATTTCTAACTTCTTGGGAACGTTTTTCTTTTTGAATTTTTCTATTTTTCTTACTTCAACGTTTACTACAATCTCTGATATGTTTATTCGTGACTTATTATACATTATAATAACATTTACTACTATATGTGATATGAAAAACACTTATTACCATTTATGTGACAGTATCATTAATAGATACAAAATGTTTTATCAATATGCAAAAGTTACAGTACCTAGATAACTATATTCAAGAATATATTATGAAAGCTACGAATGTTTTGAATAGAAATATATTAATTATGAAAAATAGTACGAATATATTGAATAGCGTTATCATTTCAACCTCAACATAATGTCCCTTTTATCGAATAATTCAAATTTGAATATATACGTTTGAAATTACAATTTATTAATAAAAATTCGGAGTATTTTGTCTGTTTACGGTCAATTTAACCTGAAGATAACTAAGTTTTTATCTTGTACTTGTATATTATTTATTGCTACGAAAGTACCTAACGTCCAGCCTGATTTTTTATGTTTTATTAATGGGTTGTTAAAGGACACCGTAATAAATTAATTCGTTCTCAATTAATAAGTCTAAACTATCATTTTATAGGATTAAATTGTGATAAGTTATATACGAGGTGCGGCTTGAATAAATAGCAATACCGCTTCATGATAACATTTTATTACTTGAAAAAGTGCAGGAAGTCTTCTCCTGTCAGTTACTAAAGAACATATAATGTTTTAATGGGATAATTCTCAATGTATTCTTTACAAATTTGAAAATACTATCACTCCAAACACTAATTTGTTTCCCTAATATCACATTTTTGCGACAGAATAAAGCAATTTCAATACTAATAGGGCTACGGCTATGCAGATTAGGTTTCTGTTAGCGCATACGTTCATCGTCAGAATCCGTTAGGTAGGATTCACAAAAAAGGGAAGGTTGTATCTTCATCTATATTTAGCTGGCTTTTGACTCGATCAGAGTAATTTTTAGGTGAGAAATTGCTTGATGGTGACAACCACGTAGTAAAAAAAGCTTTGAATCAATGTACAATGAAATGGGCAATCAATAAATATACGAACGAAAAAAAAATTGAAAGAAAAACTCTTGAATGGGTATGGAGATAAAAATCAGCCAATAAAAATAGACAGTGAAGTAAAGAGAAAGCAAGTAGTTGAAATAGAAATTTCTGCTAGTGCTGAAAGGGAAGGAAAAAATAATTACAGTTCATTTCGAGGAGGTAAAGTTAATAAACACGAGTTAAAATCGGATATGTGACAGAAAACAAGTCGAGGACCATATATAACAAGGGTCTGTCTGTATATTTTCTGATGTCAAGGACCTGGTACTACATTTTTGTTGAGGCATGTGCTAGAAGGTCCATTTACTCAGTTACTGCTAAAAATATTGAAAGAGTTGAACATATGATCGAAGAAAAACCAAGATACATCCATAAAGCGATTGAGGCAACACTGAGTGTTTATCTTTATGTGAAAAAAATTTGACTTATTGAGTGTTACATACACTTGA
Organism: Diorhabda carinulata; assembly: GCF_026250575.1. Lineage (NCBI taxonomy): Eukaryota > Metazoa > Arthropoda > Insecta > Coleoptera > Chrysomelidae > Diorhabda > Diorhabda carinulata. The sequence goes on along the minus strand of NC_079461.1, from coordinate 34,920,003 downwards.
TGATTTGCAAATAGCTGAGCAAGTAAACATCATGCAGGAAACGTTAGAGATGTTAATCGATGTTGTTTTTGGTGGAACTTACAAACCATTTCATGATAATTCTACCCGCTAAAAAAACTGTGCATGGATTTACGAAGATTCACCAACATTCACAAACCAGTCACGAAAAAAGAAAAGATATACCAAGAAAGTTATGTATGCAATTTTCTTTCATAGTACAGAAGTAATTTCACGTGGAAATAATGTAAAAGTTGTTTAAACTACACTCTAATCGCCTGATGTAGTTAGATGTGATTTCTTTTTATTTATTAACCTGATGTTTAAACCGTTTGGTTGAGGTTTCACGATGAAAATTAAGATAGATAAAGCAATTTATTAATTTTTTGAAAGCAATCCAAAAAATGACTGTCTTTGGATATTAATTTCGATATAAATTCAATTCATAATCAAAACAGACCAAAGAAAACATCGAATAGGATGATATAAATAATAAATGTATGGCATTAAGCAGCTGAAAGAGGGAAGAAGGAGCTGGAAAACAAAAGAGGACCTAAAAAAATGAGAATCTATTTGTATGAATTATTGAATTGAGTATAATCAAAAATTACATTTCTTCATTCATCAGACAATCATCGTAAATGGAAACGAGCTTTTTAATTGATCATTCCTCATACAAACCCAACACGAGAATTTGTTAGGCCGATTGAATTTATCCATTTCGTAAAAATTCCATTTTCTCCGCGGAAATTTCAGTTACTATATTTACGTTTCGTATATTTCCTTCGGTAATACTGTTTATATTCACTCAGTTGAAATACGAACTTATTATTATGTAAATCCAATGTAAAATTGAATAACAAAACAAACGTTTTCGCTTTCTTTGTGTTGAATACGCTTTTGATATTATTAAGTCGCCAAAAAACAATTTATACACTGAGAAATTTGGTACACTCACCCAAGCTGTAAATAATTCTAATCATAATGCTTTGTACAAGGTGCTTGCCGAAGAAATGTTGGGAGTAGAACAGCTAAATCTGGTAAATTTGTAGCTTGAATTGTGAAAGTTGTAATAAAAGATTTGTCATTGATTGTATTGAAACAATAGACGCGATTGTATTTATTTCGCTCAAAAGTTTCCATAATACAGACTGTTGATGGTTTTTTCCATTTTCAATTTCCATTTTCGTCGTTTTTGGAACCACTTCTTCCTTTACAGTCGATTATTTTAATTATTGGTGGTGTCCTCAATATAAAAAGGTTTCTTCATCGTAAATCAAAATGTCAAGCTAATATTAACTATTGAGTTCTTATTTACCAACAAATAATTGATTTTCTATACTTTTTTTTTAATTTTCTTCATCACCTTTTCCTTTGCTTTTTCCTTTCTTTTACTTTTTTTATTAGTTAAAAATTTCTCCAGCGGATATTAGCATTGACTTTTTAAAAACAAACTGAATAAAACAAATAACCATAAATCCTCTTTTTAAGAACAAAATACGTTTTGCTTGTTATGGTTAGTTGGGCGAAACGACGAATTTATTAAAATATATTGGAGGCAGCGGTAACCGTTCATCCATGATTTCCTTTGGACCAATTTTTTTTAAGAAATGTATTAATTGTAAAACAAAGGTAAATTTGTCATGTTATCGAATGAAAAGAAACAGTAACGATTTGTAACTGCCATTAGTCACGGCGTTCATTGCCCTAACATAGACGTACGTTAACACGGGGTTTATAAACATCTTTTTTCTTAATATCCTATTTTCTAAATATCAAAAATTTTGGAACGGCTATGAGTACTTCTCTTTAATGTTTTTGTTAACCTTGTGGCACTGAACGACACTTGAATAAAATTTATAATATTTCAAATAAAAATTTTGTTGCAGTTTTGATTTATTGGTTTATGGCAATTCCTCTTCACCAAAAAAAAAATAGAAATTATTTATAATAGTTGTAAAATTATGACAGCTCAACTGAGTTGAAAGAGGGCAATAAATTAATAAAAAAATCTCTCGACTCAGCAGGTAGAAATTAATTGATATGACTTATAATAAAACTGAATTTAACCGAGTGAAAAATAAGAAGCATAATAAACAAAAGTGTGATATAAATTTTTTTTAGGATTTTTCTAGAAGTAAAATAATTATTTTATAATATAATAAATTATTCAGAGCTATGATTACATTAAAAATATAATTTCAAATAAGTACGAGTTTTTTGCAGACATTATAGAAGTTAAAAATAAAACAGTATAGAGTATTTGTGTCTCAATACCTCCTACAATTTTTTTTAAAGAAATAATTACAATTTATAATAATTTTCTACAGAATATATCTTTTTTATGGCATGTACAACGATCTATAAATCAGCATATCTCCTAAACCATAAATTTTATCGATTTGAACAAAAAGTAACTTTTTGTTGAAAAATCCATTTAAAAAGTTATGTTTGCTATTTTTAGAGATATATAAGTTTATAAGTTTCAAGACATATAACTCAGAAACAAGGGGTCATTTGAGAAAATTGTTTCCGCTGCATCTACTCAGTAAACACTCAAATTTTCCAAATCCCACTCATCAAAATAGAATACAAATCTTAAAAGAAATTGATTGAGAATGTAATTGATGAAACAGGAGCCTTATTCGAAGATTTAAAACGCAGTACCAAAGGAAAGTGTCTTCATTACTAATACTAACTCACTTCTACTCAACCTGTTTTTCCATTTTCCAATCATAGTTTTCTCAATTTCATGTTAAAAATAATAAAAGTTAGCTGCAATTTTTCTTAACTTATTTTATCCTAAGCATATTTAATTGGGGGTGAATCCAAAGAAATGGTAGAAGATAAAAGGTATCCTGGTGGAGCAGTTCAAAGTTCGTTAACGATCGGTACTATGGGAAAAACACAGATTGTATCCTGAGGGGATGAACTCAATATTTCCAAAAAATTAAGGGATACGAAGTCGTTCCCTATTCCTTGTGGAACCATAATAAATTTCCGGGATTCACCTCTAAAGAGTTATCAATTCCTTATTCCACGATTTCCAATGAATTTTTTATATCCTGTGAATCTCTCCGAGTTGCTATTGTCTTTTTTGGTGACAACTATTTCTTCTTAGTAGGTATTATCTTGTTTACTCCTCTCATATATTCGTTCGGAAAGTCAGCTTCCAAAATAAAAGTTGTATGAAGTGAAATAATACAGAAATTTAAATAAAAATTTGACACGCTTATATACATAATTCTATATTTTCGAAACTATTTGAGATATCAATCAATTTTTGACATGAATCAATTGAGAAAACGAGTATCTAACTGACTTTTCATAATAAATGATTTTAGTTCCATATTTGTGAGAAATATACAGGGTTAAAGCTGGAGTAAATCATTGAAAATTAGTATTATGATATGTTTTCAAAAAAAAAATGGTAATCCGCTCAGATTTTGGTATTACTTTATACAGTTCGTCTATCCTTTCAAAATTGTGGTAAAAGCTAAAAATTTTTAACGTTTCTGAAAGTTATTTACTCCCCATCTAACCTTCATAGTTGCCTCAAACACAAACAAGCCTCTAATTCTTTCTTAGTAGAAATCTTACCGAATAACATCAATTAAATCAGGTTATATTTGATTCAACTTCAACACTTTTCAACTTTGTAGTAATTTGGAAAGATTTCTCGCAGTGCAAACAACGTAGTATTTGGTGTAATGATTTGTATTTCCTTCTTTTTATGTTTCTTTTCTATTGTAATAAGTTTAAAATCAAAATTTTAATCCAACTCGTAGCCGAATCAATCTGAATTCAATACAAAGTATTCAATATGATATATCTCCCATATTCTTCTTCTCTCTAACATGTTTACATTAGTGCAATGTCATCAAACCAGACAAAAAAGTATTTCAATAGCCCGATCGTATTCAGGATTTTTGTAGCGTGAAATGCGCTATATATGGGGGCTGGTGCACCCCTCTGCCATATTAGTCGCTTGTCATATTGTTTACATTATCTTCATATTGTTGTTATACCGGTTCGATAGAGATGTCACAGTGTCCCTCCTAAGTCCCTTTCACATCTGATAAAAATCGTTCAAGGGGCTAATTTTTCAATGTATCCGCCAGATTTTTGCCTAAGAGGAATTTAATTTTATTTTAGTTTACCGCAGGATTAGTATTTAAGCTGTTTCTTTACACGATTTCGAACCCATAGTATCCTCGACAATTTGTTAAATCTTGTTACAACATCTTGGAATTAATAAAATGAATTTTACGCTTTTTTTAGATATAACTAATTTCGAAAATTCTGCTGTGATTAGTGGCTTAAAAAATGAAACAAGATTCAATTTGTGTGATATGGTACATCATACAAAATATTCCAATTTGGAACGACAGCTGTCAAATTTTTAGCCTACTATCGTTGTTAGAATTTTTTACTGCACCTGGTGATAATATTTCCAATGTAGCAAAATCGCAGCAATTGGCTGATAAGTTACTAAAATGGAATCATAAAGAAACAAATTCCTCTCAAGAAACGAATGTGCAAAAATAATTGAGAAAGTATTTGATGAAATAGAAGGTTTATTCGAGGTCAAACACACTGCCAAAGGAAAATGTCTTCAATTTGTTTTTATTTTTTGATTCCTGTTTAGCCCGTCTCTAGTTCAGTCCTTTTTTTTTCAAGTAATCAATCTCCTTTTGGATCCACATTCTATTATATCATAACAACTTCATCCTCTTCTCTTAATCTACTTCAAGCGTTGTTATTTTCTGTTCCAATCTGTTGGTTAGCATCCAAAATTTGAAACCATAGATGATAATGGTATTGACTCGTAGATTTTCGTTTTGTTATATCTCTTTGTTGAAAATATTCTTTTCAGTGGATATATCTTCTTTTCTTATTTTTGCACAGTTATTTCTTCTGGTTCGTTTGCTACTTCTTCGTTATTTGTTTGTTGTATCAGTCTTTTATATGTTTATCTGTAATTCGTATCGTTTCCTTCCATTACTTTACTTTTTTATTCTGCTTTGTAGCTCTCTTAGAACCCCTTCTTTTCTTAGTCTTCTGTAAGTTACAAAAATACTTACTTTCTGTTCTCTACAACTATGTTTGGTAATTTTTCTATTTCTTATTATTTCTCATATTTGTCTAAATCAACTGCTTCAACGGAATTCCATTGCCTGTTGTTTGTCTCATGGTGATTATACAATTTAGCATTGATCTATTGGATTCTGATCTATCTGTGTATCATTCAATGGATTATCTATCTGTTGTCAATGTCTTGTCTACTTAATAATATAATTCATCCCGAATTGATAAACAAAACAAAATTTTAAAATAGATAATGATGATGATGTGCAGGTGTGTTGGATGTCATCCAAGTTAGAAAATGTCATATTGCAAAAGATGTCAACAGGGAAAAATTTAAATGCGCTTCAATTCGTTTCAATATTTCTACAACTTGAGGTGTTATTGTTTAATTAAAATATACTGATATCCACGAAAAATATAGATACTCGTAGTATACGTTCTTTCAAGTAACGTGACTGCTATGAATAAAAAGCTAAGTTTCTTCAAACGAATCAAAATTGTTGAATCAACTTCTTTCACTACGTCTTAAATTCACTCAATATAAGCAGCTCAGCTTGAATTTTTAGATACAACATTTTTATGGAACTTTTATTACTGATATGATTCTATTCATTTCGAGGATGTACCCTAAACATTTAGATGAAAAATCCATTACCTTTGATGTAAAATGTATTAACGTACTTAGAATTTTAAGTGACATAATTGACATATGCGAAGGGACAAGATAAATCTTGATAAGATCTGATCCATATTGCAGCTGGTTCCAAACTGAAAAATAACATTTAATACATCAGATAACAATCAATTTATTATTTACAAAGGGAATCTTGTTCATTGTATTTAGGTATTAATTTTTGTTGGAAGAACATTTTTCATTTTAACTATGTATTTTTATTACAGAAAATGTTATATTCCAAAAATTTGACGAGGTTAAATTTTACGCCAATTTTTCGATCATTGCTGATAGTAACTCAAACAATGTTAGCCTCCAAAACGGCAGTTATTAAACTCACGTAGCTAAGAAGAAAATAAACTCAAGTTGTCAAATATAAGGGGGCTAATCGAGAAAATGTATCTTATAATAAATTTTTCAAGTTATTCCATGTATTTACTCCATTAAAATGTAAAAAAAGATTATTTTAACGATTTTATTATTTTTGCCTTTAAAATTATCAGAATTATTGAGGTTTTTACATGGTAGAAATTACAAACTGCCGCGCTTCGATGATTAATTAAAAATAATAACTAGAAACATCTTATTTTAGGGGATTATCGTGATACGAAGTAGAAACACTTCAACCCTTGCAAAAATTTAAATACCAAAAAGTTTTGTAACAATGAAAGATCTAATTTTTGATGTGTAAATTATATCGAAACAATGATTTTATCGATTTCTGTTTAAAATAAGATATCAAACAGACTGTTACAATCGACAGAGTGTTAAAAGTTTATATCCCCATAAGGAAACTTAATAACCAAACAAGGTATACCTGAGTTTATTTAGAAATCAGAATTTAAAGTATTACTTGATCGACGACATACCGATATTTATTATTTATAACCCTTGTTTTATCAGGAAACATGTTATTTATACGGTAATATGTCATTACGATAAACTGGAATAATAATATTATCGTTTCAAGAAAACGTACACGTTTAGTTCGATTGTATGTGTTTAGTGTAGAACTGCGTTTTGTGTTTGAGTAAGTGTCATTCGATTGTGACAATGCGCGGCTGCCTATGCGTTTTCCTAATATTAGTATTCACCAGAGTTACGCAGGGTAACATACGGGCCCACCTGCGTTGACTACTCTCACTGAGTATAATATAGTACAGTCAAATTATAAAAAGTAGTAGTGAGTTTCGAATTGACGACCAAAAATACTTAATTCTACCCTTACTGCTTCATTTCCAATTACACCTTTACGTGTACACTTCTTAAATACTTCATCTTGATCATTATTTGTTTATCAGTACCAATATTTTACTCCCATATGTTAATATTGTCCTGTACACTGTCTTATTTACCGTTGTTTGGGTTTTCCTGGGGATATTTTTGCCTATGAATAATGACCTTGAAGTTATAACACAGATTTGAAGCCGTTTATTTGATTTCCTTTTCTGGATATTGATAGGACCATCTGTTTATTTTCTTTTCCTTTGTATACTTCTTCTGAATTCCCAAAAATAACTTCCGGTTCCGACAATTCTAAATGGTTCTAAATAATAATATCGAGACTAGAATTGCCAGTTTTTATATTATGATGGTAATTCGGGGTAATCTCAACCATTCGATAGAAGAGGACTGATTTTAACAAAAAAAGTGGTTTAGATATTACTAAGAAAGACGATGAGCAGTTACCAACATCGTATTTAATGTCAAATTTAGAAAAAATTTAGCTAATTCTTCCATATTACATTTGTAAATAAACTAAATCATTTGTTCTGGTTTCTTAGCACACCAATCACATTGAAGTGGAATTATATTGAGAAAGGGATGGTTAAAAGAGTCGAAAGCTAATAAATTTTCCAATTTCGTATGTTTTCTTTGTAATTGTGATTATAATTTGATAATAAAATGACTGTACTATAATTTTCAAATAGTATCATATCGAGCCAGATGTAGAGGCTCTAATTATGTTCTTTTAGTTGTCATAAGCAGTAGGCACGCTCATTTGTCGCGTACGCGACGTTTTGTCATTCTTTTAGCAATTAATATAGCGAGTATCCATCATCTTGCCTTCATTAGCTGCGAAAGGACCAATTTACAACTTTTCCAGCACTTTTCTGCATACCGATTTATAACCGAGGTTACATTTAGCGTTTTATACTTTACGACGACATAAATGCGTCTTTAACATTATACCAGGGTTCTACAAAAATTAAAGAACCTTGAAAATCAGATATTCTCAAATATAATCGAAAGAACGAAATTTCAATTTCATATAAAAAATATTTATCGAAATTGTAGTAAAGCGTTTTCCAATTTGCTAAAGAAAGTCTAGCAACTAGGTTATGGTAACTGTTTTCTTTAAAGAACTGTTCCAAAAAACAGACTAGGTAAATAAATTAGTTCATGCGACTGACTTTTCCAGGAAAAAGTTGTACTTAACACTAAGAAAGACACAGAAGATGGAAACATACTACAAATGTTTCAAGTTAAACTTAATGACAATTTAAATTTGTATCTAAAACTCAAAATTCACATCTTTGATATTTTTTTCTCTCATTTTTTCAATTTTCCCATTTTATATTTCCAATTTACACACGTACTTGCAGAAAATCATAAAATACTGCTGAATGATGTAGACACCACCTTGATGATAATATAGCTTCATCAAAAGGTCTCTTACTGTTTTAAATTTTTTTTCAACTTGTCTTTTGAATGAATATCCAAAGATATTCATACATCTATGAAGGGAAAAAAGTGGAATTTTCACCTACGTACTAATCCATTCAACATCGGAAAGCGTGCTTAAGAAAATCTGCAGACCCTTCATAGAACTGGTAGAGACGGTGAATCTACGAGTTAATGAAGTTAATGATAATGATGAAACCACAAAGGAAAAGAGCAATGAGAAGTTTTTCAATACAACTGAACGTAGAAAAGGCAATGAGCTTAGAATAAGTTCAAAGTTCAAGTATATCTTGAGGTGGTTATCAAGGATGACGGTAACGAGGGAGAAAATCTGGAAGAGAGGATGAATGCGATTGTAAGATCCCAAAAAAATCTCCAGAAACGCGAAACTACATCTATACAAAACAATAATAAGACCGACAGTGAGTTACGGAAGCGAAAGTGGATTCTTAACAAAGCAGAGGAAGATAAGTTAGATATATGGGATAGAAAATACTTAGAAGGATGCTAGGAGGGAGATTTATGGCTGAGTAGAACAAATAATGAAATAAGGTATCTATTTGGAGAAGCAGAACTAAGCAAAATAATAATAATGGAATGGATTTTTGTATATACTCAGATAGTCAAAATAGAATGAAACTGAGAAAAGCCTAGTGATTCAAAATTGGTTACACACTCGAAGATTCAAGAAATTCACGCAAATGAATTATTATAGATAAAATTACAGGCACTAATTCAAAAATGATGGTGGCGATTTTAGACTTTTATTAGTTTAATGTCGCACACGAAAAGGCATTCGATAAAGTAAGACAAGATAAGCTAATGGACTGCCTTTACAGGAAGGGTCTAGACGAAAATGATCTCAAAATCATCTCACGGGAGCTTAATGATAATCAAACTGCGATGATGAGAACTGAAACCGGCGAAACATAAAGCATCAAAAGAGGTGTGCGACAGGGATGCGTTTTGTATCCTCTACTCTTTAGTATATATTCAGAAGAAGTCTTTGCTGATGACACAGACAGTTAACAGGATCTCCCAGCACTCTTAGATCGCATACAAATTATAAGGGAACATTATGGTTTTAACATCAATATCAAAAAGACCAAAACCATGATTGTCTCCAAAACATCCAACCATCCTACTCTTTCCATCAACGTAAATGGTGGCATCATCGAAAATATCGAGAAATTCACTAGTTTCGAAACGTGGATCTTTCGGAGGATGCTGAGAATTCTCTGGACGTAATACAAAGAATAGGCAGCGACGGGGAACCTATAGAATTAATAAAAACTCGAAAAACCTCGTATCTGAGACACATATATACAAATGACAAATACAAACTTTTGCAACTTCTGATCGAAGGGAAAATCGAGGGAAAACGCAGTCAACAGGATTCATGGCTGAAGAATATTCGCGATTCGTCCGGTTCAGACTCTAAGATAAGAAAAGCCAGAGACAGAAATGATTTTGCTGGGGTTATCGCCAACCTTCCTTAAAAGAGGTCACCCAAAGAAGAAGAAGTATCCACAAATAAAATAAACCTGATCTATTAATAGATAAATAGACTCTAATGTTAAAATCTAATACAAGTTTTTCCTAGCTATCAACTAATCTCGATATGACCCTCGTAAAAGATATTCCTCACAATTACATTTATTATTTATGAGCTGTCTGGAAAATATGCACCATTCGAATCTTCTTATTAGTTACATTTGGTTTATATCTCAAGAAAATCACATCGTATTGCTACAAGGTATATTTAATGAGTGTATCTATGACATGATACACATCCAACGAATGTTTTGGCTCTAAAAATAACTCTAAATGTTGAAATATAAATACGGAAACAGAAACAAAATAGTTACGGTTTAAGTTCGTATTCACCTGAATTATATAGGAGAAAGTGTTTGAATTATAATTATAGTTGATTAACGAACAAATCAAAATTTTTGGTCAGATGAAAGCCTCGGATCTAGGGAGGGTCTAAGGGGGACTGAGCAGGTAGTGGCCCCTTAAATGATTGAAACTTTTCCGAATTTATATATATGATATGGATTTCTCTTTATTATACTTATAGAATAAGGTCGTTCTCATTGAAAAGCAGATATTACAGAATGTTAATTTTCCTGGGATAATTCAAAATTTTGCCACAAATAAATCGACAAAGAAATTTTTTAATTCGTGAAATGAGTTTTTACTTATAATTTATATGTAAATCGAAACTAATAAAATACATTTATAAAAACAGGAACTGATTTTGATTTCTTTAAGTGGGCCCCTGGTCGATTTTAGCCCCAGACTTCTTAATCAAATACTGTCTTCAAATACTTAGACTCCTTCAAAAGGAGTATGGATTTAATAGGATTTTTTCCCGATTTTCACTATTCCCTTGAGATTTTTAAGGCTTTTATTAAAATGAACAGGACATTTGCAGAGTAGATACTCTGCTGTCTTTATGGCTCGCTCGCAGAATTTGCAGTTGTAGTTATTTGCCATGCCTGTCATCTTAAGATAGTATTTGATAGGGCAGTCGATTATTTAAAGTGCTTGAGACCTTTTAGCAGATATGAATATGAAACTTGATTATATTAGACCAGGAGTGAGTCAGTTTGCTGGTGATGCTACTTCTCATGAAGCCCCAGTCGCCCCTTTTTAGCAGGTTCTAAAACTTCAGAGAAACTGTAAGGTAATACAAATATTAATTGCTAGTTACTCTGTCTGAAAACTAATGTGTTAATGCCAGAGGTATGAACAGCTTGTATTTTGGTACAAAAATACCAAATCCAGCTTCTTGCGCTAGCTTCTACACATCTGTATACCACGAAGATGTGTTTCAAGCTTGCTGAAGATGGTTGGCGGTTATTTATTACCACTTACCACCTATAAATTTGATCTATTGGTTTATCATTGTTCTATATCGATTCTAAAATCCTTAAATGACCTATCAAATTCACTGGTACCAATTTTTCAATTTGGATCGTCCTCTGAAGGTAGTTGAGATCCCTTAAGATCCCTTCAAATTATTTTTTATTAAGAAACAGATCAAAAAACTATCTAAATGTATTTGACCCGAGAATATGTGATTAATTTTATAACCCATCTTGTATTTGTTGCTAAATTGCAAAGACATAATCCGATATTGCCATATCTCTTTTTAACACGACGGTTCATTTGGAGTTCATAAAATTAATAAGCTTGATAAAATCTTCTTAATACGTTTTATATTTTTGGTTTAAAAAAAAAAAGATCCTTACCTGTTCCCACAAATGTAGATATTATGTTAAGGCAATAACGAATGGCTTCCCATAGGCATTAATAACATGCCGGACAAGACAGAAATAAAAAAATAACACTCATCGAATTAAGAAAAGGTTCCTAAATTTTTCGATTTAGTTTTAACAATGTTCATACGAATTTGTCATTGTAGTAAATATTTTCATTTATTTTAAAATGTGTTCATTAAAAGTAAGAGATTTCACTCAAAATTATTTAGTTCATCGCGTGTGAAAACTACCGAGAGATATTAAATGGGAATTAGCGTCGCTGGTAAGTTTCACTAACTCGTTGATGACTTTTGGCTCTTTTTTTTGAGTAGAAATGTCGCTAAAAGACATCGAGTCGATAACAAAGAACGATGAAAAGTATTGAAAAGCATTGAAATGAATTAACTTCAGGAAGTTGAAATCCAAATAAGGATTATTTTGAACGATGTAGAAATATTGATAAATTTTTAGATTGCTTATTTTTATCAAGATATCAATTAGGATCTTCCATAAATCAGTAACTTTCAGTAGATAATGAATTAAGCAATGTACTAGATAAAGGTGGTTGAAACTTAGCTTGATCTAGAGATGGCGGTAGTTGCTTCGAAATACCACTGAATTAGAAAGTATACAATCTATACAGCATATGTTTAAAGACACCACGTTGTTTAGTATTTGTTTGGCAGCCATCAATAATGAATTTGAGTGAATTTCAGTGAATTTGAGAGTATGGAAATGATACCAAGAAGAAGAAAATCCATAAAACGGTACTAGATGATCTAGCAGAGCTAGCAGACACAGTAGGCATTTCAAAAAGTGTGGTTTATCGCATACTAACTGAAAATTTGAAAGCTGTGCCCAAGATGGATGCCACATTTGCCTACAAGGAACAAAAATAGCGTCGTGCAGATGTTACCATCGAGTTTTTAGCGATGTTTCACACTCGAAACAAAAAATCATAGACTGAAAAGGGAGAACTGATACCAAAGAAGGCAAAGACCGTTTCCTAGACGTTTGAGCGAAAAAATCAAGCAAAAATGGATGTGTTTGGCTAAGAAGAAAATGTTGTTTCATCAAGCAATTCACCAGCACACACATCCCTATTGCATTGACCAGAATTAATGATTTAAAGTTTGAATTGCTACCTCATGTACCATATTCGCCAGATTCAGCTCCCTCGGATTAATTTCTTATCCCAGACTTGAAAAAATGACTCGGTGATCAAGATATTACAACAATGAAGAGGTTTTATCGGCACTTGAAGGCTATTTTGAGGAGCTTGACGATTCTTATTATAAAAAGGGTATCGAACTTATTGAACATCGCTGTTAAAAATGTATGAAATTATAAGAAGATTGTGTTTTCTTTGTTGTGCCAGGTACTTCTGGGACCATCCTTATAATATAAAATTATTTCTAGTTTCTAGTTAAATCAGTCGTGGTAGCAGTTTACATTACAACACACTAGTAAATGTTGGATAATCTACCAATTTATATACAAACAATGCTATGATAAAGTGAATTTTTTCTTTTCGTTCCAGATCCAGCAAATCACACGGAAACAGAAGTATCAGGTATGTTTTTTTTTTTCATAAATAAATAAGTGAACAGATTGCAATGTAAATCTAGTATGAATGTTGAATTTTCACCTAACTTTAACTGATGGAAATTTCAAAAGAAATAACGTTAATTTATAATAAAATTGAAGAATTATTTCTAATGTAATCGATTAGGAAATTTCTGGTTATTCTTTGACCTAAAGAATCATTCACGCAGTCGAAATTTCGGGACGGAGAATGGGACAGATGAAAAAATTCATTCATTGTTTGATTGCGTTTCAGAAGATGACTGCCTTCAAGTTTTGAGCTCTGGAACGATCGCTAAATTAATTTGAACATTGATAAATTGATTTTTTTGAAAGGATTCGTAGTTTTTTGTATCTCAACATATTCAACGTTAATTATGTATCATAAAACTGCAGCTACTTTCATGCAATTTTCTGAAAAAACTGATTGATATCATTCATTCATTCATTTTTCTATTATTTATTCATTTGCTTCTTAATGTGACAATTGATAATCAAGTTATCATTTTTAACTATTTATATTTCGTTTAAATTGTTTATAGTTTGTCATATTCATATGCTTTCATTATTTTGAGCACGAATCACTGTTGGAAACGTCCTCAATTGCACTACCAAATTCCCATTCGACTTCACCAGAGAATAGTGAGATTGAGCGAGTGGGAATTCGTCTTTTCGTTTGCTTTCATTGCTCAATATTTGAAATGCCAAAAGCTGGAATACCGAAAAAATATGTTTCATATAAATATTCTTATGTTTTCCAATATACACAATATACAAAACGATTACTTACATAACTGTCAGTTAGAAGAAATGAAAACGCCCTCTACAATTTATTGCCATTAATTTCCTTATAATTCTACGTTAACTGATTAAATTATTAATTCCTTCATAATTTCAACTAGAAATTTCATTCGAAACAGTTTATCCCCTAAACAAAACTCTCCCTTCCCATTCCATCTCACATATCATTTTCAGACACGTTCCACTACTTCTATTACTTCTCAAATTTTCTCTTTCGTGCCTCAATAATTCCATCCGAGGATTTAATAGAGCGCCATATGGTTGTTTTAACTTACATCTCAGTTTACAACACAAACTTTAACAAACAAACACTATATACTCAAAGACCTAACTGCTTTCATGAATTTAATTACTTGTGTTTGGTGTGAGTCTCTGTTTGTAAAAATTGATATTATAGTCAGATATTACAATTTCGGATAAAACAAATCCAGTTTCTATTATTACACGCATGGAATTTGTTTTTTCCATGACACACACTTCACCATTGAAGATGTTATCAATTTATATCTGATTTTGTTGAACTTAATTGGAATTTCTACCGGTATTTCGAGCTAGTGATCTGTTTTCTGGGTGTAGGCTGCTAACGTGGTCCCTCCACCTCTTTTTTTTTCGTCCTTGGGACCGGCAACAGTACCACTAAGTTACTCAATCCACCCAGAACCACTTCAGGTAGACACAACATCTACTAGAAGAACAGATAATGCAACAAATAATGAAATACAAGTACCTTGGAACTGACAACCAATTATGGGGACGTAGAAGACGAGGTAAGAGGAACTGGAGCAAATAAGGTAGAGAGAGGCCTGCAGAACGTAGTTTGGTAGAACAAGCAAGATAAGGAACGAAGATACAAAGCGACAATAAGACCTATACAACAGAAACCCGACCAAAAACGTCAATTTTTTGAAAGGATTATGGAAAATAGTTGTCAGAAGGTCTCTAACTTCTACAGTTAATGTTTAGTTCCACATGAAAGTCGTCCTATCTACATTAACCTTTCAAAAGTGTCTATTGAAAACCTACGAATCGAAGAAAAGTGGTTAAAACAGATCCAACAAATCCATGCAAGCACACCGTTGAAAGAAGTAATAGTATACCAAAAATGGGTGCTGGATCCGCTTCTTCATCACCCTTGTTGCCCAATTGACCGGGCATCCAAACCAGCTGGATGTTTGTACCATCATTCACCAGTTTTTGTAGAGATGTTTCTTGTAAATTACATTTGAAAAATTAATTTTCTTTGTGCATTTGAAATCTTATAGATCTGAAAACTGTATTTGCGAAAAGGAAAACTATATTAATGAACAATCAAGGGTATGTATGTCCAACAACGTAATCTGACAGGTTATTTGGACAAATGGACTTAATTTGAGTACACAACTCGCTGTTATGTTAATATGGACTCCTTGGTATGACTCTCTTCTCCTAGGTTTTGCTGAGCTCGCCCAAATAATCCATTTACCTTCAACTGATACAGGAATATTGAGATTGATGGCATTCTTAAACTAAGAATACATCCTCTGGAATATATTTAAAAATGAATGAGTTGTCCTCGGAGGAAGAAAATTCAATAACTGGATGAACTATATATCTCTCCTTTCCAAGAAAGTTTTTATTGCATTCAAAGGAATAAAATACATAAATATTTCATGCTCCGAAGACTATAATATTCTAGAAATCGCTCCGAATGCATTACTAAATCAATGGAAGCTCTTGATATTATGATTGCTTCCAATAATTTTAATCAAAATTTTTAGGAGATTCGAGTTTCGATGGCTCACGCCTCATTGAGAATCTCATCTTCCTCAACATTACTAGTAAATATATATGTTTCATTTTATTATAATCATCAACTTTTCCAACAATTTCACTGTCTAAATTTATGTGAACGAATTTATTAGAATATTATCATGAAGGCTTTCTTATAGTTTTAAATATATTGCGTAGAATTTGAATTCGTTATCACTAAATAATTATTACTAGATTCTAATTTCATAAAAGGGAAGCACGAATGCAAAAAATCAAAAAGTCGTTGTTTCTTCAACTCTTTTGTATCCTATTCAGTCAAATTTCTAGATGATTTTGAGAGATTGATTCTTCTACAAAAAGAAATTATTAGCTACTTAAGTTTTGTGATAGATTTGTAATTTGTAATTTATTTTTCATCTGCGGGATACGAAGGAATCATTGGGTGCCAAACAAGAGCTGTAGGGCGGAAGACACATCAAAACTCTAATCGTTTTTTATGAAGAGTAAAAAATGGGGTTGGATATTCAAGTAGGAAAAAATCTAGCCTCATTAAAGATATCTCTGAAACGCTAGTAATAATATTTAGCCATTAAAGTTCGTGTTATCTGCATCAATAAATTTAAACCTATCGGGTGTAATAATTCGAAACTAATGAGGGCGACAAAAGGGACAATCCGAGTGCAAGAATTTACCCGAAGCCCTTGAAAATCTCTTTAAAGAACCTTTACCGAAAAGGTATAATAACATAAATGTGAACGACACTAATAACTCGGGAAAACAGAACTTAAGTACGTACAATCATTGTACTATTGAGATTTTATCATTTGTAAATCTGAGTATACTAAAATTTTTATGTTAAACGAAAGCTATACAGCAGCCACCCAGTTCCGCCTTGTTGATTTCATTCTGTTTGGCAGACAATTACATATTTTTGTGACAATATCGATAACAATGCCGCAATGTAAGGATGTTTGTTAGACAAATAAAGGACGAACGTATAGAATTTCAGAAAATGACATAGGTACAATGAATTCAATAGGGTAGACAGTCTATAAAAATTATGTGTTTTTCTTCCGTTACATTCTTCGGCTATTTTTATTAGAAATCATTATTTTTGTCGGTGAATTCGAACTAAACACTGAATATTTTCTGATATAATATGCAACTGAATCAAATCAATGAAAAATAACTGAAATTAAGACTGAAATTTTATGAAAATACATTGAAATAGCATTTTCTATATCATGATTATTCACCCTTCCAGTCCAGCTAACAGGTTAATCCTTACTATTATCAAACCCATTTGCTTTTCATTTAAATGCTGAAAGTCCAGCACTCACCAATACTAAAAAATTTCTGTCGTTATATCCATAACAACAAAGAGTTTGAGTTAATTTGGACACGTGGTCAAAAACAGTATTTCTTGAGCATTAGGAGAAATTAGTGAGTTAACGAGGTGGAACGATGAGGTCTTCGGATGTTGTTACCAAACAGAGCTACAGAATGAAACACAAAAACTAATTCGGCCTATACTACAGGCCGCAACATAAATAAGTGAATTTATAATGATTATAATACACCAATTAAGAACAAATTGACTTGAATTCTGATGTTAAATTAAGTTGTTTCAATAACTTCCCGGATTCCTAAGACGAATATTCCTTTTGTAAATGTTTCCACCAACAACCTCCATAAATTTTCACTGTGGATTATATCAGGACTATTTTCCGGCCAATATTGTTTTGTCGAAACCAATTATGCGGGTGGTGTGGTCGAGATCCTGAAAAGTTTTGCATATGCAGCATTTCTGTCAATCTCAAGTAATATTTTGATAAAGGCCTCAACAGATCGAAACGTCAAATTTTACTTTATGAAAAAATGTTCTAAGAAATAAGTAATTGAAGAAATCTAACTATACGTCTACGTATATAAAATGAGATTGTGCATTTTTTGTTTTAATTCGCTGGAAGTTGGTTAAATTGTAACGGGATTTGTTTATTGATAAACTTAAGTCTTAAAGGTATAAATCAATCTATAACAGGTGCATTTTACTATGTTGAGATTAATATCTAAAGTTTTTGCGTTATGGAGAGACGTTTTTTCAACAAATCAGATCGTTTTGGGTATATAAGCGTTTAAATGTCAAGTTTATTTTGAGTATTTTGGAATGTTCGAAATCTGGAGCTTTCAATTGTGTTTGAAGATCTTGTGTGCAATATTTAAGATTATTGAAAATGCAGGGATGGTGTATACATCAGAACTTATGGAAAAACGTTCCGGATTTTTTGGTATACGATATATATGATGCCTGACTATTATTTTCTAATACTTCATTTTCCAAATTAGAGAAAAGTATTCAAATAAACTTTTTTAGAACTAAAATATTAATTTTCTTTGGTAAATACATGATTTTTCTGTTTCTGATCTCTATTGTAATATTGTAGTAACACAAATACAGATAGCTTACAAAATTTCAACTCTTTAGCTGTCACAGATACTGAGGGACATAATTTTTGTTCAATTTGAAATTTGCAATTGAGGTTCTTATATTAAAACTAGTACTTTCGCGGTGAAAAATTCATTTTTGTGAATAATAGGCATCATCACTCGCTTATTGAATAATATACTTTCCATGTATAAATTTAGTTCAGACGATAGATTACAAGATAATCACGTGACTATTTGTAATGTTATTAAACACAAAATGTGTGTTTTAATGTTGACTGTCCAGTTTTATATATTTGATCACGCTAGATTCTTATGTACAATCGTATTTTATGTGTTGATATAGTAGCACAGGTTTATATTAATCTCTTCTTTAAATTTATTTGTTTTAATAAAGAAGTACACTGTAAAAATTTTACTACATTCTGTTTCTCCTATTCATAATTTCCCTAGAAGACCTCTGCTTCTTTAAGCAGTTAGAATAATATTTCTTTTACTTTCTTTTCTTTCTTATTAACTTATATTTGTATATTTATGCTTGATCTACTTGTTTGGACGGATATGGATGTATATGAAGGGGTATCACAATTTTTACAGCTAATCCCACTTGTTTCACACAGTTCAGAATGTAGAATCTCTGTAGCTGCCAAAAATCTTCGACTTCTATTTGCCACACTTCCGGGTGTAGTGCTCGGAAGTTTCGTAGTGTCTTACAATGTGGATAGAGGTTTTGACCTCTACGCAACAGCAGATCTTCTCTGATTATAGTTTATACCAGGAGAGTTAATCTCAGTAAATTGTCTTAATAATTGGTTTCGCTCCAATCTAACTTCTTTTCTAATGCTTTTTCTATTATACCACGGACAACTTCGGGTTCAACTCTGGTGCGTTTCGGAATCCATTTATTTTCTCGTTCAGTTGTTTTAATTCGACTTTGAAATTTAAAAAACTCATTAAAGACCGATTACAGACTCTAATTTCATAATTTCCTTATCCTTTATTAAAATATCATGTGATTGAACAGAAAATCTTGTGCAAAAACATTTTATAACCGAATCTGACACGTAATTCTTCTTCTGCGATACTCAGCACGTAGATTAATCAATGATAAGTATGTTTGCAAAGGAATCTTTTTCTGAATTTAATGAAACTGTATAAATTGAATTAAGATCAAATCGAGACGCAACGCCGAGGACTGGAATGAAATTATATATTTTCTGTTTGATGAAACTTTTCCATTCAATAATACCGATTTCGAGTTATCCCCATCTTGATAATACTTAATATTCGTTTACTCTCATTTGACGATGTTATTAAGAAATTCAGGATATTTCTTATTTATCAAAATGAGATTTGAATGAAGAAAAGTTTCGGTAATTATCTAGATTAGGATACACCTCTCCGATTTCTTTAAAATTTTAGTATGTTATAGAGAAAATTATGCCGAAAAATTTGATGTGTATGTGTAGGGCGCGAAAATCATCCCTTCGCATAGTTTTTCAACTTTAAAGTTCCAGAAAAAGAATAATAATTCATAAATCATAGTTTAGCTTCGCATATCTAAACTAACTTAAACTAATCACTAATTTTAACTAAGAATATTGATGGTATATTAATTAATAAACAGCAATACACAAAAAGTCATAGAATTCTATCTTTTTCATAGTCAAACACGAATAAAAAAAAACAAATATTGATAGATTTACTAACGGTAGTCTTATGTAAACAAACTAGACTAAATTCTCTGCAAATTTTATGATACATCATTAGGTAATGAAGACATGCTAAGCTAAACTATGATGTATGAATTATTTCCGCGCCCTACATATATATATATATATATATATATATATATATATATATATATATATATATATCAAAGTTTTCGGCATAATTTTCTCTATAACATACTAAAATTTTAACGAAATCAGAGGAGTGTAACCTAATCTAGATAATTACCAACGTTTCTATTGAAAATCCACTAGTTTTTGTTGCATTTTGTACGAGACCAATCGACAGTATATTTTGGGAGTTTTTTAACCCTTAACTAGGGTTAAAACAGTCTTCAAGACATCGACTCCATTCCTGAAACAGAAAATCTTCATCTTATAGACGAATTACAACGAACTGCGCCCTGATTTACTAATTTTTTTCTCGAGTGGGAATTTTCCTCCCAAAATTGTTTCTAAAATACACCAGGTTATCTAACCCATACTAAGATTCATATAAATCGATTTTAGAAAGTTCGCAACGTTCTGTACGACAAAAATATATCATTATCATATATATCATTATAATTTTCTTCAACCAAACGATTCTGTAACAAACAACAGCTGGTGATGAAATACTAGTGAAAAAATGTAAAATAAAGCGATTCATTCTATTTGTTTATTAATAATAATCTAAATAATTTGTGATGATAAGATCAATTCATAGCGTAAAGGCACCCGTATTGGAACTATGCAAACGTACGCATCGTATGTGATCGGAATCACTTAAATTGATATAATCGATACGAGTAACTAGTATTCACGTTTCTACATAAAAGTTGATCACATCATAAAGAATTCCCACATTTCTAATGGACATAAATAAATCGATATGTATCGTTGCGTCGGTATCAAAAATTAACGGTCGTAATGAGTTCAGTGGCGGACTAATGGGTGGGCGAAAAGGGCGATCTTGGGGGGCCCCTAAAGCCCCTGATCAAATCCTAAACAAGACTTTAAAAATGTGCGTGGTACTATCGAGGTTTTAAAATAAATGGAAGGGCCCACAAGAAGCCGATCAAATGAGTAGTGCGATGAAGAGAAACCAAAATTACGCCTTCGTGTGGTTTCCCCTTTGTGTAAAAACCCAACAAAAAAAGTTTAGGAGTCTTTTTTTTATGAAAATTCTGGGCGGCAATGCACTGTGCTCGTCATCTACATAAAGATGGCAATTATCGAAAGATAAAACTGGAAAAAATTTAAAACGTTTATCGGATACTCGCTGGAGTGCTCATTACGAGTCAGTAAAAGATGTAAAATAAAACATAGAGACAATTATGAGTAGTTTGGAACATTTTCAAGATCCAACAAAATCAAATCTAGATACAAGATCAGGAGCAAGCCTGTTCCTGTCGGCTGTTTGTGATTTTACCTTCCTGACCTGTATACAATTCAAAAATTACTTTGGATACAGGAATTACCAAACTAAACGCCTTGAATAAGTATTTAGTGACCGAATTAACCACGATTTTAGACAATGTTGTAACTTTTGGCATGAAAAAATGCAATGACACGGACATCAACATCGAGAAACGAAAAAGATAAAAAGAACGATGCCGGGTCAATCAGCTCATGATACTGGATTATCAATTCAAAAATAAATACGTCAGTCAATGTATGAATGCATATAGAACGATTTATACAAGAATTGTCCAAATTATTGAAACAAAGTTTATGCTAGAGGCTTCAGATGACGCTCTGACTATAGCAGTTGACAATCCGATACAAATTTACGGTGAATTTGACAAGAAGCAAGAAATAAAAAGGAACCGCAGGCATGTAAAAGCCACCGATACGATAATGGACGTTGCTGCCAAATGGAGGGCCCAAGAAATCCTACAATTTATAATAAGACGGGACTTTAACCATTTGCATCTCGGTTGCATCAGGCGAGAGGAGTTTTTCGAAACTTAAACTGATTAAAAATTATCTTTGATCTACAATGTGTCAAGCAAGAAAAATTTCAAAAGAAATCGATTTCACAGAAGTTATTGAGGAATTCGGTAAATTGAAGGCACGAAAACACATAGAACACACTAAAAATACAAAAAAAATATTTGATTTATTGTATATAATTTTATTTTGTCGATCTATTATTTAAGTCGAATTAGATTTCACTTTGCCGCCCCGAGCCTCCGACGGGCTTAGACCGCCACTGAATGATTTGGTAACGCGTGCTTTGTGATTGATATGTAAAATGAAAATTTAAACACTCGATATATGTATACCTGTATTCTAAGAAGACATCTGCATCTGCTTAAATTACACTGAAATAATCACTCTCTATGATTTCTGCGAACGCCGTTTCCATTGCTAATAATATTTCTGAAATTCTCCAGTTTTGATGCCTGTTCAATTACCAATTTCGCATTTCGTGAACAAGAACAAGATGATAAATCGGATAAATTAGTGAACGTCAGACCAAGAACAAGACACAACGAACGACGTTTAAGCAGGTCCAAATGCTTCCTTGTACAAAATTTTGTCGAAAACGCAAGTTCTGTGACGTCTTAAGACTTCAACGTGAAAATTTTCGTGCACTCTCTGGTCGGGAGGGAAAAATTCCTTGCGAGCAATACCTCTAGGATCAAAGAAAATAATCAACTGTCTTCACATTGCACCTCGATTTTTGCGACGTCTTCTGTTATCTGTTAGCTAGCTTCCAATACTCGTTTTGAGATTTAAGCTCTACATAGAATTCGTAAAACCTGGACTCATCTCCAGCGTGTTTTGAAAGTGAGATTCAATTCATTCATCGTATTTCTTCTCTTCTAAAATGTGGCTGGGATCTATAGCAGTACTGTACAGAAACAAGCGAACAGATCGAATATTTTGTTAAATATTTCTACAGTATGTTAGATAAATGCGTTGGCACTTTATAAACAAAGGAAACTGTAAACATTGTCCACAATTTTATGAATGTCTACCAATATGCCGTAAACTAATTTACAAAAATAACAAAATAAATGAACTAAAAAAATATTTTGAATAAATCCACGAACCAACACGTCAAATTATCAAATTAGTAATTGTTCGTGAAGACTCTGGTGACGCCCATACCCCATAGATGTCACTAAGATATTGCGCGCGGAGATATGAAGGTAGATTCGACACTTTTGAAACCAACTCTCAAATTAAATTGCCTTTTTATAATCTGTCACCTTGTGTAACCTCAATTTATATAGAATGCTTGTAATTTGTAATTACATACTTTGCATACAGCTTTTATGATGTCTACCATGGTAATTCAATTCTGGGGAAGACACCATGGAAATGAAATTTCATCTCCAATCTATTCCATAATAGATTACATAATAGATTCTTGCACAACTATTATTAGATTGTAATAAAGAAATTTAGTTGTAGGAAATTCTAATAATATATTTCAAATACTATTAATTTAAATCCTTCATTTTATTGTAATTATCAACTTTTTTCGTCATGTAGAATAAAATTATTGAGGATTCGTTAATTCAAATGTCATTTTGGAACACCCATGTTTTTACTCAACATGATTAACTTAATTGTTGCTCGGACTCGGAGGATTAAACATCTCCGTGCGCGGTTCTACTCGTTATAAGTATTGTCTTGGGAAAAAAGGATAAATATCCTGATTGTCGGTTTGTGTGTAAATATATATAAACACACATGTACCAACGAAGTTCCTTTCGAGGCATGGACGGTATATTTTAATCAAGATTTGTGGCATGCACGTCTCATATTTACAAATTCTCCAAGGAGCTATTCGCTTCCTTCACAAACTACATCCACAAATTATAGAGTCGATAAAAGTTCATTAAATTGATCGGTACTATGGAAACTAAACGTTTCTTCGAGCTTATATATATACAAAAAGGTTTGGGGACTCTACAATATCATTTAAAAGGAATAATGCGAATAGTGGTTTCGCTCTAAGCCTATTTCTACTCATCTGATCAACTACATCTAGTGTGACAAATTATTGTGCTACAAAACTCTTCAATGCATTCATGCCAACGTTAAACCCATGACCAAAAGCAGATCTGGAATGATATTAATTGTTTTGGGTCTGTTGGAAACGTTCTATTGCCCCAATAAAAAGCTTTTTCTCCCTAATTTCCATCTGCTTTTGAAGTCAGATTATATTGAAACAATTCCTCATATTCAAGCATCTAATTTATGGGAGAAGAAGGCAAGATTTGGATATGGAAGATGATGAAGAAAGTATGGGGGTCCGAACACTACAGACCAATATGCCTAACTTCCGAGTTGTACAAGTTATACCCTTAGAAGACTAAGAGGTAGACAAGGACTGGAAGAAGAAAAGAAATACATTAACTAAACTAGAAACACCAAAAACTATCATGAGAAGCGTATATAGAAGAGTGAAAGAGAAAATACAACTGCATGGAAGATTTTATGGTGGAAAATGGGATAAAAGAAGGTGGCAGTCTAAACCCACTATTGTTAATACTGGAATGGAAGAAAATACTGGGTAACCAACAATAAAATAGATAATAAAGTAACCAAATCGAGATGAAGTACTTACGAAGAATAAACAGAAAAGCTAAGAGGGATAAAATAAGAAATCAAATTGTAAGAAACAAGTAACAACGATCGTAGACTGGTTAATAAGGATGGAAAAAAACGAATATGGAAAACAAAAACTATGGAAAGAAGGAGAAGGGGTAGACTAGAAGAAACATCGAACGAAGAATTGATAGATATGGGAGATAAATGGTAAATGGATAATTTCCGACGCCCTAGAGAGAAGAAAGAAAACTGATAAAAAGAAGAAGTTGCTAATACCACTTGTAAAGAGGATTGGCTTTTTGATATTCATGAATAAATTGAATAATAAATGATTAGTGCTAGTTAATGATATCATTTACTTCTATTATAACTAAATGAAAATGGTTCTATAAAATAAGATCAACAAAAACATAATTAACGTCAAATTAAAAATGTAAATAACATAATTTTTTATAATTTACGTACAAAAAGTATCATCGTCAATTTATAAAAGTCGACAAAGATTAATATTGAATATTTATTTCTATAATGTCCTCCAATGAAACTTCAGTTCAGTCCTTTTTTAAAAAATATTTCTGGTTTATAATTTTATTATCTGGTCCTTGTTCCAACCTTTTTTGAATACCATTCATTTAATTGAAAATAAGAGCACAGATGCTGTTTTTATGGTCTAAAAATGATAATTTAAAACCTTGGGATACCACTAGTGCCAGTATTTTGATAAATACGCGCCCAAATCAGGTAATGTTTATCAGTCCGCTGACAATTAAATGTATAATCAAGTAAAGTTGTATTTAATTCATGTAAACTGCCGTTACATACGGTTAAAGTATTGAAGATTCATTCTAAATATAGTAAATTTCAACAGTTTTGATAATAATAAAATTTAGAAATTATATAGAAGCACTTTGGTATCAACAAGGGTATAATGAAAAATTTTAGTGAGGTAATCAATGACAATCACTAATAATTGCTCTAAAAACTTGTAAACCTTGAAGCTTCTCGACACCACCAACTTCAAGACTGAAAAGGACGAGCCCTGTATGTAAAATTTTACATCTTACATAGAAGAAAATTTTTCGTCGTCGATCACAGTGATAATCAGAGGTTGAATCATGGTATTCCTAAAACGCTCGGGTAAACTAGTTGGCTGAAGCGTTTATCTTTAATCTCGAGAGTA